>NC_140953.1:113134696-113734696 GCF_014529385.1 Adiantum capillus-veneris | reverse complement strand
ATGTGCTACTCCTCGTTGTTGGTTTGAAGACCTCGTTCCTTCATATGGCCCTTGAGCACCCCTTCACCACTCCTTGTTCCTGCCTTTAAAACAAAATGAAAATGTGAACATCAAAAGAAGTTTCATAATTGATGATTGGAAGTATAATTGGATTGGGTGATGCCAGTATTTCTCTAAGTCTTTCTGCACCAAACATAAAAACAATGCGTTGCTGGAAAAAGACTTTTCTGTCTATGTGAACATTTACTCTAATGTGTTGTGCAAAATGAAATGGATAGATGGGAACTCCATTGTTCATCACTAAAAAAATTGAAGGTAACTTGGAAATATGTTCCTCAGTGGGGGCACCACTTTATGAGGGCGAGCTTTTTGAAATGGGGCCTCTAAACCTAAACCAATGGGCCTACCATCACAAAATGTTCGTAAAGAGGTACGCACACTACTTGGGGCACCACCTTCTTTTGGGAGTGGAGAAGGAAACCAATCAAAATAACACTTGCACTCACCCACTCAAGCAACACACTTTGAAAACCCCCTTACTCTATATACACTTTGGACACTTGAACACCATCAACGATTATGCAACCCAATGCCATGCATCAAATGAAATATGCAATTTGTGGAATAGCATTCACCTTCTCCCCATAAGAATACCCATAATACATCCAAACTCCTCCTCTCTCAAGCACTCATAAAAAAAATTATGCGCGCAATACTTGCCTCTCAAACACACAAGAGAATCACTTACATCAAACTAACACACTTTGCATAGAGAGCTCATCTCCATCTATGCAATGCCGTGACACAAATAAAATCACCATGAGAGGTAGCCACATGCATATGTAATGAAGCAAAAGAGAGTTGGAGTGAGAAATTTCTTTAGACCAATTGAATAAGTGTGGAGAAAACAAACCAATGGTAAATTGAGAATAGAACACTTACTTGATTTCTCGCACACCTTTTAAGGGGAGGACAGACGCTGGCTAACTATCACGAATTGCGACACTTGAAAGTTTGAAGATGATTTAATGTTCATTAACATAACCATGAGAGAGATCATGATGTATTTACAAGTTATTGAGGTGCTACAAATGATTTATTGGGTTGATGGAGTAAGAGATTGTAGAATAGAAAGAGTGGAGGATAGAGTTGCACTTCCTCCAAAGAGGAGGGTTAGGAGGGAGGATGTGAAAGAGGGAGAGTTGGGGTTTTCTCTACTATTGATCAAGAAATAACATGAAGTTGAAAATATAGGTGTGTGTCCTTCGGAGTCTCTCCAAGGGGGGCTATTTATAGTAATGTAGGAGTGGGATTATGCTACACTTAATTAGGGTGAGTGATTAGCTCTAATTAAGTGTCCTTTAACCACTCATTTAATATTGGACATAAAAGGGACTATTTATTCACCAAAAATATCATTTTAGACCGTGAAGGCTCCATAGGGGTGCATAATGTAGGTGGGCCCCACCATGAGGCCCTACGGGTGGCTCCTGCGGGGTATCTCAACTTGTCTGTCTTGGCATTTAGAAAGCATCTTTAGGTTGGTCCCATCACATGCAAGTGACCTTGAACACTCATTTCTCTTCTAGAAGATGAGTAGGGGAAAAATAAGATCTCACCCTCTTGATTTACTTGATTTACAGTTCCCTTTTGCTGCGAATCTGACAGATTTACACTATTTTGACCATAACTTTTTACCTGTAGCTCAGAATGACATGCTTCAAAAGGAAAATTTGACCTTCTCAACATGTTTGATATGAATTTGGACTATTCTTCATGCCCATGCACCAAGGAATTCGGTGTGGAAGGTCCACACTAGGCTAGGGAACCTTTTGCTTCCAAGTCTTCTTGTATGGGCCCTTTGCTTGTATGCATCCAAGGGGAATCATGCTTTTCAAAAGGAGAAAAACTATATGTATATTCTTAAGAGATATTGGGCCACCTATGTAGGGGGTATAGAAGACTTGTAGAGATGGACCATAATCTTTGGTAAAGACAAGTGGAGAGTTGATTTTCCATGGTAATTTATCTATATGGGATGGAAGATGGATATATTATTTTTCTACTACTAATTCACAAGAGTTAAGAAAGTTTGGGAGTAGATAGTTGGTTATTGTATGCTTACTTTTATTTACAAAGCAAAAAATAAAAGGGTGGTAATATAAATATATGACTAAGGTGACATTTTTGGGAAGAGTACAATGTATGTGTCGCCACGAAGGTTAAACGAGGGGAATTTACTCTAGATAACTTAATAGCGTAAAAAAATATATACACATATGAGGAAGAGGACGTTGAGTAGGCTGAAAAATATTGCAAAAAGATGGTTACCATTTTATGCCACTCACTACTAGTGCAAAAGAAAGATGCTACTTATAAAATGTGTGGACTATTGAGCGCTTAATTGGGTAGCAAGAAAGAATAGATTTTGTGTTCCTTGAACGGAAGATCTTTTGAATAAATTACAAGGGTCTACCTACTTTAGTAGAATAGATCTCAAAAGTGGTTATCATCAGATAAGGATTATGTCAAAAGATATTCATAAGATGGCCTTTTGTACAACCTTTGGCCTATATGAATTCTTGGTACTTACTTTTGGGCTTACCAATCAATCAGCTACCTTTAATTGAATGATGAGAGGCTCTTTAGACCTCATCCAAGCTTCATGGGAGTGTTCTTTGATGACATTATCATCTACTCAAAGTCTATTGAGGAACATAAGCAGCATCGCACATAATATTTCAATTTTTGAGAGAATAAGATTTATATTAATCAAAAGAAAAGTGAGTTTTTCTTAAAGGAGATTCAATATCAAGGTGATATTATCTCCCAAGCAGGGATCCAAATGGACCCCAAAAAGTTGGAGGCATTAAAAGGATGGCCTATGCCAAAAAATCTACATGAATTGAGAAGCTTTATAGGAATGTATGCATACTATATATGCTTCATAGAAATATTCTCATTCATGTTGGGGTTAAGGCCTATGTGCCTTGACCGATCGCCCAGGTCATGGGTGCCTGTCCACTGTTACCCTATACTTAAAGTGAGTATACTGTATAGGGGGAGCTGCCACTTCACAGTCTCCCCACCCACATCGTGTGTGTGTCTCCTTCTCTCTCTCACTCTCCGTCTGTGGTGCTCCCTGATCCCCTTCAATTGGTATCAGAGCAACAGGTGTGAGAGCGTAGATGGACGGCTTCGTGATGAACTCGTCGGCTATGGCGGAGAGGTCATTGATCTGAGCAAAGAAATAGAGGAGGCTTGTGTGCAGCCATACAGAGGCTTGCAGGAGAGCTCTCAGAAGCTTCCTAGTGCTCACAGATTAGTCCACAGTTCCTCTACACATCAGCCCACTGTGTACAACATTTTTCCTCTTCTCGGCAAGCTTTGCGACGGCTACATCGGTGACAGATTGGAGCTTGGAGCTTCCATCAACATGGAAGCATTATGAGATTGATGCATTCAGCTCACACATTCAGGTGGGAAGTGAGTTTGAGCCTTTCTATGAGCTCAAAGAAGCACAGAAGAAAGTCATTCAGTTTTTGACAGTTTGACAGCAGTCCACTGTTTTTCTCATAACTTGAGCTACACAACTTCGATTCCAAAACTTTTTTGTTCAAAATGGAGCTGGCTTCAAGCTCTACGACTTTGTAGAAGGAATCGTTTTCTGATTCGGAGTGCAAGGAAGAGCATGTATAGTTGCATTTTAGCACAGGTGTAGCTACGAGCAAGTGTTGCTGCGTGAGAAGCTATGCTCCGGGTAAGCGATTCACAGATTGGATTCGGGAGATCCAGAGAGAGATAGAGAGACGGATTCTCTCTGGGCTGATGCATTTGAGGCTATGTGAGCCGTGGGTTATGCATCGGTGGATGCTACTCGCACAAGATACGGGTACTCTTGCTGCAGGTAGAGATCTCTCGGAGATCTGAGACAGTAGGTTGCTTCATGTACGCTGTATGTGGGAGCTTTATGCTTGTTTGAGCATGTTTTCTCTCTTGGATAGGTTTCTTCCAATTGCCAAGATCTTGGATGGATTCTCTTAAAAGTTTTTGTATTCTTCTCTGAGTAGATTTTGTGAGCTCAAGACTGAGGCACATGTATGTGACATGTATGGTCATATGAGGTGATTTACATGAGAGCTTACTTGAATCAGGTTTGTGGAGATTTGAGCATGCAGTGAGTTTGGATGATACGCATTTGGTAGCTCTTGTTGTGAGCTTGGTGTTCACTTTATGGTTATTTGGGTTTATAGCCATTTTACGCTGAAACTCTGGTGAAATTTTTCAAAGAGTTTTATGCGCATCATTTATGCGATCTAGGTAGAGATTGCGGGTTGCACTTAGTATTTGCGTGCGGTGTTCTCTGCAGGTGGGAGATTTGTGCGTGTGTATGCATCGATACCACACAGTGTGGGCTTGGTGATTAGCTCACAGATGTATGCTCTATGACGGCGTGTGTGCAGGTGATCTTCAGACCGAACAAGTCATAACTTCTTGGAGAAGTTTTGGGCTGATTCTTGATGCGCTATGGTTGGTAGTGTGGGGTTGAATTACAGACTATTTTTGGCCATGCAAGAGGATTGAGAATTTTGTAATTTTGGGCTGAATTTCAGGGCTGATTCGGTGAAGATTATGCACATGGTTATGGTCGTTATGAATGCGTCTTGTAAGTAGTGCGTTTGATTGCAGTGTGATACTAGAGCAGGCGAGGCTTGTATTCACGTTGCGGGAGCTCTATTTTGGAGTGTGTCTCACAGGTTTTACATTGTGTTTCTAGCCATATTTGTAGACAGTTTCCAAGTGTTGTTGGTGAGGTGGTTTTGCTATTGAGCTTGCTACTTGTGCTCATGGCAGAGACAAGTGATCGATCAGATTGTGATCTCTCACAAATGCGCGTGTTTGATGGGTCAGACTTTGCGGCATGGAGAGATTGTATGCTTGATGCACTGACACAGCGAGGGTTGTTGAGAATTTTGTAATTTTGGGCTGAATTTCAGGGCTGATTCGGTGAAGATTATGCACATGGTTATGGTCGTTATGAATGCGTCTTGTAAGTAGTGCGTTTGATTGCAGTGTGATACTAGAGCAGGCGAGGCTTGTATTCACGTTGCGGGAGCTCTATTTTGGAGTGTGTCTCACAGGTTTTACATTGTGTTTCTAGCCATATTTGTAGACAGTTTCCAAGTGTTGTTGGTGAGGTGGTTTTGCTATTGAGCTTGCTACTTGTGCTCATGGCAGAGACAAGTGATCGATCAGATTGTGATCTCTCACAAATGCGCGTGTTTGATGGGTCAGACTTTGCGGCATGGAGAGATTGTATGCTTGATGCACTGACACAGCGAGGGTTGTTGAGAATTTTGTAATTTTGGGCTGAATTTCAGGGCTGATTCGGTGAAGATTATGCACATGGTTATGGTCGTTATGAATGCGTCTTGTAAGTAGTGCGTTTGATTGCAGTGTGATACTAGAGCAGGCGAGGCTTGTATTCATGTTGCGGGAGCTCTATTTTGGAGTGTGTCTCACAGGTTTTACATTGTGTTTCTAGCCATATTTGTAGACAGTTTCCAAGTGTTGTTGGTGAGGTGGTTTTGCTATCTAGCTTGCTACTTGTGCTCATGGCAGAGACAGGTGATCGATCAGATTGTGATCTCTCACAAATGCGCGTGTTTGATGGGTCAGACTTTGCGGCATGGAGAGATTGTATGCTTGATGCACTGACACAGCGAGGGTTGTTGAGAATTTTGTAATTTTGGGCTGAATTTCAGGGTTGATTCGGTGAAGATTATGCACATGGTTATGGTCGTTATGAATGCGTCTTGTAAGTAGTGCGTTTGATTGCAGTGTGATACTAGAGTAGGCGAGGCTTGTATTGACATTGCGGGAGCTCTATTTTGGAGTGTGTCTCACAGGTTTTACATTGTGTTTCTAGCCATATTTGTAGACAGTTTCCAGGTGTTGTTGGTGAGGTGGTTTTGCTATTTAGCTTGCTACTTGTGCTCATGGCAGAGACAGGTGATCGATCAGATTGTGATCTCTCACAAATGCGCGTGTTTGATGGGTCAAACTTTGCGGCATGGAGAGATTGTATGCTTGATGCACTAACACAGCGAGGGTTGCATCGAACATTGAGTGGTGATGCAGGTAGACCTTCAAACATGTCTGACGATCAATGCGGAAGGAGCTAGAGGATATGGCACTATCTATGCTCTCTTTGCACCTTGCGGAATCTGTATACGCTCTTGTTATGTATGGGACTACTTCGAGAGCACTTTGGTGCAGATTACATGATATGTATGATAGATCTAAGTCATCAAGGACTCATGTGAGACATGTACATTCATGAGCACGCCGATAGGTGACATGTTGGTATTGTGGTCATTCTGGACATGTTAGATGGCGCTGTTTTTGTCGTATGCGACATCGTAGGAGACATGGCAGTCTCAAAGATTTATGTAGTGATGCCATGGACTCAGCTGCTTTGACAATTGAGGCAGATGTAGTGTCGGAGTATACTAGTGACGGGGATGTCACTTTTACCTCGAGCTATGCACGAGATGCTATACATGTGGATAGTGCACTCCCTTCGCAGTGGTTGCTAGACGCAAATGCTATGTTTCATGTCACGTCGCATCGTGAATCGTTTTCTAGCTATTCTAGCGGGATGCTTGGCAGTGTACGTTTGACCGATGGATCGGTGCATGCGATAGCAGGTGTAGGAGATGTGAGACTATCATTACCGAGTGGTGCATCTTACTTGTTACGACATGTGTGCTATGTACCAGATTTGACAGTGAGTTTGATCTCGATTGGTCAGCTTAGAGATTGTGGATGTCAGATTTCGCTTCGAGAGCAAGATTTTGTGATGCATTTGGGTTCGCTAGTGATTGCGAGAGGTGCCAGGAGTGGTCCAGGTTACCCATTGCATGTGGATCACGGGAGAGACAGTGTTGTCTCTGTGATCATGTAGCCAGGTAGACAACGACAGAATCTTTTGCTTGTGGGTTGCAGGATGCTTTGCATGGAGTGCAGAGCAGTGACCTTGTTGTGCAAGTTGCGTCTACGGATGCACAGGTAGAGCGGGACAGCTCTAGTGAGTCACAGCAGGATGAGTCATCAGAGGTGATGACAAAGATGACTCACATGGATGCTGAGATGTCGGCTATTGTGGAGTCATTTCTTGATATGCTTATGCTAGAGCTTGATGCAGATTTAGGACAGATGGATACTCTTGGTACACATGTGATATGCGGTTGGCACGAGGAGTCATTCCACAGCTTGGAGTCAGAGTGCCATGGTTTCTATGATAGGGGACAGGATTGCCATGAGTTGAGTTCTGAGTTGGAGGTGGTAGAGGTTGCCAGGGTTGCATCAACGTTCGGTGTACTCATGTACGAGATGCTGATCTTGAGGCCCGACATAGTAGCTGCAGTGTGGGAGCATTTGCAGCAGGGTTGATTAGTTGTTCCATGATTGATCTCGGCATAGAGCATAGGGGAGGTTTGCAGGTATTGGACCGATACTTGCAGGAGTGCATGAGCTCTTGTAGACTATTTGCAGAGCTTAGAGCTAGCTCTGTGTGGCTTCTGCAGCGGGATGTTTGTCTATCACTAGAGCCGGATGCACTAGCTCATTGAGAATCAGTGGGCATAGGTTGAGAGAATCTCTCACCTTCTATTAGTTGTACACTAGTAGATCTTGCTTAAAGGCACATTGGCCTTTAAGTGGGAGGTTGTTGGGGTTAAGGCCTATGTGCCTTGACCGGTCGTCCAGGTCATGGGCACCCGCCCACTGTTACCCTATCCTTATAGTGAGTATACTATAGGGGGAGCTGCCACTTCACAGTCTCCCCACCCACATCGTGTGTGTGTCTCCTTCTCTCTCCCACTCTCCGTCTGTGGTGCTCCCCAATCCCCTTCAATTCATAGCACGGCCATTATATGATTTGACAAAAAAGAACGCTAAATTTGTATGGATTTTTATAGAGAATTAATCTTTTGAAAATTTAAAGAAAAAAATTACCTCTCAACCAATGTTAATATTACCAGATCTTTCAAAGCCTTTTGAAGTCTAGTGTGATGCTTGTGGACAATTCCCTTGGAGATATATTGCTGCAAGAAGAGCATGCCATAGCATACATAAGTAGGAGACTGGATGACCAAGAAAATAATCTAGGCATATATGAAAAAGAGTTGCTAGCTATTTGTCATGCCTTAGATGCATGGAAGAATTACCTCCTAGGAAATCCATTTATTTTGCATATAGATCATCAAAGTTTGAAGTACTTTTTAATGCATACTAAATTAAGTGATAAACAACTGAGGTGGACAAACACTATTTCATCATTTAACTTTCATATTGCTCACATAGCTGGTAAGCACAACCAAGTGGCTGATGGTCTTTTACGAAGACCAAGGATAAATGTTGTATTAATAAATACTCACAATGAACTATCCTTTATTGCACTAGGGAAGAAAGAGAAACCATATAATGTGCAAGATGGTTATCTTCCTTATGGTGGTAGTTTATGCATTACAAAATATAACTTGAAAAGGTTATATAGTACGAATCTCATGTTCCACCTTATGTCGGACATAGAGGAATTCAAGCTACTCTCAAGGGAGTAGAGATATACTTATATTTGCCAACAATGAAGGCACGCATACTAGACTATGTTTCCATATGTAGTGTATGTCAAAAGACAAAGTATGATAGAGGGAAGTAGCCAGACATTGTCTGCATGTGATTCCCCATGGGAAAGTACATCCATGGTTTTCATCTTTGGATTTCCAAGATCCATTCATGAGAATATGGGAATATAGACAATAGTAGACCAATTTAGCAAGCAAGTGCATTTTATACTGGACAAAAAGACTATCAAAGCACACCATATGGCAACCCGCTTTGCCTCATAGGTCTTTAAATATCATTGTTTACCAACATCTATAGTATCCAATAGAGATCCAAGAATGACTAGCATCTGTGTACTAAGTTGAATTTCTCCTTGGCCTATCACCCACAAATGGATGATCAAAGTGAGATAGAAAATTCATTTTTTATTGATCTACTTAAAGCCTATGTAAGTAGATCAAAGGGAAATTATTTACCCTTAGTAGAGTATGCATACAATAACACTTTACATACGTCTACTTAGGGGGTTCACTATGTGTAAAACTACCATATCACGTGCGTTCAAGACATGTTTGTAAAACCCCTTATCTGTGAATTTTATTAGGAATATAATGTACCCTTTTCTTTTAAAATCTGTAATTATCTTTCAAATTTGAAAAAATAATGCCCTTTTGTATATATATTTCTGTAAGTTTCAAGAACTTTAAATACCCTTCTGTTGAACTCACGTGATAGGTTACATTTTTATTACGTGACCTCCCCAGGTACGTCTATAGGAAAGGAACCTTTGGAGTTAATTGAAGGAAGACCCAAGCTCCAATCAATAGACAAGACACTTTGGAAGATATTTGTTGTTGATTAGTATAGTAGAGACCATAAAGATCCCTTCAAAAGATTAAGGAAACTATATTCATCATGCAACATAAGCAAAAAGCTAATGGTGATAAGCATAGATGAGCCTTGACCTTGAAAGAGAATGGATCAAGTCTCCCAAAGTGTACCTAAGTCATACTACGAGAAAGGGAACACAAGGACGCCCAACGGGTCACCAAAAATATTATGCTAAGTTAGCAAAAAGATATTATGGCCCATTTCAAGCTCTTAAACCTATCAATGGATCAACTTACAAGTTAAGGTTATATAGAACTTGTCTCATTCATAATGAATTTTCATGTGAGCCTCTTTGACTCTACAATTTCTTTTGAATGTTCATAACTTTCATGTACACCATGAATCAAGCTTGTGGCAGCTTAGTCTCTCAAGCAACTAGTAGACCTTGCCAATCTATTATGAAAGATAATTAGGGTTAGGTAAAGACATGCTTGTGATAGCTAAGTCTTTCAAGCACCAATTGGAGTTATTCACCACTGTGGAAGAATGTCCATGGGTAGAAAGGGATCATGTACCCAAAGCAATAAGACTCGCTATGACTATTTTCCCTACTCCATGGTCAAGGATGACTATAATTTCCAGGGAGAGGTAATGGCATGAAAATTAATTTCTAGCCTTCTAAAAGTATTTTCCATCTTATCCAACTACTTGTATGATGGAGATCTTCAGCTGGTTTTAACACAAGTTCCTAGCTATCTTTATGGATGATTTTACAATCTTTTCAACCAAAGAAATGCATCTTCTCTTTCTCATAATGGTCTTTGAGAGATTCAAGGAAAAGTGAATTTTTTGGAACCCATTCAAGTCAGCATTCATTGTTTGGAAAGGCCAACTTCTAAGACACATAATTTCTAGAAATAGTATTGAAATGGCTGAAGATAAAGTCAAGTGTGTTCAACAAGCCCACGCACCAACAAATGTATCTGAACTTAGTTCATTCTTGGGATATGTCAACTTTTATCAGCGATTCATTCATAAGTTTGCAAGGAAGACTCTTCCATTGTATGAATTGAGCTAGAAGGAAAAGAAGTTCATCTAGATCTAGGAATGTGAGAAAAGCTTCTAGTGCTTGAAGGAGGCAATCATCAAGAAGAAACCGAATTGGGAAGTAATCTTTCATGTGCAAGTGGATGCATCTAGAATGACAAGAAGAGAAATATTATCCCAACTTGATTGAAAGATAGACTACACAGTCTACTTCGCCCATTGCCAGTTCAGTTTAGCCGAATAAGGATACTCCACAATTGAAAGGGAAGAACTTGGGATGGTTTTCAACGCAACAAAATTCAGACATTATTTGTTGGGGAAATTGTTTCACTTCACTGATATTATTCAAGGTAGACTAATCCAATGGATGGTGTTTAAGTTTAAGATTTCACAAGCTAGGTATTGTGGTGTGGTTTTTTAATTGAGAAGTATAAAAGGCATATCAAAAACATCTAGAGGACTGGTGCCCAGACATACAAAAAGGCATTGATAATCAAGATTTTGAAGTTTACCATCATTGGAGGTGCATTGTATAGATTAGCTAGTATTGATGGGATACTTTGAAGATGTACCTATGCGGCATAGGGAAGGATGCAAGTCATCATAGAAGCTCACAATGGGATTTCAAGAGGTCATTGATCTACTAATATCACTTAGAAGAAGATTTTTCAAGAAGGGTTATGGTGGCAAAGTATGATAAACACCATATTAGAGAATTTGAGACTTTATAACCAATTTGGGAATCACCAATGTCTTGAATAATTGGCCATATGGACAAATCTCAAACTATTTTTTAAGGTCAAATCCTTCCACAAGGTAGTGCTTGAAAATCTCTTCCAAGCCATGCTCTCAAAACATTGGTTAAGATTTTACTGTAAGGTCTCTGACCCCGATTAAAAGAGCACCATTGTACCATGAAATGAACATAATGGAAAAAGTTACTATTTTTCGCAGTTTTTTAAATTCTGTCAGTGCCATGATGTTTAGAATGTTTTAAAGCTTCGAAATGCGAATTAAAATATTTTTTGTAAAAAAATTCCAAAAATAGCAAGTTTTTGGTCACCCGACTCGTCTAGTTTTGATCGTCTCGAAAAACTGCACCCGTACCCCGAATTTCAAAAAATGCATTTTCGGACCCTGGGGGCTACTAAATATGGCAGGTACTCGGTCCAGTACGTCTTAGTTAGAGCTCTGTATAGCAATTTATGGCATCAAAATCCGACTCGTAGGACCTGTTTTAGCCAAAAATCAATTTTTCCAAAAATTGAGCGGGGAAGCACCGGAGCCCGGGGCTGTGTGGGAACAGGTTCCAGGCCACTCCAGACTAGCTTTAGCAGCTAGGGACCGACCTCTTGCCTTGTGGGAGTCCTGAGAAAGCTGCCAAGCCAGTAACTAAGTCTCAGAGTCAGTTAAACTAGCCAACCTGACACTTGGTGAGTAGGGAACTAGACTTGCCATGCTTAACTGGAGAAGCTCCCAGATGCATTTAGCAACCCAGGTCGATTTTCAGCTTGTAGGAGCCTATTTAAAGACCTGAACACACACACACACACACACACAAACTTATGCTCACACACACACACACAGTGCATACACACACACCTACACACACTGGGAAGGTGCTGCCGGTTCACACACCTTTTGAAGGAGAAGCAAGGAGGAAGGTGCTGCCGAATTCTCATCTCAAGAAGCTCGATTAGATCAGAAAATTGAGAAGATTATCAGCCCTTAATCACGGTAACCACGGTTTAATTAATGCTATCTGTAATTCCTTTCTCTACCATCTAAATTCCTCGTCTATTATGCTTATTCCTAGTCGTAAATCTTTATAATTACCCTCTAAATTCTCCTTAACCATATTCTGTTATGTAATCATCATCCCATAGCTGAATTATCAGCCCTTCATCACTCTTGATTAATGATTAGTGCATGATTATTAGAATTTTCTCTCTCTAGGTAGCATAGTAATTAATTGGTAAGCTGGTAATTGTGTAGATTAATGAGAATCACTCTTTCTATCACGCATTAGTATTGTAGCTGAATTAATTTCATTTCTCTTATGCATTAAGATATAATTAAGGTAGGATTAATCTGTCATTAAGTCTCTAAGAGGTGGTTTTTTCTCACACCTATGCATGCGGTGATTCTGCACCCTCTAATTGCTAGGAAAGAGATTAATCGTGCTTAATTCATCTCTCTGGTAATTCCATTAGTGAAATCCTATTATTATTAATCATGTAAGCCGAGTAATTATCTGTAGAGCCGGTTCCCATAGGATTATGTGTCATCCATAATGATTGCTATATGAAAAATCTAGACCTCTCATATAGAAGGGATTAATTAATGTTGCTAATCTATCTATTGGGTTGTTATGACACTTGCGAACCTTAGCTCTTTTCTCCAAGCTAATTACTTAAATTAGTGAGTAAAATGGCTCCGGTTAAGAGGACTCGCTTTGGTGGAGCCCACGACCACGAGGCAGAAATGAGCAAGGTGAACGGAAAGGGAAAAGATCCCATGGACGAACAAATACCGGCCATCTCACGGGCCATCGACGAAGAAATGGAAGAGGTAGGTCATAACTTCATTCAAGTTGTTTAATTTAACATTGCTCACGTTTATTTAGGAATGAACATGTCCCCAAACATGTTGGAGAAATCCGACAGAAACCTCGGCATTGAATTCATCGTACATTAAGTTCTAAAGTAGGAAGGAAATGATTGATGGGTATGCTGGTTGCAATAGGAAAGAATGTCTACTAGGGAAAATTTAGCTCGACATGTTCATTTCATTTCCAATGTTGAATCAATCCTAACCCCCCTAGTGATCACAGGAGGCAGAGTTCCTCGTTAAGGACTCTTGAATCCACGACTTGCTTTTTATGCGGTGGATACCCACGACTTTCTTTCTATGCAGTGGGAACCCACGTCTTGCTTTCTATGCGGTGGGAGTGTCCATGACGTGCTTTCTATGCGGTGGACATACCTAGTTGTATGGGCAGCTAGGCAACAACGGGAGGAGTGAACTCTCGCTGGAGGGGGGATGTTGTACCTCTAGAACATTGGAACTTTAATGAATAAGTTTGAGTAGAATTTTGACTAGAATACTGTCTTGGTGTTGTTTGCAATACTGGTTGAAGGGATGTCTTAACGAACAATGTGATTCGGAATTAAAACAAGGAATGTTTATGTTGAACAACCTTTGTTGTAGTAATTAGGTCACACAAGGAAGTGTGAGTATGGGGGTGGAAAGTGGGGGCTTGGCTCAGGTTGCCAATGCCTACGAGATGGGTGGTCCCGATTGGTCGGGAACTCTCTGTCCCCATAGTGCTTACTTCGATATTAGTAATACTCATTGCACCTAGAGCAGTGAAATCTCAAGAGTACGTGCCTCTGAAACATGGGGAAAAAGGCCCTCGGGGTTTCTCTCCTCTTGGAAGGTGGGTCTTAGGATCGCTAGATAGTTTAAGTACGCTTCCCCTGCGAGGTGGAGCTAGATCTCCCTGCTAGTAGGCTCGAACTCGACTCACCTTGTGATGAGAGATCGTCCGCTAGTCGAACCCTGAACCATTTTGTTTGCTTCCGCAATAGATCTAGTGGCCACCAGGTTCACCATCAAATCCGTTGGTTGATACGGCGGGGGTGGGGACATCACATTTACCATGTGATCGAATCTTAAGCTCATTTTTAAAGTGGAAATTGGACAAATTCTCAAATTCACTAATATGGTGTTGATGGCTGATGTTAGGGCCTTTTGTAAGACTTGTGATATTTTTTAGGGAATGGGAAGGTCAACAAGAGGAGATATTACACCTCTGCCCCCCATACAACCATTAGAGTTGTAAGGTCACCTCTAAGAAGAACATATACATTGTAATGGCCAGTTGTTATGTTAGCAAGTGGGTTGAGGCCAAGGCAATTACCTAACAATACTGCAAATTCAACAACATGGTTCTTGTATGAGCACATTATAAGCAGATTTGGTTGTTTGATTGAGATCATCTCAGATTCAACACGACAACTTATTCAAATCGTGATAAAAACATTTTTGATGAAGCATCAAAAATCGACACCATACTATCCCAAATGCAATGGGCAAGCTAAAAACAGCAATAAGATGATCAAGACATACTAGCAAAGATTTTTTGGAAAGATCCTCATCATTGGGACAACAAGCTTTAGACAACACTGTGGGCATATAGAAGAGCTCACAAGGTGACAATTGGAATGACCCCATTGGCAGAACAATATACAAAATAGAAGCATTTGTATCCATAGAATTTGTAATTTCCGATTTAAGAATGGTAAGTGAACATGATATGGATTTTAATGTGAATCTAAAGAATAGGGTGGCTGAAGTGTTGAAGCTCGATGAGATCAGACAAAGAGCTATGCTTGAGCAAAAAGTGGTCTAGCAAAGGAGGAAACACTAGCATGATAGCAAGATAAAGGTTTGAGAATTCAAGAAGGGAGATTTGGTTTTACTATATCAATCAAAGCTAGGCTCAAAGAAGCCTAATCTCAAGATTGCATGGTTAGGACCATGTGAAGTTGATCGATTTTTTTCCGATGGCACAACCAGGCTTAAGGATTTATCAGGTTCACTATTCCTAGGGGTCTATAACAAAGCCAAAATCAAGTTGTACTATTCCGGATAAGAAAAAACCCCAATCCTAGCACCATACAATATGATTGATTCAGAATCAAATGAGGAACCTTTAGACTTGTTTAGCATCAGACCAAAGGGACTCGGAGTAGGGACATGATCAGAACCTTATAGCATTGTCAGGGACTACTGACCCAGTTCAAAATCAAATAAAGGAGGAATCAAAGGAGTCTGAATTACATAATGGTAATTGGTAGGACAAAGATCGAGTCTTTTGGGGAAGATCACCAGTAATCATAACAATGACCGACCAATGCATGTGCGTCACGTCAAAATGGTGGACATAAATTTGAGGAAATAGAGAGTGGTGCATTCATGGCCTGAATTCAACTAACTATGTGATGCATCTACGACCTAGCTTTAGTCCCTCAGCATCTCTTGGAACTTGCACCTTGTCCTATAGAGATCCTTGTGCCATCACTACGTCACCTTTGTCCACATGACTCATTGTGCGTGCATCCCCATCTTCTTCACATTCTAGAGCGTTCGCTACACAATTGGATACTCCTAAGTGCTCTTTCTTTGACTTGCCTTCACCATATAGTTAGTTTTCCTTCTCTACATAAGGTCTTCAATGGGTTTTAAAGATGGGGAGGAAGAAGCAACTTATGTCGCATGCCATGCAAGAGGAAATCAAGGCTAAGACTACAGAGCTTGAAGAGCTTCCGCAACCAAATAAACAAGAGTATTTAGTTCCGCATTAAAACATAGGAAAGCATGTATTTCAAGTTAATGAGACGATCTTGTTGAGATTATGGGGCATGGAATTGGTGCTTGAGGACACCAAAATCACCTTCGATGCTGGGATTGTTTAACAAGTAGTTGATACATCCAACCTTGACATAGGTGCAACCTACAAATTCATAGTAGAGTCTATCAGTTTGAAAAACAATCCGACGTATGTTTTGAAAAAACTCTTCAACATTCTACTAGCAAGGATAAAATACACTAAATGTGAAATGAGTCTCAGTTCTTTCTTGCATAGTAGTGTCAAGACCTGGAACCTATTCAAAGCATGGTATGCCTAGCAATTCTTTTATTGAGCCACTTGTATGCCACCTCATGTGTATGCAACCACTGCTTGGACAAAAGCCGAGGCGGAGGAAACTCTTGCCACTATGAACACTAAATAGGGGACACAAGGGGGCCGCACTGGTGAATTGGCTCTGGTAACATCTTGTTTAAAAAGGATAGCAAAAAATTTTGATAGTCCTTGACGACCAACTATCTGTTTTTGCTTGATCCTTCTGTTGAGAGATTGGTTGTTTCTTTGGTGGCTACTACTAAAGCTTTGACACCTAATTTTAAACCATTTTGCACGGTTTCTTAGACTATGATTTGACTTTTGGTATCCACTTATAAATTGACTTGGTTGGTTGCTTTGCGTTAGGCCTCCTCTTTGACACCCACACCCATACCCACTTGGTCCTTAGTGGTGGCATTTCCTGGCTTTGTCGGGGTTATGGAGCTGGTTGTGGTGATTTTTGATGCTTGTGTAATTGTTCTTTGTGAACCCAAATCCACTTAGGAGTTTCTTGCAGTCGAGCCTTTGGTACCCAATATCGTCTAGTTTCTTGCATGCTTGTTCTATGAGGATAGATCTTGTGTTGATCTACTGATATAGGTGCTATGCTTGGACTTTTCTTTGCAGACTTTGAAGCCCTGAGATCTGTCTTCCACTCTTCTTTGTTGTAAGAAAATGGTACCTTCAAATGCATACCTTTAAGTGTTAGTTCAAGAACTTTTGTATCCCAATCTTGGACTGCTTTGTATGTCCACATCCATGGAACTCTAGTACCATATCTTCGTTCATGTGCTTATTTGATATGTAGATAAATGTGTGTGAATATAAGCACAAAGACATTTAGGTTGATCATGTCCAACATTGGAGTAAACTCTTTATGGCATGCCTTCACTTTAGCTTTACAATACTCCAAGGGTTGGGTAATTTCCTTTTTGTAAGTTTAATATCTTACTCCATCTATCCTGGCACATGTATCTACTAATGCCCTGACTTTGAATCCATCTTTTAGGGTTAGAATTATCCTCATGTCGAGTCCATCTAGCCATTCATTATCCATCTCTACTTCATCCTCTGCTAAGGCCTGAGTGAAATGTAGAGTCTGAACTTGAAACACGTTGACTAGCATGACTTCAGGGACTGGTCGCATTGCCACTTTGCTCTTTAACACTCGAATGCGAGCTTTCTCATGAGATTCTTCAATGACTTGTTGTCGTTTAGTATTGCATTCCTTTACTGCATATATTCTTTCTGGGCGATCATTGTTCAGCGTCATATAAAACTTTTGCAAGCGACATCCACTAATCCAATGTTTCATAATTTCCCCATCTAAGGTGGCCAATTTAACTGCCCCGCTTGGTGAAATACTCTCGATACAAAAGGATCGTGCCCCATTTTCTTGAACTTGGGGATGTGTTGCTTCAAGGAATAGACCAAGACAAGCCTCACCTTGTTTGAAAATTTTTGTCAACAAACAAAAAACTATTTTTGTTTCCTTTTCTGAGCATAGATGTGTACAATAGCTGCTAATCTTTGCTCATCTAATTGCTCAAGATTTTCTAGTCATTTTGACAATTCATGTCTCGTTCACTGGTGGATAACCATAAACTTGTTTAGCAAGTTATCTATCACCTCATTGAGAAAGTGTGTCCCCTCCTAACACTCACAAGCTCAATAGGAAGTTTGTATCGTGTGAATATCGTACAAGAATGCAACCGTGGTGCATGTATTGTTCTTCCTAGTGGCTCTAGCTTCTGCTCACTTGGTCAGTAATCAGTGGTTACAAATTTATATTGTGCGTGAGTCTTGTAAGCAAGTGGTTGTATACAACTAACAAAGTTTATAACCCATTTAGAAAATACTCTGGCTTTCATCATTGGTTGCAATGGCATGCTATCCATTCTAGTTGGTATTTTAGCTCTCTAGCAAGAGTCACATTTTTTGACAAATTCTTTCACATCTGCAAACAGAGTTGGCCATCATCATATGCTAGCCATCAATATTGCTCTAGTCATAGTTTCATGAGAGAAATGGCTCCTCACTAGATCAGTATGTGCTTCTTTCAAGATATGAATGTACTCCTTTCCATTAGCACAGAGTCCTTTCCTCTTCTATATAACTATTGGCCAATCATGTTGTAATTTATACCCTCTATTTGGATTTCTCTTTTTCTTTGTTTACTCATTTTTTCAAGAAATTTTTTTTAAAATCAAGTAGTCCACCGAATATTTGCTTCACCGTAGGTGCAATAGATACCTGTAACAAAGTAGCATGTGGTATTGATGTGCTCTCTTTGCATTGAGAGTAGTTATCTACATAGGCATGAGCATCTCTTTTTATATTTGGACAATAAACTCAGGAAACCATGTAAGTTGTCTCAATGTTTGGTCTATTGCAAAATGGATTTTCACTACTGTTGTATGAGCTTGACTCAAGTAGTTGGCTTGTTTCTCTAGGCTTATGCACAAAAATAGAATCTTGTTTCTGCTCTTTTGATAGAGTCTCCCTATTGAAAACTGATACATAGCCGATTCCTCCATAAGACGTGGTGTTATAGGAAGTGGAATCTGTGAATTTACTTGTGCTAAAGTCATCAGAGTAACTGAATTCTCTGACCATCTAGGAATCATTGCGGCTGAAAATAGATATGCATTTGGCAAGTCATCTCATCAGCCCCCTTGGGAGGTTCTCTTGAGATGATTCTTGATAGGTGATCAAATCATTGATGTGTGGTTCCCTTTATAACAACCACTATACAATCAACTCCAATAAGATGATGAACCATCTTACAATTCTCCCAGTATTATATGGTTTGTTGACTAGATAAAGTAGAGTTTGGTAATTCAAAAAGAACACAAACTTATTTGCTAATAAATAGTGTATGAACTTTTTAACCACATAGACCATTCCAAGTCCCTCTCTCTTTGTCATGGTATAATTCTTATCATCTGTACACAATTTCCTGTTTGCATGTGAGAAGGAAAAACCCATAGTTTTCTCTCTTGGTCGTGCCAATATGCTACCAATAGCAAAGTTTGAAGCATCAACATGCACATGGAAAATTTGATTCCAGTCTGGAGTCTTGAAAATAGGTGCCGAAGACAAAGCTTGTTTGAGCTTTTGGAATGACTCTTTGCACTCATCAACGCTATACAAAGTAAGTGATGAGGTGATAAATGGGTTTAACAATGACAACATAAATCTAGATAAATCTCTGATAGTATCCACAATGTTCCATGAATTTTTGAACTTTCTTGATGAAATTTGTTGGTCTAGGCATTTTAACTATCATTGTCACTTTTTCCATATCTGTTGCAATGCCATTTTTAGAGACAATATGTCTAAGAATTTTACCTTGTCTATTCATGAATACACATTTTTGAGGATTCAAACAAATCCTATATAGCTGTCATTTCTTGAAGATACACTTGAGATGCTTTAAAATGGTCTTCTCTCTTGGATCAATTTACACAAAGGTCATCCCTAAAAACTTCTAAAATTTTTCTTAGATATTCTTTGAACGCATGTATCATTAGCCTTTCGAATGTTGTTGGAGCATTTGTCAGGCCAAAGGCATGACTCTATAAACAAATATTTCCCATTCCATGGCAAATGCCATTTTGTGCCAATCTTTAGGATCAAAGGTTAGTTGATTGTAACCAGAGAATCCATCCAAGAAGCTGTAAGCTTCTTTCCTACCCACTCTATCTAAGATGTGATCAGTGATAGTAAGAGGGTGTTATCTCGTATACTCACAACATTCACCTTCCTGAGGCTCACACACGCTCTTACGTTTCTATTTTTCTTTGGTACCACCACAATTGGTGACACCCAATCAGTGTGTTTGTAGACAAATTCTACTTCCTTGAGTTTTGCAATCTCCTCCTTGATATTTTTATCAAATGTCTCATGATAGATATAGGGTCTCTTTCTGCTTAGTTTGGCAATATATCACATAGGAATAGAGTGTCGACAAATTTCAATATCTACTCTCTTGAGATATTTATAAGACCATGCAAAAACATCCCTATATTCTTTAAAGATCTGATGAGGATTTCCTCTTCTTCTTCAAAAAATCAATCACTATGTAAGCCGGTTTTGATTATTCTTCCCCTGGATCGACTAGGTCAATCTTTTTGGCATTTTTTGTGCCTTTTGTAGGATTTTCTCGGTTCTCTAGGTTGTCTCATGGATTTTGGGTCTTGTAGAGTATACTTTTTATAGTGCAATGGAGCATTGATAGCCCCTCTTTTGTCAATGTCGGACTCCATTTCAATGGTCCATATTTCTTTCAAGGTTCTTTCAAACTCCTTGTATTTAGCTTTTTGCTCTGTTTTCAACATTGAAGGTTCTTTTTCTTTTGTTGTGTCTACTTTGTGTGTTTTTGTTTTTTTTGGGTTTTTCATTTCACGTTATTTTTCTTTTTTAAGATGGGATATCTGCCAGTGATTTTATCTTTGATGCGATCCTCTACGTCAATCATCTTGGCACATCTTGATTTCTTTTCAATCTATTCTCTTGTTTTTTTTTGTATCTTTGTTGTCATATTTGACATTGATTGGAAAATTCAAGAAACTTCTCTTCTCCTCCCCACAAAAAATATTTTTTCTCTAACGTGCTCTTTTTCTGAGTTAGATTCCTCTGTGGTAAGAGTTTCTTTCTCTAGCTCATCCATAGCATTGTAATAGTGATCAGAGAAAACTTTCTGGTCATCCAATGGCACAATAGTCACCATTTGGATGGGAACAATGGCATAGCCCTCCTCATTGCAAAGTAGGGTAGGTGTGGACTCATTAACACAAATGTTCATGGTAGCCAAAATTTGCGTCCACTCAAATGGTTTAAACAAATGTTCAAGAAAACGTTCTGGTACGTAATCAACATTGTTTACATCCCGATCCAAGATGCAATCTTCTCATGTAAACTACCATTCTTCACCTATGATGGTAATTTTGTCTCGGCCAATGTTTTTGAGTCAAGCTCTTAGATTGGTGTTTTTAGGACATCCTTGTAAGAGTGATCTTTCAAGTTTACGTGTTGTGAAGGATTGGGGGGTTGGCCTCTACAACACCTCAAACCACCACAAATAAAAGAGGATGAAGAGAATAGCTCTATCAAGATAATATGGGTTGATCCTCACTCACAAATTTTGACAGCTTCACTCACACTCAACCTCGACTAGCCCTGACTAGCTGCCCTCTACATTAACATAGTCCCAACTTTGAGCAATTGGCAATGAATCTAAAAACCCACTAAAGGTTGGGAAAAGAAACAAAAAAAAAGAAAAGAAAAGAAAAAATGTATACACTTTTGATCGTAAAAACTATATCCTCATACCAGCTCAATAGCCCTTAAATATGGGAGATGGAACACCATAGCCGCTCCCACCATGCACATAAACACATCAAAAACCATCCTGATAAAGAGCTATACAAAAACTCATGATGTTCAGCCAAAAAAGTTAGAAAAGATTCATGGTTAACATGAGGAAAAACTCTCTCATTCACAACAATAACAAAGGGATTTCATTGACCACATCCCATTTTTGGAAACTTTGATTCTATTGGCCCTTTTGGGCGCTTCATTTGGAAATTATTGGAAAACTTGGCACCTTTGTCTCTCACTCTCTCTGCCACACTCCCATGAGCTCGAGGAGGGGGGGAACTAGCGCTAGCGCTAGTGCTCCCAAGCTATCACTTCAATAAAACTTTGGTGCCCCACAGGGCGCAGGAAGCCTTGCCACATCATCACCACCACTTAAGACCATTGTCGATAGCATCGACCACCACACTGACGAGCTCTATCACTGTGCACCCTCCAGAGCATTGCCAAAACCGCCCATTGCCACCCCGCACGCGTGCGAGCAGCACCGACAATGCTCATCACCATGCCCATCGCACAAGAGCTCTCTCTCTCTCTCTCTCTCTCTCTCTCTCTCTCTCTCTCTCTCTTTGTAAGGTTTCCAGTTCTCGAAACCTTAGAAATTGTATAAAGCCTAATCAAATTGATATGTTTGTTAAGAAAGCAATGTAGAATTGTCGACCATGGCAAATATTGGTATTTTTGGAACCGTAATCATGACTTTTAGTATGGTTAAGAATTTTCTAAATTGAATTCCGACAAAAACTGGCATAGTTATGGCCTCTGGAAGTTTATATTGCTAACTAAATTAACTGAGTAAATTGTAAAGTCTTGGTAATCATTGCTGCAAAAGACTTTTATCATAGAACTTTCTAGATAATTACATATATTTACAGATATTTTACAAATTAAGCTATAATAGGTCTGAAAATTAGCAAAAATTGATTTTGTGTATCTAGGGGTCTGTGTGGGGTAGTAATGAACTTGCCCAGGCTGGAATTAGTAGAAGGTGGTGCTAGGGGAAGGCTGGGGGCTGCCTTGAAGTGCAAGTAATTGCCAGAAAAAGCCTATGAGCCCTAAAAACTTATAAATATGTCTCCTCTCTTCACAATTGACCTTATACTCGGAGTCCTGGCCATTTCTCTCTCACATAGAGAGAAAATCTACCCAAAAATCACTAGAGATAAAACCTCTAGTTGATTATCCATGGTAATTAGTCTAATCCCTTTTTAATTAGCAAAATTATGCTAGTTTACTTATATTTTCTTAATTAATCTAATTAATTAAGAAGATAAAACTTATTTACACTATAAATTACTCTCTTAATTCTTAATATTGTATTGATTACTTAGATTAAGATTAAGGATATTGATCTAATTAATTATTAAGCCATATTAGGTCTGAATTAATCTTTTTGGTCATAAATTAAGAGTAATTATACTAATTAAACTTAGATTAGTGTAATATAATTATCAGAACTGGATTAGGCTGTCAAGAAGCCAGAAAAACTATCTCTTAATTTTTTGATTAGTTTTTGTAATTAATAAAGGAAGAAATAGCTATTTTTAATCAAAAATTGATGGAAAACCTATTTAATTAGATTAAAAATTCTTAAGTTAATTATCAAAATTAGAAAATACTATTAGAAATATGGGATAAATTACTCATTAATAGATAATTAATCAAAATATTTAATTAAGCTAAAATTATCTATTTTTAGTCAAAAATTAAAGGGGAAAATTAGTAAATCATGCTAGATAATTATGTGCTATTTGTTAAAGTTAGTTCACATACTAAAAAAATAGTGATAATTATCTTAAGGTTAGAAAAGTAATATAGCTATTTATTTAGGTCAAATTAAACTAAATCTAGTTGTAAATTGAAGGGGGGAATCAGCTAAATTACTTAGATAACTATATAATAATTATGAGAGCTAGAAATTACTATTAGGAACCTGAAATTACTATTAGGAATTTGGAAAAAATGGGTCATGCACAAATAATTAGTTTAGCTAATTACTTTAGCTAAAATTGTTTGTTTTTGAGCATTAATTGAGAGGGGAAATTAGCAAATTAGTTTATATAATTACATGGGAATTACCAAAGATGAGAAACAACATTAGAAAGTCAGGATAGTTACCTTAAGCAAAATTACTCAGTTTAGCTAACTATCTTAGCTAATATTGTCTGATTTTGATTGTAAATTGGAAAGGGAAATTAGTAAATTAATTTATATAATTACATAGTAATTACCAGAGATTGAAAAAAACATTAAAAAGTTGAGATAGTTATCTTAAACACGGATAATTAGTTTAGCCGATTACTTTAGCTAATCTTGTCTATTTTTAAGCATAAATTGAAGGTGGAAATTAGCTAAATTACTTAGATAACTATATAGTAATTATCAAAGGTAGGAATCACTATTAGAAACATGAGATAAATAGTTCATGCATAGATAACTAGTTTATCTAATTATCTTAGCTAATATTATCTGATTTTTACTATAAATTGAGAAGGAAAATTAGTAAATCAGCGTATAAGTTAGCAAGATAATTACCAGGGTTATAATACATCAAATTTCACCTAGGATGAATATCCCAAAAGTAGATAAATAATTCATAAATTTAAAAAATCCAAATTAGGATATTTTAAAAGTGAAATTAAATAGGGAAATTAGTAAAATAGCTCCAATAATTATGGGCTAATTATGGGAGCACAATAATACTACTAGCAAGCTAAGAAAAAAATATCACCCAAATATTTATGAAATATATTTACTTTTTTCAAAAATCCTTATTTTTGGGTAAAAGAAATAGGAGAGACTATTCAATTAATCCTCTAATTGCTTAAGGATCCATTTATAAGGCTACTACTGTGGCTCTGAAGAGGACCCGACAAAATTCTTAGTCCGATGAGAAAGATACAACGCACAAAAGGACTAGGGCGTCCCATGACCATGAGGTTGCGCCTTGTAGTAGGCCTACAGAGGAGAGTCTTCAAGCGCCAGCACAGCAGCAGATGGCTGATCAGTCCCAGGTGGGTTTCCATTTATTTAATTAAGTCTTTGAATAGTTTAAGATCTTTTATAAGTCAACACTGCATACGTAAGGAGGGAATAAGAGTCAGGAAAGGAATAACTGGCCGAAAATGGAAGGTAACTTCCAAGAAACCAACGAGCATTGTTTGTAATCAGGAAAGAATTGTTTGGGTTAAGACTCGGTGACCTAGGAAAGAATGTTTGATCATCCTTAAGATAGCTTGTCTCAAGACACCTCTGATTCCTTGGAATATTTTACTCCAGGTGATGAGTAATGATGTGAGTCAGCCACGGATGAATCGGTTACCTTCGTGTACGTGGAGTCTTTACCCCATGCATGTCTGTGTTTGATTTACAAATCAGCTGGGTCTTACCCCAAAACTGTACTCATATAGACACTCTTAATTCTATAGATAAAATAGGAGATCCACTGAAGTTGGAATCGTATCACAACTAGATCGTTTCCAGACCCAAAAATCCATAATCTTGGGTTTTTTTGAATAGTCGTGCTGTTTGAAATGTTGGCTTCATGTATACACCTTGGTATAGATAACCCCTTATGAGTTTAAGACATTCAAATACTCAACTTGATTTTCACACTTAAAGTGTGCAGTGCTAAAATAATGCCCAATTAAATTGCTAATGGCAAGACTCTAGATTGTCCATTATAATCGATGGGTACTCAACTGAATAGAATTGTTCGATCTAGTCCTTGATAGAGTAGCTAGTGCTATAGCGGAAGCATATGCAATGATGGGTGTCGTACGTCCATCGCACTAGTATACCATGCATACATAGCAAAAAATAGAATAATAAGCCATTGATTGCAATGCCAATCTCAACCATGTGAGCTTCTAGTATACATGCCTTTGCATGATCACACTGGCATAGATACATCACAGTGCGGCATTGCGTAAAGTGTGAGATTATACCCACGTAGTGCCAAAGATATGTGCCAGTATTGTTGATCTGAATCAATCGATAATACCCTTGCACATAAGAGAAGCCTTGCTTCACATGAAATCTAACAAAGCACTTCGCTTTGTACAGCGGCTTCATTATGGAGTCTGCCCAAGCACTTTGCTTTGCAGAGCAGAGAGATCTTTTGCAAAGTGAAAAGTAAAAAATAGACAAACAAACATAACTTGACATGTACTAACCTTGTCACCCACTAGTGGCCAGGTTTTTGGTAACTCGCTCGAATCTTGCTCATAGCCATATGTACTGCTCGAGTGAGTTAGTGTAGGTATCATATTTTCCCTTTTATGAGGTAAAATCTAATAGACATCTTGGATGCAGTATGTCTTAAAGTGAAGCCTTTCTCCCTAGAAGTCCATCAAAAAGATGACACAGAACTGACCCTCAATGTGCTCATAGCAAACAAGTACGCTTGTTGACACACATGTGTCAAAGAAAAAAAGAGTCGACCTTGTCGAGCTTTTGTAAATAAAAATGGCCTTGCCGAAGAATATATCCGATTGAGAATCCTTAGATTGTCCAATCTTAAATAGATAGTTCAAAAAACTTATCTTTCAAGTTTCAACTTACTCTTAATTGACAATGGCATAGCAAAAGAAAGTCGACCTTGTCGAGCATTCACAGATAATTCACCTTGTTGAATTGTACCAAGTATTGAAAAGCAAAAAAACATTTGCAAATTATGTACTTTGTATCTGCTTTGGTTGATTGTTTGAGCGCAAAGTAAAAATGCTAAATGTACAGTGCACGTCCCTCTGGAAAAATTTTCCTAGGAACCATGTCCTAGGAAAAATGAAACCCAAAATGCGAGGCCATTCCGATCTCCGATGGCTTATGATAAATGTCACAAGCCGTGCATGTGTGCTTTGAGTGCGTAGAGAGCACACATTTCCACTACATGCCCTATTCTCAATGAAAAATGAAAATTTGACTGCCATAAACAACGACACAAAGAAGCTTTGCTTGTAACGCTCTAGGGTTTTAGGGTAATCTTAGAAGAGGGCCACCGATCCGCTCAATTTTCGGAGTGGTGAATTTCAAGGATTGACGCATTGAGGTCATCGCGTCCGATCTTGAGGAAAGTCTACATGATAGTGCAAAATTGCCGAATTCAAGTTCTGAAGGTCGTCGACACCATGCACCCTTCATGCATTCCATGCTGGCACCTTGCAAGCTTACCTTGTTTGATTGCTACTATTGTGGGATAGGCCCCTTAAGGCCTTTGAAAAGTGGCCAACCTTTGGCTATGGGTGGCCCCCAAATGAAAAAGGAAAAAAAACAACAGAAAGCATCGATGGCGGGCTTTGTCTGCAGCGTCGGCAAGAGATGGAGACATAGCATGTTTCTTGTTGTGTTCTAGGCTTTGGCCAGGTGAGAATTTTGCTCCCACCACCTCTGCGACCTTGTAGATAGCACTTGTAGGTGATTTCATTGAGGTTGGCTCTCAACCTCCCCCTTCGACAAGGGCTATTGCCCACGGTGCCAACTCCTCGACCCCTTGGAAAGCTTGCCTACACATACGATTTCCTCGACAATGACCTTTGCTTAGCGACCTTGCACACGCAATCAAGCTGCGGCTTCTTTATCTCCTCCATGCAAAGCATGTAAAAGGCCCCCCAATATTGAGAACCACTCCCTCCATGACGAGAGAGAGAGAGAGAGAGAGAGAGAGAGAGAGAGAGAGAGAGAGAGAGAGAGAGAGAGAGAGAAGCCATACCTCCCCTTGCGAGAGCTCATGAAACCTCCCTTCCCCCTCCTCCATAGTTGCCCTTCTCCCCTGAGCTCTGATACCAGTATAAGACCTAGGAGACTGAGATGTCGGATCCACCACCCTACCACCCTATATATAGGCCGGCTCCTAGACCTAGCCATAATATGGATCCCCAATCCACACTAGTCCAGTCCGAGTCCCTGGCTCGGGTCCCTGACCCCCTAGGTCGAGCCTTGCTCCTTAGGATCCTTGTCCTGACATGTGCATGGGAAGAGGAATTTCCACTATTGGGGTTAAACAAGGATGTCCGTTGTCACCAAATAAATACACATGTAATTCTTTTTTTAAAGTTCGTCAATGTTGTAAAATTGGACCATTTTATGGACAGCCATAGAGGTAATCAATCATCATATACACAATTATTTTTTTTTAAACTACAAATGCTCTTTGTACTTTGTTTACTTAAGTGCTAGATGTTTGATGTCAATCTGCGTATGTCCTGTTATGTTTTATAACTGTTCTATAGCAACGCCCACCAAGCAAGACTAGTTATGGCCTTAAGAAGGAAAAGTAGAGTCATTCTTTAAATGACATGTGGATGCCTCCAGGACTCCTCTCTCTCTCTCTCTCTCTCTCTCTCTCTCTCTCTCTCTCTCTCTCTCTCTCTCTCCACGTGAAGGTGTAACATATTGAAACAGGTACGCAAAGGTGTAACTATTTTCAACAAGGAGCATTCCTTCTCTCATGGCATAGTATGTCAGCAGGGTGCTGAGAGAGTGATTATGGATGTATTAAGCATCCAGCTTTTCTTATGTCCGTCATGCTCTTCCATTTCGGGGCTATTTGAGAGTTTCAGCATTCGCAAAAAACCAAGGTTTAGCATAAGCTTGCCTTGAAAAAATTGCCAAAATTTCAAGTTTTAGGGTAAATACCAACAATTGTTCAAATTTGACCAAAATATTTATTTCAAGATTACTTCGATTTTTTTTATTAAAAAAACCCTATTTGAAACCTCTCTCTCTCTCTCTCTCATGCTCTCATGTTGTCCCAAGTTAGGTGTAGATAGTGCCAATCAAACTCTGAAACCATTCAACTCTGCCTCTTTGAGCAAAACTATAACATGCAATGTGTACATCCTCGGGGTTAGAAAAACAACGATGCATGTAGGTGCCAAGTGTGAGATTCTAGCTCAATATTGTCCGACACGCGAAGCCTCGAAAGTTTGATATTTCTTTAAGCTCAAGTATCGAATTAAGTCACCCTTCAAATATGAGAGCTAGGTGTACATTTGTGTAACAAGTGACAAAATCACAAGGCCTGCCAATAGATGAAACGAATTAAGAATGTGGAAAGCAAAGACAAAGGTACAAGGGCGGAAGTCACATTGATTGAGAAAGTGATTTGCAGATTACATTACAGAATGTTGGTCTTGATGAAGGATTGAAGAGTGGCAAAGTTGCATCTTCTTAGGATAAAGGTAGGCATAGAAAAGGGAAATATGGTTTGTTTTTGTTGAGAGGATGAGGGAAGGGAGAGATGACGGAAAAAAGGGAGGGAGGGAGGGATGTAGGTAAATGAATCATTTAGGAATGATTAGATGTGTAGATGAATGATCGGACTAGAAGCAAAACCGTGTGCCTGTGATGAATGATGCAGGGGGATTTTTAATCCAAACATGATCGAGCTTTGAGTTGTACACAGTGGTCACATCATGAATTGTTTTGTGTAGCCATGTTCTTGGAGCCTCTCCTCCAAGTAACGATATTGATTGTTTGTGGGCTCATTGTGTACATTAAAGTCTCCCATGATGACACTCATTCATGTAGGATGGGATTGTTGCAGTAAGGTATAGAGCTGTGTGACCAATGCGGTTGAAGATGTGTTTGGTGATTTGTAGACGCATATGATTTCCCAATCAAGGTGTTCATGAATGGCTAATATAACTTGAATGATTTCTATTCCTTGAGCTAGCAATGTTTTTGCAGAGTGGAGCTTGATGCTAGGTTTGTAGTAGATTGAAACACCTGTTTTGCTCTGGTGATGGACATGATGAAACTTTGGTGCAAGATCATTGGAAGGATTTTTTTGCTTTGTTTCTTGGAGGCATAGAATGTCAGAACTTGTAAAATTCCAATCGTCTTTGATATGTTTGAGATATTTGTGACTAGAAACGATGTTCAATGATTGAATGATATGATGTGTGTGTTTGTATGCGAATGGAAATTTTGTCAAATACTCCCATTTGGCATCATTGTTGAGGCGGTCAAGCTCGTCAAGCACAATTTTGTCGACTTTGATTTGAGCTGGATGAAGCGGATTGAGAATGTGGAGGTTTGATGGATCTTTGATGCGAGAAAAAACTGTGTAAACCAATCCATGTGAGTTTATTGATGTTGGATCAAATGCTACTATGCTCATTGTCAAGCCTTGTGATATATGGATAGTGCGTGCTTTCGCTACTTGTATTGGAAATTGAGTTCGAGAGACAGTGTTCAATGTATTTTTACCAACTTGAAATTCTTTTGTTGTTTGAAAAATTGGTGTCCACTGAGGGCCAATGGAATCGTATTAAGGTGTTGGTTCACATGTCGTTGCTTGGAGCCTGTTGAGGAATCAAAAAACTCTATCCATGCAATAGGACGGCTAGCTCTACTGTCTACAAGCTTCAGAATTCCATCTGCGCCATTCACAAGACCGTCGAGAATATCAATATTGCCACCACAAAGCTCGACAATCATTCTTGCTTTAAGCTCCAACGTTGAGAACAAGCCTGCTGTGTTTTGTGGGTTTTTTGGAACAACAAGGTTTTTCGAGCAAGTTTTATGGTGGTTGTCTTTCGCATGGATTATGTATGCGTGACTAGACAATTCTTCAAAAACAAGACGATTATGTGAGTCCTTCAAGTTATTGGTGGTTGTCTTTCGCTGGTGGTTGTCAAGTTTTATGGTGGTTGTCTTTCGCATGGATTATGTATGCGTGACTAGACAATTCTTCAAAAACAAGACGATTATGTGAGTCCTTCAAGTTATTGGTGAAGTATAAATGTGGTGTTGTCAATTTGTTAAAGATCTTGTTAGTATGGTTGGTATTCAAGAGCAAAAAATCCTCGATTGTGTCTTTTGCTTTGCGTATTCTATTGAGAATGGCAATGAAGTCATTATCTGATTGACGCATTGTCTTTGTGAGCTCATGGCATTTTATATGGGTGAGCCAGAATGAAGGCGAGAGCAATTGTAGGGAATCCTGTGGCTCGCTGAATATCCAACGATCTCGAACCGGGCTTGCTTGACACAGGTCACCGCAGAAGATGACATCTAGACCACCGAATGGTTCCATGTGATTGTGCTTAATTGATCGCAGTCTTGTGTCTATGATACGCAAGAGTCTATTCCCAATCAAGGATGCCTCATAGAACACAACAAGCTTGAGGTTTCTATACAATTGCGAGAGCTCGGCAAGGCTCTCAGAAGAAAGAGAAACATTTGGTTGGAAGACGAGGGGCAAACGCAGTGCTGAGTGAATCGTTGTCCCTCCAAGGTTGAAAGCTGCTTTTCCTGTATATGCCATTAACAATGTTGAGGGGAGATGAACATCTAATTTAAGGGAGGTATTGTAGTGACGAATTAAGCCTTGCACGATTGCTTGCAAAGTGAAAGTTTTCCCCGTTCCTGCACCCCCAGTCAGAAAGAGATGGATTGGTTGAGTTGGTTGCAAGCGCTTCCTAATCATAATGTCGTCAAAAAGGGAACGTTGCTCGGTGTTCAACTTGGATACAAGTGAGTGATACTCTTCGTTGCATAATGCCAATTTTTGAAATGTTGGTAAGGATCTTGTAGTGAGCTTGCTTGGTTGAATATCAAGTGCCAACTCATATTTGTATGACTCGCCAGGCTTAGATCTTGAGGATGAGGGTAATGAGGCCGTGTTTGAGCTTGCTGCACGAAGTTGTAGCTTACAATATTTTTGACGATTGCCATCTATAATTGCATAGTTTGTGGTATATTTGTCTTTCCAACAATCAACACTTGTCTCAAAGGTTTTCTCATCGCCCGTAAATGGAAGAAACAATAAGCAAAGTTCATGGAAATGCCTCTCTACATCTTTCTCCAAAATGAAGTTAGCATATCGTATGACTCGAGGGTTCTTAGACTTGCGAGTGGAGCCATGCACGCAACGGTAGTTGCTTGCATAATCAGCCAAACATATGTGTGCAAGGTTGTCTGGACGATGGGTGTACTTGGTGACAATGTCGTCAAAGAAAATGTTAGAATCATCAGGATTCAAAGTATTCAATGCAGCTCTTCTTTTCAACAACAATGTGCGCTGATTTTCAAAATCTGCATTGATGAATACAAATTGTTTGCTCGCACTATGTAAGGGCAATGAAAGAGAAATGTATGTGGCTTGCTGTGATGTCATCTCTTGTGTATTGATTAAAGCACTGCCAATTTTTCTCAATCGATCCAATGTTGACACACTTGTCTTCTTGCAATCTTGCAATATGTGCTTAATTGTTTTGCTTGTGGTCGAATCGTTTTTAGTCATGTATGATGTGCAATATGCAGCAGCGCCATGGCCATTGAATATAAATTGAATGTCAATGTTTGCATCCCATAGAGCACATAACTCTTTGTTGAAATTATTTGTGTAAATGTCCTTTGGATGTCTTTTCAAGAGTAGTGTTGGCTCTATGATGCTCACCGAAAGGGACTAAATATATACTTCTTCAGTCATTCCCAAAGAGGTCAACCATTCATCATACGACGCTTCTGAATCATGTCCAAGATCAAGCAATTGATCGTCAATACACTTTTTGCAGGCTAACAATACGTCTTTCTCTGTTTGTGCCACTGTGACTGGATATAGAATCATAGTTTCTCGAGAGGTTGGACGCGGAAAACCAAACCGACAAAAACTTTTACGCTTTTTGCGTGTTTTGCGATGGTGGTGGGCTTGTACGCTTCTGAGAGACTCTTCTAGCAAATTCTTGTCGGTAGCAATGTGTGTGTCGATAAAATGTATTGTGTCATTATCCGGCACTACACCAAAGAGAGGTGCATCTTTTACCCATAGCAATCCATGATCATGCTGACTTCCTCTATTTTGAAACTCGGTCACAAAAAAGTAATCGATCAACTCACCAAGGATGGTGTTGTTGCGTTTCAATTCTGTTTTAATTGCTTGAAATCTATGGACGTAGTATCGCGCTGTTGTTACAGGGTCAGCCCGTACAAGTGCACGAATGAATGAGGCTTTGGTTGAGTAATCTGTTTCTTTAATATGAGGATTCAATGCACACAAACATTTTTTCAAAGGGTCCCATCTTTGCTCAACACATGAAAATGTTACAAAGAAAGTCGGTTGGCCCAACTGACGAATCATTGCAAACACGTTTCACTTAAGCTTCACCTTGTAATCGATTGAAGTGCGCAACGATTGGAAGTCGTGGTACCCTAGCTCGAATGAAAGCAGATGCTCTACGTTAATGCTATCTTGAACATCTTTTGCTTGTAATTGCTTGCCACAAATTTTTCCCTTGCGTAAGCGCACCCATATAGATCCAAGCACTTTCGCAATAATAATTTTCATTGTTTTAAAGAACAAATTTTCAATGTTGCTTGCAAATCGTCTATCCACATTTTTAAGCTCCCATTGTGCCACTTTTTGGTATTTTTTCTTCGCCAACAAATGATACTTTCTTCTTTGACCAAAAAACAATGTTGGGAATGACAACTCCTCACAAGATTCATCATCAAAAATGCTTAGAGGGCTGAATCCCTCACAAGGTGCTATACTTGCAACTTGTGAATTATGGTCCACAACTTATTGAGTGGAGTAGATACCATGCACCAAAGTGTCCGTAGAATCATTCTCGTCTTCAAGATCTTCTTGGTGTGGACTACGACACACATCTGCATGGATTGTGAAACTAGATGACCAAGACAAATCGATTGAAACACCATGCTCAATGTACAAGGAAGTACTCAACAGGTCAACCAAAGCTTGAACCACACAATTTGGCCGCACAATGCCACTCAAGTAGGCATGATCATAATCAAGCTTGCGCTTAATTTCAACTAGAATTGAAGCTTGATCACTGGAGAAGCGTGGCAACACTCTTTGTACTCTCGACAAGTCTGCCATTACATTCACAATGCTACCACGTAAACCAAATTGACCTTCAAAGTTAAGTTCTCGAATTTGTGCGAATGGTATACGTAAAGTCACAAGACGACTCTCTACTGAATTCAGCCTTTCCACACTAGATATTTTGACACTAAAAGTCATCTCTCTTCTCATGCAAAATAGTGGTTCCTCTTGTTTCTTCAATGCGACCTTGCACGGGTGACACACATCCAACCACAATGATTGATTTTATTTTTTTAAGAAGCAATAACTCCACCTTTGACATGGCATGCAAACCTTGAAGAAACATAAGTGAACCACATGAGGCACAATCAAAAGAAGGAGTATCCTCAATTATCTTCGCATATTGTGAAACTCTACTAGGCGAAACTGTAGAGCTTTTTTGATGTGCTCGAGATGACTTGGACATATTGTAAAGTTTGGTTATGACTTGTTTAAGGGTAAAGGTGTTGGGATATAGACTCAAGAAAATAGATGCAACTTGCTGAACAGCAACATTATAGGTGTCAATGAGAGTAGCTAGAGACAATGTAGCCTCTTTCGTGCATACACATCGTTTACGTTTAGGACGGTCAAAACCACCGGGAAACCATAAAAATTCACCATGCAAACTCAACACAACCAATGATGGCAAAGTTGAAGAGAAGCGACAGTCATGCGCAGCAAAGGAGCAAGCTTTACGTATAGTCTCACCTTGGTAGAAGTAAAGTTTACATGCAACAGAAAACATACTGCACATTATACCAACCAAGTGTACGCTCAACATCAACAAGGATTGGCGAGTAGACAAGAGAGAGATTATAAATTCTCTTTGATCAAGAGAGTGTGATTGAAGACTTATGATCCAAGGCTGCACCCAAATTTTCAAAATGTCTTCATTTTTCAATGATATTCGATGCACAATCACATCCACGACTTTAGACTCAAGAGATTGCAAAGAGAGGCTCAAGTTAAAAAGATGAAGTAAGCTTAGCAAAACATCTTTGTTGTTCGAGAAATTACATATAAATATAGGATCTAGGTATAATATTTTACTTTCATCCCACAAAATCAGATCGCTTGCCATTTACAAAAAGGACAGTGTAAGAAAGAGATACACAACTAGGCACCTTTGAAAGCTGTGATCTGGCCTGACTTGTCAATAGTAAACCAACCAGCCTTCTTAAAGTTCAAAAGAGACGATTTTAGATCCACCAAACTTTTCTCAAAGAGATGCAGAAATGGGCGAGAAAATCCAAGCACAGAGTCGACTAGCTACAGCACCTTGTAAAATAACACCAACAGCCTCTCCATCTTGAGGATATAATTTGGCAGGTAACACAGGTTGTTTATTGATTGTAGATTGTCTTCCACAGAGTAGCAAAATGGGTTTCTAGCCTGGCGGCTTACATTCAAACCTTTGCACGTGCCACAAGAAAACTCCACATCCAAACTGTTCACACTAACAATCTCCAAAGTTCCAAACACCTACCAATTTCACATTTACAGTGAGAATTATAACAATTTTTATTGGATATGCAATAAAAGATTACCTTCTTCCCAAAGCCTAAGTTCGAGACTTGTTTCTGCAAGTATTCTTGGAAGACATCAACCAACGAAGGAGGCAATGGACACAAGATTGTAGCATTGACGACACTTAAGAGTGTTCGATAGGTGCTTGAAGACGTTAATGTTACGAGCAACGCAAGTGAAGAATCCTTTTTCTTTGACATCATTGACCATAAGTTGATAGTCGAGACGCCGCGTTGGAACAAAGAGAAGCTGCCACACGCATAGCTTAGAAAAAGGATACACAAAACTATATGAAAGGCTGGTTAAAACTTACACTAGCTCGATCGCTTGTTGACGGCCCATCAGCAATAGTCAATCGAAAACTAGGAGTGCCATCACTTCGAGTTGCATTCTCTATTTTGATGACAATAAATGCAACAGTCGACACAGACTCGTTAGCATTAGAAGCTTGGGCCAACAGCTCTTTGATCTTTTGTTCAGGATAAAGGTAGAGGCAGCACTCAAAAGGCTCCGCCTTAACAACTAAAGTAGTTGCATCTGCATACAGAGCCCACAAGCAAGTGCCACCGTCTTTTGCAACAACCCTTTTAACACATGCCCCCTCGATGCGCACGTAACCATGGACAGCGAACGCCTCTATAAACTCTGAGAGATATATCTCAGTCACCACAAAAGTTACAGTATGGCGAGATTCTCTGTCAACGAGGTCTGCACGCATGTATCTACCATAGTTAGACTTTGGTATTTTATAAGTACCATACTTACAGAGCACTTTGCCTTCGAAGGAAAATTTAAAGTTTGCAGTCTCTGACAACTCGGAGATCGCTAAGTTTCTTAGGGCACGGGTTATGGCCAACTAAGAAGAGAAAGATTCATCATTTGGCTCGTCTTTCTCTTCACCTATATTTTTTATCAGAGGTGACGAGAATGAGGTATCTGCCAAGCACCTAGACGCTTTACCTAAAAACAACCATTGGTGTGAGTAATATAGTCTATCGAATCAATAGGGAAACAACAAGCATTACCTCTAACTGCAAGCAATGCCTTTTTAATAGCCGAAGAAGAGGCTTTATTCAACTTTCCTCTTGGGCTAAGCTTTTTGCTATGCGGAGAAGGTTCTGAAGATTGATTGAGGCTTTGAGCCAAAGGAGAAAAATCAGCAGCAGTGTTACACTTCTCACTGTCAAGCTCTTTTTGCACAGAAGGTGATTCTACACGCTCGGGCTCATACAGTGTATCATCAAAAGTAATGTCTACAAACATATGCTCATGTCAATGCTCAAGATCAGATGCTCAAAGTAAACACAGCTCAAGTAAAATCAAGATAACAGCATACTCACCATTCATGGGAGTATCCATTGTATTAGGTATGCAAGCTAGAATTGCAGGGAACTATGACAATAAGAGCTTAAGCTTTAGGAATAGCATATGTACATGGTGCTAGAGGTAGTTGTTTATATAGGAGCTGCGAGAGGAGGAGTGCAGAGCAATGAGATGTTTCTATGATGAGAGCCAATGCCTCACGTTCAGCATACAAACCAAAGCAGAGAGATTGCAAAAAGATATTGCAATATCTTTCAATAAATGGGAGGTATCATTTCACATTTTCAAAAGTAAAAGAAACTTTATAACAACTCCAAGCAGTAATGACTAAGTACTCTTTTCTTTTTTTTTCAAGAAGTGACTTAAACATCTCACAATAAATCGAAATAAAATAACCTAAATTATAGTTAACAAATATCTTATAGGATGGTGCATTTATCATGGGCGACATGTTTTTTCGATGGATTTATATATAATCAAAAGATCTAAAGAAATAAATTTTAGGCTCATTTTAAATAATAAAATATCTCGACTCTATAAACCTAGCTCAATACAAAGTCCTTATCTTTTAAATAAGGATAGTATATGTTTCTCAAAAGTAATATAAACCTATCTACTTTATAATATTAAAATTAAGTTTGAGCACAATGATATTTTCTTTATTTTGATAATTAGTAAGTGGAAAATAAAGACAACGGAGTTTTTTTTGCTTAGAATTCTATCCTAAGTTTAGACAAAAATTAACAAACAAACCAAAATTCAAAAGAGATTGTCAAATAAACTTATCTGCGGGCACAATCAAATTCCTCATTGTTGTTTTATCTTTGCCTATCCCATAAGCTCAGAACAGAACACCCAACAACACAAAGGACATGAATCCATAGTTGGGTGTATAGTCATCATCACAGCTTATCCCGTAGAAGAGTACCATTAGTTTTAATGCTCAGTCTTTTTTTTATCTCTATTCATCTAGAAATGAATAGCAAATGAGTAGACATCATCGCAAAAAATCCTCGATAAACTAATCCCCAATAAACTGAGAGCAAGTCTTAGATAAAAAGCTTTATTTGCTTGTGGAGGCATTAAAAAAATATTCGAGGAAACTTAACACGTACTACATACAAAGAGTGAATAATACAGAAAAATATAACCAATCTTAAGCATCAAAGAACTATCACGAAAGTCAGAGGACAAATTCATATATTGTTCCAAAATGTGCCTTGCAAAACTAAGGAGATCAAAGTAGCAAAACATTCTTGAAGTACTTATAAGCTTTTCCTCACTCAGCTTAAAGAGGAACAAGTGTCGGATATTAGCCCCATCAGTAATCGGCAACAAGTGCGTACAAGGAGCAGCCTTGAGCTTCTTCAACAGCCACAAGGCATAATTAAAAATGGTGTTACAGCTGCACAAATAAATAGGCTGAGGGCTTAAAAGACAAATATGAGTGAATCTACTCGAGGAAAACTTTCATCAGTGGATCTGCAAAGTCACAAACAGATGGTATCATAGATAACAAGAAAAACAAAATCATGTACTCTTAACAGTTTATCCCGTTGCGTCATTATCCAACAATTTAACCTGTTTACTATAATATCCAAATAAATACAGAAAAGGAAGCAAAGCCAAAGCTATATAGCCCCAGTCGATATCGGAAACCTCAAGATTATCGAACCTCGACATAGTCTGAAGCTAACATTTAGTTGAATTAACCTTCAATGCTAATGCTTGCACTGCCTCTCGGCCCCTCTCAGCAACTGCTGGCAGCCCTGTCACAAACCAACGTCGATCTACCACTGCCCTACAATCCAGCACAATATCATACACAAAATACAAAAGCAAACACGCAGACGCCGGCAGGTAAAGGCACAACGGCTGACGCGGAAGCTAACATAAATGCTTGCACTGCCTCTCGGCCCCTCTGAGCATTTGCTTGCAGCCCCGTCGCAATTAACCCACGTCGATCCACCACTGCCCTGCAATCAAGTACAGTTTCATACACATCATATGCAAGGCAAGATACACAAGTTCATATGTTTGAAGTATACAAACCTCTGTAAAAGTGTTGCAAGGAAAACATAGAATACCTGCAGCACCTTAGGCGAACAACAGATATACAGCAGCATGGCCGAACACCATCACTGTGGAAGCGGCGGGAACCAAAGCCCAATGGGCGAACCAGTGAGTGGTGACGAAAAAGCAGCAGAATCTGCACCGGATGTCATACACATCATATGCAAGTCAAGATACATAAATTCACATGTTTAAAGTATACAAACCTCTGTAAAATTGCTGCAAGGCAAACATAGAATACCTGCAGCACCTTAGGCGAGCAACAGAACTACAGCAGCATGCCCAAACACCATCACTGTGGAAGCGGCGGGAACCAAAGCCGAATGAGTGAAACAGTGAGTGGATGATGGGAAAAGCAGCAGAATCGGCAACGGATGTAGTCTCTGTTGCCGAGACGGAGATGCCAGGGCTTACAGACAAGGTGGCACTGCAACACATCAGAGAGGCTGAGTGGGTTGAAGAAGATGTGGTGCAGCGCATCAGTACACTCCTGCCAAACGATTAGAGACGGGGGTGTGTACGAAGTTCTCTGTTCTGATGCGCACAACAGCAAAACGCACCGAGGCTTACGCCGTGCAGATCTTTCCTACACTCCCTGGTTCCGTGACAGGACGATGGAGCATCAGGGAGCTTGCAGTGGCTTCGAGTGGCGTCTTGAAGATCTGATACAAGAAAAAACGAAATATGCCAAAGCAGAGTGAGAGAGAGAAGAAAGAGAGAGAGAGAGAGAGAGAGAGAGAGAGAGAGAGAGCTCACTTCCTTGAAGGGAGCAGGGGAGCAACCCTGTCGAGCTCGCCATCCCTCAGGCCTCAGCGGCTGAGACTGCAGACGACGAAGAAACGCTCAATGGCCAAATGATGAGCTCCCCTTGAAAACCTAAACGGCGTGCCTTATCACTCCCTTCAAAAATCATCATAACCCAATAAAAATCCTACACGTCGGCCTTACCTCTACCAACCACCTAGGATACCCATTCCCAACCACTTTAATCATGCCACAAAGCGGTGCTTGATAAAAAACCACAAAATAAACATAAAACAAATAAAAAACATTTTAGTCATCAAAAAGAGAAGTGATCTCTATAGCCTTTGCCCTTTGGGCAGGCCAAAAAGGAAAGAGGAAATCGGTTTGGCCTTCAAAATGCAAAGTAGAGCTACCCTTCATTGACCTTCAAAAAGAAAAGTAGTCGCCCTTGAAATTTGAGGGCTCGAGTCTTTATGCCTTCTAGAGGAAAAGTAATCTCTTCAATTGACACGTGGATGGATTCTTGCTTGAAATTTTTAAGCTCCATTATATTTACGAGTGTGTGATCCGTCCTCCGGACAGTGGGGGCCGCCCAAAGAGGGGGAGTTGCGCGGAAGGGGGGGGGGGGGGGGGGGGGGGGGGGGGGGGGGGTGAGTGAAAGCAACAGGGAGCAAAAGAGACATGTGGAGTGAGGATCCGAAGTGAGGGCATCTCTCCAGATGCAATTACCTATGTTTGAGTTTTGAAGACATGTGGCACTACGCAAGACACTGATATACGCAAAAAATTTCACGACAATATCATTACCCTGGGCTTTTGAAAGAAAATTTAGTGCTTGCCAATGCCTTGGTCAACATGTATGCCAAATGTGGTGTACTTCAAAAAGAACCAAAAGTACTTGCAAAGCTACTTGTCCGGAATGTTGTCTCTCGTAGGGCAGGCCAAGAAGCCTCGATTGATTTCAGCAAATGCAAAGCGAGGGCATCTCTCCATATGCAATTACTTACGTTTACATCTTGAAGTGTGTGACACCACTACAGATGTTGATACGGGCAAAAGAATTCACGATGATATTGTTAGTCACGGACTGTTGAAGATGAAATCACGTATGCTTTCCTCCTGAAGGCACGTGACACTAGCCTATGCAAGACATTGATCTGGGCAAAAGAATTCACGATCATATTGTTAGAATTCAGAAATCCTAAAAAGTGCGCCTATCCAAGATGCCCTCTCTTGGAGATTTCTCATTGCGGGATATTCCCAACAGTGGCAGGGCTAGGAAGCCTTGGGCTGTTTTAGAGGATGCAAAGTGACGCTTGCATTTTGAAGGCATGTGGCACTACGCAAGATATTGATATGGGCAAAAGAGCTCACAATAATATTGTTAGTCAAATAATGTTAAGTCAGGGGCCGTTGAAACAAAATGTCGTGCTTTGGTCGACATGTGGTGTACTTTAGAATGCACAGACAGTGCGTGAGGAATTGCATGTCCCGTAGGCTATGCCCTCTCTTGGGGGTGCACACGCCTTCAAGGAGCAAGCACAACTGATTGCAGCTAGAGAGATGCCCTCGCTTTGCATTCGCTAAAAACAGCAAAGAGCTTATTGACTTTCTGAAGATATTTATGTGCTTTTTGAAGTGTTCCACATTTGGCTTTCTCAATAAATTTATGGGCTTTCTGTTGAAAAAGTCGATGAAACATAGTCTTACGCTTTTGTCTTTAAGGCATGTGGCACTACGCACGACACACATATGGGGAAAAGAATTCACGATTACATTGTTAGTCAGGGGCTGTTGAAAGAAAACATTGTACTTGGCAATGCCTTGGTCAACATGTATGCCAAATGTTGTTTACTTCAAAAATCACAAAAAGTGCTTGAGAAGTTCTCTGTTCCATATGCGCTCTATTGGAGTGTTTTGATTGTGGGATATGCCCAACAAGGGCAGTGCCAAGAAGCTTTGGATTATTTCCATGGGATGCGAAGTGAGGCCATCTCTCCAGATCCAATTACCGACACTTCCATTTTGAAGGCATGTGGCACTATGCAAGACACTGATATCGGAAAAAGAATTCACGGTGTTATTGTTAGTCAGGGGCTGTTGAAAGAAAACGTTGTGCTTGGCAATGCCTTGGTCGATATGTAGGCCAAATGTTGTACATAGACAGTGCTTGAGGAGCTACATGTCCAATATGTCCTCTCTTGAAATTCATTGGTTGTAGGATATGCCAAACGGGGGCACGGTCAGGAAGCTCTCAGCTGTTTTTAGCGGATGCAAAGCAAGGGCATCTCTCCAGTTGCAAGGGCATCTCTCCAGTTGCAATCACTTACGCTTGCACCTTGAAGGCGTGTGGCACCTTGAAGTCACTTCAGAATGCCTAAAAAGTGTTTAAAGAGCTTGTCTTTCCAGGATGCTCCTCTTGGAGATTTCAGGTTGTAGGATATGCCCAGCAGGGCCAGGCCAGGAAGCCTTGGTCTGTTTTCAGAGGATGCAAAGTGAGGGCCTCTCTCCAGATGCAATTACGTGTGCTTGTGTTTGAAGGCACATGGCACTATGCAAGAAACTAATACGGGCAAAAGAATTCACGATGATATTGTTAGTCAAGGTCCATTGAAAGAAAGCGTCATGCATGGCAATGCGTTGGTCGACATGTATGCTAAATGTGGTACACTTTAGAAAGCGCAGACATTTCTTGAGGAGATACCTGCCCACAATGTTGTCTGTTGGAATTTATTGATTGCAGGATATGCCAAATGGGGGCAAGGCCATTAGCTCTGGGCTGTTTTCAGCGGATGCAAAGGGAGGGCATCCCTCCGGATGCAATCACTTATGCTTGCTTCTTGAAGGCGTGTGGCACCATTCAAGATGTTGATCCAAACAAAAGAATTCACGATGATAACTGTTAATCATGGGATGCTGAAGAATCTTAGATGAATCACGTACGTTTTCCTCCTGAAGGCATGTCGCACTACGGAAGACACGATGATATTGCTAGTCAAGGGCTGTTGAAAGAAAATTGATTGGCAATGCCCTGGTCAACATGTATGCCAAATGTGGTGTACTTCAAAATGCACAAAAAGTTCTTGAGGAGCTGGTATGTCTCGTATGCCCTCTTGTGGGAGTGTTTTGATCGAGGGGATATGCTCAACACGGGAAGTGACAGGAAGCTCTGGGCTGCTTTGAGAGAATGCAAAGTGAGGCCATCTCTCCAGGTGCAATTATCTGCGCTTGCCTTTTGAAGGAATGTGGCAATATGCAAGAGGCTGATATCAGCAAAAGAATTCACCGTGATATTGTTAGTCAGGGGCTATTGAAAGAAAAGGTCGAGCTTGGCAAAGCATAGAAAGTGCTTCAAGAGCTACTTGTCAAGGATGTTGTCTCTTGGACTTCGGATATGCGAAACAATGGCAAGGCCAAGAAGCTCTCGGCTATTTTCAGCGGATGCAAAGAGAGTGCATCTCTCCAGTTGCAATCACTTATGCTTGCATCTTGAAGTCGTGTGACACCACTCAAGATGCTAATACGGGCAAAAGAATTCAGGATGATATTGCTAGTCAGGGGCTAATGAAAGAAATCTTAGATGAAATCAACTATGCTTTCCTCCTGGTGGCACTACGCAAGACACCGATGTAGGCAACAATTCACGATCATTTTGTTAGTCAGAGACTATTGAAAGAAAACATTGTGCTTGGCAGTGCCTTGGTCCACATGTATGCCAAATATCGTCTACTTCAGTATGCCTAAAAAATGCTTGAAGACATGTCTTTCCGAGATGCCACCTCTTGGAGATTTTTGGTTGCGGGATATGCCCATGACCAGGAAGCCTCGGCTATTTTCAGAGGATGCAAAGTGAGGGACTCTCTCCAGATGCTATTACCTATGCATGCATTTTGAAGGCATGTGCCACTACGCAAAACACTGAGATAGGCAAAAGAATTCATGATGAAATTGTTAGTCGAGGGCCATTGAAAGAAAATGTAGTGCTTGGCACTGCCTTGGTTGACATGTATTCCAAATGTGGTACACTTTAGAAAGCACAGAAAGTGCTTGAGGAGCTACATGTCCAATATGTGTCTCTTGAAATTCATTGATTGCAAGATATACCGAACGATGAAGGGGCCAAGAAGCTCTAGGCTATTTTTAGCAGATGCAAAGTGAGGGCATCTCTTCAGATGCACCACTCAAGATGCTGATCCGGACCAAAGAATTCATGATGATATTGTTAGTCACGGGCTATTGAAAGAAATCTTAGATGAAATCACCTACGCTCTCCTCCTAAATGCATGTGGTGTTACGGAAGACACCAATATGGGCAAAAGAATTCACGATCATATTGTTCATCAGGGGCTGTTGAAAGAAAACGTCGTGCTTGGCATCAATATGTATGCAAAAAGTCGTCTACTCAGAAAGCACAAAAATGGTTTGAGGAGGTGCGTGTTCGGGATGCCCTCTATTGGCTAGTTCTAATTGCAGATATGCCTAACAAGGGCATGGACAAGAAGCTTTGGGCTGTTTTTAAAAGATGCAAAGCGAGGGCATCTTTCCATATGCAATTACCTACGCTTGCATTTTGAAGACATGTGGCATTATGCAAGACACAGATATGGGCAAAAGAATTAACAATGATATTATGAGTCGGGGGTGTTGAAGATGATGTCGTGCTTGGCAATGCCTTGGTTGACATGTACGCCAAATGTGGTGTACTTCTCCTAATGCTAGCCCCAGGTGCAGCCCCTTGGACAAATTTGCAGCCATCGAGCCTCTCTCCCGATCATTCCCTCACTGCATCAAGTGACCACATCGCTGCCCATCAATTGATCCATCATCAACTTTGTTTTCATCCCTATTTCTCGCAATAAATCTGTTGCGTTTTGCATGCCAAATTTGTGTTTTTGCAGCCAGCTTTCAATTCTTCAGTCTTCTCACATCGGGAATGAAAAGCAGCCCCAGATCTACCCCTTAGTGACCTTCAGCAACCCCGCATCGAGACAAATCCAAAAGTGCATCAAATCAGCCTTGGAGGTGCTTCATCTTAAAGAGTTACCCCGGCGACATTCCCATTCAAGTCAATAAAGCCTGCACTTGTGGTATTCCATGTGTGTACATTACATTTACGCGATCAAAAGCAAAAAGCACATCGGCATTGCCCTTGAGAGGGTGGGTTGGGACCCTATCGGGTGTCATTATCCTACTCTCTCTCTCTCTCTCTCTCTCTCTCTCTCTCTCTCTCTCTCAGGAACACATTCATGCTCAGTAGCACACATTTAAGCAAGGAAGAATTAAAGATTTGTGGAAGTGTAAAGTCTAGATCTTGTCACCATTTCAATTTCCTTGCACCTGACAGTGCTTGAAGAGTTGCATGTCTCGTACGCCCTCTCTTGGGAGTGTTCTGATTGCGGGATTTTCTCAACAGGGGCAACGCCAGAAAGCTCTGAGCTGTTTTCAAAGGACGCAAAGTGAGGCCATCTCTTCACATGCAATCCCTACACTTGCATTTTGAAGTCATGTGGCAATACGCAAGACATTGATATCAGCAAAAGGATTCATGATCATATTGTTAGTCAAGGGCTGTTGAAAGAAAAGGTTGTGCTTGGCAAAGCACAGAAAGTGCTTCAAGAGAGAATTGTCAAAGATGTTGTCTCTTGGACTTCATTGATTACAGGATATATAGAATAGTGGCAAGGCCTTGAAGCTCTTGGTTGTTATCATCATATGCAAAGTGAGGGCATCTCTCCAACTACAATCACTTATGCTTGCATCTTGAAATCATGTGACACCACTCAAGATGCTAATACAGGCAAAGGAATTTACAAAAGAAATCTTAGATGAGAGTCACCTACGCTTTCCTCCTAAAGGTATGTGTCACTACGCAAGACCCCCATATGGGCAAAAGAATTCACGATGATTTGTTAGTCAAGGGCTGTTGAAAGAAAATGTCATGCTTGGCAATGCCTTGGTCGACATGTATGCCAAATGTGGTGTACTTCACAATGCACAGAAAGTGCTTAAGGAGTTGCCTATCCCGTATGCCCTCTCTTGGAAGTGTTCTGATTACGGGATATGCTCAACAGGCGCAATGCCAAAAAGCTCTGGTCTGTTTTCAGAGAATGCAAAGTAAGGCAATCTCTCCATATGCAATTACCTACGCTTGCATTTTGAAGGCATGTGGCACTACGCAAGACATTGATATGGGCAAAAGAATTCACGATGATATTGTTAGTCGAGGGCCGTTGAAAGAAAACATAGTGCTTGGTACTGCCTTGGTCAAAATGTATTCCAAATATGGTACACTTCAAAAAGCATAGAAAGTGCTTGAGGAGCTACTTGTCCGGGATGGTGCTTGTTGGAATTCGTTGATTGTAGGATATGCCCAACAATGGCAAGTCCAAGAAGGTCTTGGTTGTTTTCAATGGATGTGAGGCATCTCTCTAGATGCAATCATTTACGCTTGCATCTTTAAGGCATGTGGCCCCACTCAAGATGCTGATCCAGGAAAAAGAATTCATTGATGATATTGTTAGCCACAGGCTGCTCAAAGAAATCTTAGACGAAATCACCTATGCTCCCCTCCTGAAGGCATGTGGCACTACGCAAGATTGTTAGTCAGGGTCTGCTGAAAGAAAACAATATGCTTGACAATACCTTGGTCAACATGTACACCAAATGTCATCTACTTGGAAAGCACAAAAAGTGCTTGAGGAGCTGCATGTCCAGGATGCCCTCTGCTGGCTTGTTCTAATTGCAGATATGTCCAACATGGGCATGGCCAGGAAGCTCTGGGATGTTTTTAAAGGATGCAAAGTAAGGTCATCTCTCCAAATGCAATTATCTGTGCTTGCATTTTGAAGGCATGTGGCACTACGCAAGACACTGATATGGGCAAAAGAATTCACCATGCTATTGTCAGTCACGGGCTGTTGAAGAAAACGCTGTGCTTGGCAATGCTTTGGGAGACATGTATACCAAATGTGGAGTACTTCTACTGATGCTAGCCCTATCTGCAGCTCCTTAGACAGATTTGCAGCCATCGAGCCTCTCTCTCAACCATTCCCTCGCCGCATCAAGTGCTCAAATCGTTGCCCATCAACTGATCCATCATCAGCTACGTTTTCAGACCTATTTCCAGCGACATATTTGCTGTGTTTTGTGTGCAAGATTTGCGTTTTTCCAGCCAGCTTTCAGCCCTTCAATCCTCTCACATCGAGAGCACAAATCAGCCCCATATCTACCCCTTGGTGGTCATCAGCAACTCTTCATCGAGATGGAACCAAAGGTGCATCGAATCAGCCTCGGAGGTGCTTCATCTTGAAGAGTTACCGCGGCGACATTCCCATTTGGGTCAGTAGAGTCTGCACTTGAGGTATTGCATGTGTGGACATTCCATTTACGCAGTCAAAAGCAAATAGCACATCGACAATGGTGTGGGGGGGCCTTGAAAGGGTGGGTTGGAATCCCATCGGGTGTCATTCTCCTTTTCACTCTCTCTCTCTCCCTCTACAAATCTCTACCTCTCTCTCTCTCATTCTCTATCTAAAAAGAACCATCATTCGAGCTCAATAGCACACATTCAAGCAAGAACGAAGTAAGATTTGTGGAAGTGGAAAGCCTAGATCTTGTCATCATTTCAATTCTGATGCACATGACAGTGCTTGAGGAGTTGCATGTCCCATATGCCCTCTCTTGGGAGTGTTTTGATAGTGGGATATGCTCAACAGGGGGAATGCCAGAAGGCGCTGGCTATTTTCAGAGGATGCAAAGTGAGGCCATCTCTCCATATGCAATTCCTTATGCTTGCATTTTGAAGACATGTGGCAATATGTAAGACACTGGTATCAACAAAAGAATTCACGATCATATTGTTAGTCAGGGGTTGTTGAAAGAATAGGTCGTGGTTGGCAAAGCATAGAAAGTGCTTCAGGAGCTACTTGTCGAGGATGTTGTCTCTTGGACTTCATTGATTGTAGGATATGCCGAATAGTGGCAAGGCGTGGAAGCTCTTAACTGTTTTAGCGGATGCAAAGCGAGGGCATCTCTCCAACTGCAATCACTTATGCTTGCATCTTGAAGTCGTGTGACACCACTCAAGATGCTAATGCGGGCAAAGGAATTCACGATGGTATTGTTAGCCAGGGGCTTCTAAAAAAATTCTTAGATAAAATCACCTACGCTTTCCTCCTAAGGTATGTCGCACTATGCAAAACACCAATATATGGGCAAAAGAATTCAGGATGATTAGTTAGTCAGGGCTCTTGAAAGAAAACGTGGTGCTTGGCAATTCCTTGCTTGACATGTATACCAAATGTGGTGTACATAAAGTACTTGAGGAGTCTCTTGTCCTGTAAGCGCTCTCTTGGGAGTGTTCTGATTGCAAGATATGCTCAATAGGGGCAATGCCAGAAGCTCTGGGTTGTTTTCAGAGGATGCAAAGTGAGGCAATCTTTCCAGATGGAATTACCTACGCTTTCATTTTGAAGGCATGTGGAAATAGCAAGACACTGCTACGGGCAAAAGAAATCACGATGAGGGCTATGGTCGTGCTTGGCAAAGTACAGAAAGTGCTTCAGAAGCTACTTGTCGAGGATATTGTCAATTGGATTCATTAGATTACAAAATATGCGAAACAGTGGCAAGGCCAGGAAGCTCTGCTCTCGGTTGTTTTCAACGGATGCAAAGCGAGCGCACCCCTCCAGCTACAATCACTTATGCTTGCATCTTGAAGTCGTGTGACACCACTCAAGATGTTGATACTGGTAAAAGAATTCACAATGATATTGTTAGTCAGGGACTATTGAAAGAAATTTTAGATGAAAGCACCTACGCTTTCCACCTGAAGGTATGTGGCACTATGCAAGAAACCGATATGGGAAAAGAATTCAGGGGTTGTTGAGAAAGGAAACATCATGCTTGGCAATGCCCTGGATCAACGTATATGCCAAATGTTGTCCACTCAAAAAGCACAAAGAGTGCTTGAAGAGCTGCCTATCCGGGATGCCTTCTCTTGGAGATTTTTGGTTACCAGATATGCCCAACAGGGGTAGGGCCAGGAAGCCTCGGGCTGTTATTAGAGGATGCCAAATGAGGGCATCGCTCCAAATGCAATTACCTACGCTTGGATTTTTAAGGCATGTGGCACTATGCAAGACACTGATATGGGTAAAAGAATTCGCGATGATATTGTTAGTCAGGAGCCGTTCAAAGAAAACGTCATGCTTGTATGCCAAATGTGGTACACTTCAAAAGCATAGAAATTGCTTGAGGCACTACCTTCCTGAGAATTCACAATGGTATTGTTAGTCAAGGGTTGTTCGTGCGTGGCACTGCTTGGTAGATATGTATGCCAAATGTGGTGTCCTTTAGAAGCACAAAAAGTTCTTGAGGAGCTACTTGTCTGGCATGATGTCTCTTGGAATTCATTGATTCCAAGATATGCCAAACGGGGGCAAGGCCAGGAATCTATGAGTTGTTTTCAACAGATGCAAAGCCGGGCATCTATCGATGCAATCACTTACGTTTGCATCTTGAAGGCATGTGCCACCACTCAAGATGCTGATATGGGCAAAAGAATTCACGATAAGATTGTTAGTGAAGGGCTGTTGAAAGAAAATGTAGATGAAATCACCTAGCCCTTCATCTTGAAGGCATGTGGCACTATGCAAGACACTGATATGTGCAAAGAATTCATGATCATCATGTTAGTCAAAGGTTAAGGAGGGAAAACATCCTGCTTGGCACTACCTTGGTCGACATGTACGCCAGATGTCGTCTACTTCAAAAATCATAGAAAATGCTTGAGGAGTTGCTTGCCCCATATGCCCTCTCTTGAAGTGTTTTAGTTGCGTGATATGCCTTATAGAGGCAGTGCTAGGAAGCTCTAGGCTGTTTTCAAAGGATGCAAAGTGAGGCCATCTCTCCATATACAATTACATATGCTTGCATTTTGAAGACATGTGGCACTACGCAAGACACTGAATAACCGCAAATGATTCATGATGATATTGTTAGTCAAGGGTTGTTGAAAGAAAACGATGTGTGTGGCAATGCCTTGGTCGATATGTATGGCAAATGTGGTGTTGTTTAGAAAGCACAAAAAGTGATTGAGGAGCTACTTGTCCGGGATGTTGTCTCTTGGAATTCATTGATTGCCGAATATGTCGACAAACGTGATTAAGGCCAAGAAGCTCTAGGCTAATTTCAGCAGATGCAAAGCAAGGGCATCACTCCAGATGCAATCACTTATGCTTGCATCTTGAAGGCGTGTGGCACCACTCAAGATGCCAATACGGGAAAAAGAATTCACCATTATCTACGTTAGTTAGGGGCTGCCCAAAGAAAACGTAGATCACATACGCTTTCGTCTTAAAGGTATGTGGCATTACGCAAGACATTGATATGAGCAAAAGAATTCAAATGATTTTATTTCAGTTTTCTCTCACAAAAAGGCAATGGTTAAATATCCGCTCGCATGCCGCCGTGCCGATGTCGCTAATCGTCTCAGGAGAAGGGGGATTGCACCTTGCAGAGAACAAAACATAAACGCTACATCTTACTTCCAAGCACATGCAAGCAAGCGTTGTGGTTAGACCATCAGCGTGGGTAAGCATAGATCCTTACTTAGAACCGCTTGGAGCAAAAGCGTGTTGACCGCTTCTAGCCAATTGCAAGTGACGCGCAATCGGCTGGGCCTACCTCTCCATGATGGCAAGCAGGCCACTAAAACCTCTCGCAAACCATAATCACAAACATTAAAAAATGTAGTTCTAGGCACTGCCTTGGTCGAATGTATGCCAAATGTGGTGCACTTCAGGAAAGCACAAAGAGTGCTTGAGGAGCTGCAATGTCTGGGTTGTCATCTCTTGGGAGTGCACTGATTTTCAAATATGCCCAATAAGGGCAAGGCAGGAAGCTTTGGTCCATGTATAGCAGATGTGAACCGAGGGCATCTCTCTAGTTGCAATCATCTCTTGAAGGCGTGTGACACTACGCAAGACGCTGATCTGTGCAAAAGAATTCACAATGAAGAAATCACTTACACTTTGGTCTTAAAGGCTATGCACAAACTCTCTCTCTCTCTCTCTCTCTCTCTCTCTCTGTCTCTCTCTCTCTAACATAATCACAACCATTGGGGGAGGGCTTCCTTGCAGTGCTTGGTGGCTCGAGGGGAACTTCTACAGCTCCAAGGACGTCAAGCAGTGCAATAGCTTCAGCTCCAAGGGGGAAACTTCTACAGCTCCAAGGACGTCCAGCAGTACAATAGCTTTAGCTCCGAGGAAAATGTTGCAGCTCCAGGCAACACCGTGGAGAGAGACAGGTAGAATGTAGCTGGCAGAGAGGGACATCAAGGGAGGGAAGGAGCAATGATAACATGAAGAGACATCGGTGGAGGGAGGGAGCACCGTGTAGCAGCCACACCATAGAGAGAGTTAGGGACAGCTATTTGCAGCCGCATTGGACATTCAGCAAGTGTAGCAGGTGGTGTTGCGAGAGAGAGAGAGAGAGAGAGAGAGAGAAGGAAAAAAAAAAGGAGATTTTTACGTCATAGGACAGACCTCAAGCAACAAAATCCCAAGAGACCTCAAGCAACGAGTCTTTAACTCAAGACCTGATACCACACACACACACACACACACACAGAGAGATAGACGATACATATAAATCCCAGGTAGAGAAGGGAGACATCATATCAATAATACTTTGAAATTGTACAGTTGTGTGTGTGTGTTTTTTTTTTTTTTGGGGGGGGGGGGGGGGGGGGGGGCATGGCCCCTCTCAAGGACATAGTCAGCAGCACACCGACCAGCATTGGAACTTTCAAAAATCAAAATTTGTTGCTTTCTATAAAGGATGTCTCATCGGTCGAAGTGCACAAATGTCTACAAGGACTTGCAGATGCAAGAGTCCTTTACATTCTTCAAGACCAGCTCGGGATGCAAAAGATACAATGGGCTTGTATGAGCAGCTGGTTAACTTTTGAGAGCCACTGACACTCAAAAATAAAATGCAATTTCAGTGAATCATTTTTTTCCTGAGTGACACAAACCATTCTTTTGTCTGTAGGGTTTGTAGATCAGCATCTTCGGCTAGATCTGAAGGTGAGAAGCCCCCCACACGAGCAAGGAGGGTCAAGGCCTCTGCTGCAACAGATTCTTGACTACAAAGAGCAGCCACACAAGCGAGGTTGTAAAGCACATTGCATTGCTCTTCAAACTTAAGCTTGCACTCATTTTTCTCATCTGCAAGTTGATCACCAAAGCATGTCAAAAAGCTTCAAATGACGAGACAAACAAAGAACATACAGCCACGTTTACAACAAATTCACATTAGAAGAAGCTTAAACAAAGCAATATGCTGACACAAATTAAATTCTGAAGAAAGCTAAATCAATAACCTAGATACTTAAAATATGTTGAACAAAAGAAGTAAAATTCCCTCTGATCTTAATCAGCATAAAAACAATAACGGTAGCTGTTCAAAAAAATCAACATTTTTAACGATTCTTCACCATGTGATGGCCTCCATCAATGCATTTGACCAAAATCATCCCTATTATAGTCCTAGATCTAGCACCTTAGCGTCATCAGTGCTTTCTCACTAAGATCTACAACTGACAACAAGGTGAAAAGTCACAATGGCCTAAATGAGATGATGCTTAGATAACGCCCATCTTACAAGAAGGTTTGCCATCATTAGCTTGCCATGTGGCACAAATTGACAAGCTTTATCCAGCGGTCAACAACTTCTCCCAAGAGTTTCATACTTTACCTAGGCCTTACGTAAGCCAAAAAGGAACATGTCCTTCCACAACACTCGAGTTGCGAAACATACCTGCTCTAAGCATCTGAAGGGCACGCAGATAAGAATTTAGACTTCGACCATAATGATTTTTGGCAGCAGACTCCATGCCGATAATACGGGCCAGTTTCCCAGCTGCCAAGTGTGATTCAGCTTCTCCTAATATAGCGTCCATACAGTTGGCATCAATTTTCAATGCAACGCCAAAACCCTCATCTACTGAAGTGGCCAGTAGCTCCAACGCTTGTGCTTGTGGTATCCGTTCAGCATATGCAGAGCATGCTTCTCCAATCGCAATAAAAATGGTCACATCTGTTGGACGGAACTTTGCTGCATTCCTCAGCTTCTCCATTGCTTGATCATGAGCAAGCAAGGCCTCTTGAGAGTCTGGTGTATGCTACAAAACAAAGTCACAACACAACCGTTCAGTTAATCAGTTGGCAAAGATACAAGGGGAAACTTCTAGACAAAGGTTGCAAGAATTGACAAAGCAAACTTGCAAGGCGAGAAAGAAAGAAAATAGAGAACAACAGAGAGTAGACAAACAGAAAAGTTCTTCAGTGCATCCACATAAATTACAAACCAAGCTTATAAGCTATGGCAGCTTGTTGCCGAGGAGAGGAGAGCTCTTCTTTAGAAATTAGGCCAAGAGCCTTTGCACATTCTACAAAGTGGTATTTGATCCTACGGCTTCAAACTCGTTGTCAGACCGAGCAATAGTTAAAATAATTAGTCTAGGCCTAAAATAGGAGCTTAGGTCCAAACTGAAACTCATAGGAGTCTCCAGCTATCATAACAGCATTACATGACATCAGGGATTGTCGTTTGAGCTTTCAAAAAATATTAGTAGCATGTAGATCATTTACGTATGATTATAGATGTTAACAGAGCTGTAAAACGCTGAAATAAGAAACAGAACCTTGTAAGAGGGAGAGCTTTGATTCAATGTCAAGTATCAAGGGTATTAAACGACTAAATATTCCTAATGAATGAGAAAGCTTCTAAGATCCAGCTTTCCTGTTGTGTAATGCATACATGATTAAGGACCAACAAGAAACAGTTTAACCTGAGCTAAAGATGATAAGCTTGCACCCCAGTTTTGTAAGAGGCCAGCCAAGTCATCCCCTTTATTTGTGTCTGCTAAACTGCATGCATGTCCATATGCCGACATGGCTCTCGAGTAAAATTCCTTTGCTTTTGACCATGGTTGAGCCTCCGGTAGGCTACTCTCTATGAGCATCTCTAGTTCTGCTCTTTTTACTTTGCAGTCAGCAAAATTCGTGAGAAGTTCAACATCATCTGCAGATTCCGAGAGGGCTGCAGTATACCTGCCCAACTCATCATAGTGTTCAGGATCCACTCAATGAGCTATTACACTTGCATGCATAAAGAGAGAGCTGATTACCACAAATCGGCTTTCTCAAACAGGCTTGAACCCATAGCTGGTGGCAATAGCTCTGCCCAATCACAGAGGGAATTTCCGCTGTTGATCAAAGCTTCCTGCTTAAGCACAAGTGAATCTCTTGCCACGACCTTTTCGTACATGTCATGGCTTGCTCTGCAATAAAACCAAACAATGAGAGAAAATTTTCTCTGCACATTGATGATTTAAGTAATAAATTCCCTCTTTTAACCCCTACACATCAGTAAACCATACATCTCTACTATACTAAGAAATAGTAGTACTATCCTAATAAATTCCCTCTTTTAACACCTACACATCAGTAAACCATACATCTCTACTATAGTAAGAAACCATTGGTGTGATTGTTCTGTTCAATCTTCATATGTTCTATTCAATTCTAAGTTCAACACGATGATCTTTACTCGGCTTGAGACAAGAACTATTGAGTGCTATATATCATAGGGTACATGTTTCTGACAACTCAATGCCTATGAAGTGTGACATCATCAACTGTCATACAATGATTTATGCAAAGGGGATATGCAACTGGGAAAACAAGTCCAATGGACATCTTCGGACATGCAAGTCTTGCGAATACACTCACAAAGGTGCCACTAAAAATCCTTAATCTGTGCTAACATCCCTTGGCTTTGAAGTCTAAAAGTATGTCCACATGGCACATAAAGACACCTCAGTGGTAGGGTCAAGGTGCAACGCTACTAGCTGTGGGATGAAGCATTGAAGACAGCACAACCCTGAGTGGAGTAGAGCAAGTTTAACTACATTTTAACGTTATAAACATTCTAGAAATCTTTCATAATAGATGGGGGTTGGCACTCAAGCAGAGCGCATAAAGGTCAGAATGGTTGAGTAGGTTTGGCCAAAAGACTTAAAGTGCTCCTTGCTATCTCTTTAACGTCACAAGTCTGCATAGGTAAATCTGTTTTACCAAGATTGTGAGGACGTAGCTATAATTTTGCTCTTCATATCCAAATAGTTCATGGAAAGAAAGGTAGCTTCTTGTACTTATGCACGGGAAATCCTATACAAACAAATGTGTTGCAATAGAGTAGGCCTCACCTGAGTACCTGTAAAAAGCTATGGATTGTCTTGTGGCATTTGACTGAATGTCCAAAGCAACTTCTTTAAGCATGTTTGCGCCTAGAATACTGCCAAGATTTTGATACATTTTGGCTTGAGAGGTACTCCCCAGCAAGAAGTAAACTTCTCCCTTGACAAACATAACATAAAACACACTAAATAGGCATTTTCCACATCAGGAAAACTCTCTCTCTCTCTCTCTCTCTCTCTCTCTCTCTCTCTCTCTCTCTCTCTCTCTCTCAAAAGACGCCTTCGTAACATCATGGAATCTAAAAGGGTGGGTTCACATCAACACGGCGGAAGATAACCTCCAAAATGCCATGTTCCGGGTGGAGGACATGGATTATTCGCTCTTCCACCGCTAAATGTTCACAGTGGGGAGGGTGGAAGAAAGAATGGGTGGTTCCTACCGCCGCCCAGTGTGAACTTTAGGGGTGAGGGTGGAAGAGAAGATGGGGAGGGGGGGGTTTTTTTTTTTTTTTTGGAAGTGAAACGCGGGATTGCTTCCGCGAACTGGCACCTTTTTTCAGAGCTGCCGCCGCGCTATGTGAACAAGGAGGCTGACGTGCAAGGCTCCGATTCACTGGCAGCAGGCTCCGATTTCCTGCCGCCGCCTACTGTGAACCCAGCCTAAATTCCCTAACTGATAAGATTGAGAATGCCTTTATAAAATGTACCTTCACCCAATTGGAGAGGTTTTTCCTTCTTAGTTCCGGTTTTGGTACTTCTTATGTGCCAATAAATGGCAGCACAAATTAGTGAAATACATGTATCTGATTTGTCTCATAGGCTGACTTCCTCCTCTAGTGGTGTGTATGTGTGCATGTGTGCCAGTTTTAAGCAGCAATGCATCATTTACCATACCTAGTGATCAACAAGATGTGGCATGAAGAGCTTACCAAATCAAAGAGGGTTTCATCCTCTTGGGGGGGCGAAAGCGGCATTGCAAGAGCTTGCTGCAAGAGCTTGCTGCAACAGCTTCACGCACTGTGAAAGCAGGGGCTCTCTAGCTTGCCCCTCTGGCTTTCTCTCTGCCTGCTTCTTCACTCTCTCAGCCTCTAAAGATCAGCATTTCAACATAAAGAAGTTTGTAAACGCGAACCAGCGGACAAGCAAAGGCAAAGAGAGGAGAAAGGTACCTGAGATTAGAGCGCCGACAGCAGAGGCTGAGTCTCGATCCCTGCTTTTGGGATGAGAGGACCTCTGCGACTTTGGAGGAGCCATTGCTGGCCTGCTGTAGGACGCCGTGAGAGGAGCAATCTCTGTAGACCGTGAGACCGCACCCTCCGACTCTCTGTGGTACAAGGCACCGTGTTAAAATTCCGCGGGGGGCGCTCTAATAAAAAGAAAATGGTATACCTACTTGAATAACAGGTCTTGAATTTAACTCTCCTTGTCGGATAGATCTTTAAGGTCTCTTGGGATAGTTTCCTACGACGTTAAAACTCTCTTCTTCTTCTTCTTCTTCTCTCTCTCTCTCTCTCTCTCTCTCTCTCTCTCTGTGGGTGGATCCACGATGGAGAATGGATCTTGGGGACATGGGGATCTCAGTCGTCGCACAATAAAAACCAATCTCAGGATGTCAAGATTAGTGCGAGGAAAACTAATTTCGACACGTGGTTCCTAATCTCGAGACATCCCACCCCCTCGCATCCACAATTTGAACCATTGCCAAGGGGGTGAGCCCAACGCCCTAACCATTACGTCCGCGTGCATGTTTTGTTTTAGATGTGAGGCCATGTGGTTATAAGTACAAAAATGCTAATCTTGCAAGTAAAACTAATTTTGGTTAGGTTTTATATAGAGCTTAACTTCTATAGATCCCATGGTAGATAAAGACGAGGATGTCCCCTCTACGATTCTTAAAAAATTATAAAAGAGGGATATCTAGAGGGATTCTTTCTCTCTCTTTCCTGAAAAGAACAACCTGGCAGCGGCTTCTATAAGAGGAGGTAGATGTGTCTCTCTATCTCCGGTTACAGCTGAAAAGTGGAAGGAAATGCTAAGAGTCGATAGAGCATGAGAATCAAGGCAGGGGTAGGGGGTGTAGCGTGCAACCCATGTCTCTCTCTGTGATGCTAAGTGTTGTAATGGAAATAGAAAGTTATGTATTTACCGAAGCTGACAGCTGGCAAAAGTTATGGACTATACAAAATGATAGCAAGTGTATGGATATTTTATTATTAAAGTGCTCTTTATGAGCTATGGTCACTTTATGTCTGGGCGGACGGTTTGTAATCGTTTTGAGGATTCAAGAAATCTATAAATTGTTGGGTTAAAGGCCCGTGTGCCCGGCTGCCCGTTGTTCAGCCGCCCATGTACAGCCATTCATTTACTCATTCATAATAACTATACTCATAACTACACATTGTAGTGTGAGTACCGCCCCGCCACACACTGTGTCTATCTCCTTCTTCGTGTTGGCTCTGTGTGTGTGTGCTCTCCGATCCCAACAAGTGGTATCAGAGCTTGGTAGTGAGAGCATTGAGAGTTTCATCATCATTGTTGAGTGTGTTGAAACTTGCTGCTGTTTCATTGCCGTTTTTCGGTTTCGCGCACGCGCGCATTTCTAAAGAACAGAAGGTTTTTCTGAGCTTGGCATTGGAAGGTTCAGCACTCCGCGAGTATTTTTAGCAGGTGTCCTGCGGTTTAACCCCCCTTTCGGAGCCATTCGTGCCATTAGAAATCCCATCCGAGCTACAGACTAGGAGCTGCGTTTTTCAGCTCTCTTTGGTAGTTTTCTGCTGCCAGAGCTTCCATAGCCATTACAGGTGCCATTGTTGTAGTGTCTTCCACTTACGTGAGCCCACAGCTCATTTGAGAGTGTGTAGCCTCTTCTTGGAGTGGCCTCATACACACAGATAGAGTGGGAGTTTGGCGACATTGTCTTCTTCGACTACAGGTACAGGTACAGGTGCAGGTACAGGTACGGGTACAGGTTACAGGTTACAGGGAGCTTTGGATACAGGTTTCTTCTGTGGTTACAAAACATGTATTTTGACTGTGGGACAGCCATGTATATGGTTGTGGTTTGAGTGGGAGCTTCTACTCTTCTGGGCAGTCTGTTTATGCGTGTTCTTGAGCTACAGGTTTACATCATCTATGTATGTTGATGGATGTGGATATGGCAGTTTGACAGACACTCTTTATGCATGATATTGTGGAGATTTGGTTCACTTATACATAGAGCGGGTTTGCTCTTGCTTGCAGTGTTGCGGTTTGAGTACGGATAGGTACTTGGTTGACAGTAGAGATTGGACTTCGTTGAGCTTGTGCATTGGTTATATGCTCACTTGGATCCATTTATGCTCACGCATTTGTGTAAGCTTGGTCAGCTTATGTCTCTATTGTGGTTATTCAGACATGGAGTATGTTTATGCCTCTATGACAGCTCATTGTTGATGCATTTTGTGGCACAGTTTGCCTAGGCCGGTTGAGTTACAGGTGTCACGGGTTTATGCATTTGTTTGTGGATTTCTACGTACGTTTTTTGACCATATTATGGGCTGATTTATACTCTATGCGTTTGCTCTTTGATTGAGCAGCAGGTGTTGTCAGATTTGCAACACTACTTTGTTGTGGCAGTTTGTTGGTTGGTTACAGGTTTCTCATTGTTGCATTCTTGTTGTAATGGGCACTAAAGAGGACACAGTTTTCAATATTGAGAAGTTGGATGGTGCTAACTTCTCATATTGGAAAGATCAGATTTGGGATGTCTTGGTGCAGAAGAAATAGATTCGACCTCTAAAGTTGCAAGGAGTTAAGCCAGAGAACATGGAGAGGGATGATTGGGAGGAGTTGGATGAGATGTGCAGGTCTACCATTAGGCTTTCCCTTTCAAAGTCTGTTTATTACAATGTGAAAGATGCACAGGGTGGAGCTTATGAGCTATGGCAGCGGATTTGCGATATGTATGATAAGCATTCGGCTGCTTCTATGGTGTATTGGATTAAAAAGCTTATTGATTTGCGAATGGAGGAAGGTGCTTCCATGAATGCGCATTTGAATGAGTTCAATACAATTTTCAGCCAACTTGCTACGCAGAAAATTACGTTTGAGGACAATGTAAAAGCTATGTTTTTACTTGTCACGTTGCCTGAATCATGGGACACATTTAGGACAGCCATAAGTAACTCGGTTCCTGCGGATGAGTTGACAAGTACTAATGTGGAGTCTAGTCTTCTCACGAAAGAGATTAATCGAAAGAATAATGCAGGTAGTAAGTCTTCTAGTGCAATGGTTGTCAGAGGTAGGAATATGGACAAGAATAAGTCCAACAGGGGTAAATCTAGAAGCAAGTCCCGTGCAGGCACAAGTAAAAAGGATGTGGAATGTTTTCATTGTGGTAGAAAAGGCCATTTCAAAAAGGATTGCTACAAGTGGAAAAGGGAAAATGGAGATGGTAAGAAGAAAGACCATGATGCTAAGGACAAGCCTAAATCCAATGTCAAGATTGAGGAGTTAAATGCAACACAGGGAGAGTGTAGCTTTCAAGATGACCATGTATGTGCTCCGACTAGTGCTACTAGTGAAGAGCTTGGTGATGTGTTGCTTGCATCCTATTTTGATGACGCTTTTCTTCTCACTCATGAGAGTAGTATGCCTATGGATTGGGTCATTGACAGTGGTGCTTCTTTTCACGTTACGCCTCATAGGTCGTGGTTTCATGACTATGATGCTTCGAGCACAGGTACTGTCAGGATTGCCGATGGGCGTTCTATGCAGATTCATGGCATTGGGGATATTCATTTGGCTATGCCAAACTCTACTACGTTTGTCTTGTAGCGTGTGCGTCATGTGCCGGCTCTTGCAAAAAGCTTGATTAGTGTGGGTCAGTTGGATTCACTTGGTTTCACTTGGTTTCAATGTATCTTTTGGTGATGGAGGTTGGAAGATCACTAAGGGCAGCCTTGTTTTGGTTAAAGGTGGTAAGAGGAATACGTTGTATTCCCTTTGTGTAGCTAGTGTGGCTGATCACATTGTGGGGATCACTGAGCAACCTCCTGCTTCTTTATGGCATCAGTGTTTGGGGCATATGTCACTAAAAGGTTTGAAGTTGTTGGCACGTGCGGATTACATTCCCATTTCAGATTTTGGTGGTTTTGAGTTTTGTGAGCATTGCCTTTATGGTCGACATGCTCGGTCTTCTCATAAGAAAAGTGTTCCACACAGATCTTTGGAAAAGCTAGCTTTGGTGCATAGTGATGTATGTGGGCCGATGCCCAATGCTTCTCTTGGAGGTGCTATGTACTTTGTTACGTTCATTGATGATGCTAGCAGGAAGGTATGGGCATACCCCATTCGTAAGAAGGATATGGTGTTTGATATATTTAAGCAATGGTTGGCTCTTGTCGAGAACCAATCAGGTTGTAAGTTGAAGTGCTTACGTACGGACAATGGGGGTGAATTTATGTCTCATGCTTTCACAACATTATGTGTTGAGAAGGGTATACGGCGCGAGCTTAGTGCTCCCTATACACCTCCTCAAAATGGTGTGGCAGAGCACATGAACAGGACTATACAGGAAAAAGTCCGTAGTATGCTTTCTATGGCTGGTTTGTCAAATGGATTTTGGGCTGAAGCTGTTGCCACTTCTGTGCATTTGATAAATCGTTCACCTAGTGTTCCTTTGGGCTTCAAAGTGCCTGAAGAGGTATGGACAGGTTTGCCACCTTCGTATGGTCACCTTCGTGTTTTTGGCTGTGAAGCTTATGTACATGTACCTAAGGCAAAACGCAGCAAATTGGATCCAAAGAGCAAGAGATGTATCTTCTTGGGTTATGGTAGCTCTGGTGAGATGGGTTATCGATTGTGGGATCCTATTGACAGGAAGATTGTGCGCATCCATGATGTTGTTTTTCATGAGGACTCTATGTATAGAGCATCACCGCGAACTGTTGAGGTTCGGCGTGTGGTATTTGAGGAGGATGGTCATCGGTATGATGGTCCCATGGCTGCTCGTGGGCAGCCCATTGACACTCAAGTGGGAGATCAGCCCTTGTTGGGAGATCATGTAGATGTGGGACAGCCAGATGCACCTCCTGCACAGTCTTTGAGGCGTTCAGAGCGGCGTGCAAGACAGCCTCAGCGTTTTGTGCCTTCTATGGATTATGTATTGTTGACTAATTGCGGGGAGCCATCATGTTATGATGAGGCCATGTCTAGTGTTGACAAGCTCAAGTGGGAGCAGGCTATGCAGTCAGAGATGGATTCGTTGATCCAAAATGAAACGTGGGAGCTTACTCCTTTGCCAAAGGGTAAGAAGGCATTACCATGCAAGTGGGTTTACAAGATAAAATTGTGTTCAATGGATGCAAAGCCTAGGTACAAAGCAAGGCTTGTGGCTAAAGGATTCAAGCAACAGAAGGGCATTGATTTTGACGAGATCTTCTCCCCAGTGGTGAAGATGTCTACTTTGCGTATGTTGTTTGCTTTGGTAGCTACAGAAGACATGGAATTGAAGCAAATGGATGTAAAGACAGCTTTCTTACATCCGGACTTGCACGAGGATTTGTACATGGAGCAACCAAGTGGGTTTGTTATTCATGGTTCAAAGAAGATGGTATGCCGGCTTCTTAAGACCTTGTATGGGCTGAAGCAATCATCTCGTGAATGGTATCGTAAATTTGATGCATTCATGAGTTCATTGGGCTATGTACGCAGTTATGAGGACCCATGCCTCTATACTCGCAAGGCTGCAGATGGTAGTCTTATTGTTTTGGTTTTGTATGTGGATGACATGCTGATCGCAGGGAAGTGTATTTCTGATGTGGATGCCTTGAAACATAGGCTACATGAGACCTTTGCCATGAAGGATCTTGGCGATGCCAGTCATATTTTGGGTATGCGGATCACTCGTGATCGTTCTCGCAAGATGCTCTTTCTTAGTCAGAAAGAGTACATTGACAAGGTGCTTGAGCGTTTTCATATGGAAGGGGGGAAGGCCATTAGTACCCCGTTGCCTCCATATGTAAAACTCAGCCATGATGACTGCCCTCAGACAGATTTGGAGACTACAAAGATGTCTGAGATTCCCTATGCGTCAGCTGTTGGTTCCTTGATGTATGCCATGGTGGCTACGCGTCCAGATCTTGCTCATGCAGTTGGTGTGGTTAGCAGGTACATGTCTAACCCGGGCAAGCGTCATTGGGATGCAGTGAGAGGTATTCTCAGATACTTGAGAGGGACTTCAGAGTTGTCCCTATGTTATGGTGAGAAGGATATGTATGTTTGCGGATATACAGATTCAGACTATGCAGGATCAGTGGACTCGAGGAAGTCTACTAGCGGCTATGTGTTCACAGTTGCAGGTGGACCGGTTTCGTGGGCATCACGTTTACAGCCATGCGTTGCTCTGAGCACTACAGAGGCTGAATATATGGCTGCCAAGGAGGCCGTATGGCTCTCACGACTAGTGGGAGATCTTGGTATGGCTGGTGATGCTCTGATTCTACATTGTGATAGCCAGAGTGCCATAGCGTTGGCACGGAATCCTGTCTTCCATGCGAAGACAAAGCACATTGAGGTGAGGTATCACTTCATACGAGAGGTGCTAGAGGACAAGCGCATAGAGCTTGTCAAGGTACACACTGACGATAACCCTGCTGATCTACTCACGAAGTCGTTAGCCTCACAGCGGTTTGCACACTGCAGATCGCTGATGGGTATGGCTTGACTTCTTTTGCCGTACTTTGGCCACTATAAAGGCACACTGCCTTTAAGTGGGAGATTGTTGGGTTAAAGGTCCGTGTGCCCGGCTGCCCGTTGTTCAGCCGTCCATGTACAGCCATTCATTTACTCATTCATAATAACTATACTCATAACTACACATTGTAGTGTGAGTACCGCCCCGCCACACACTGTGTCTATCTCCTTCTTCGTGTTGGCTCTCTGTGTGTGTGCTCTCTGATCCCAACATAAATAAATACGTGCAAGAGAAAAATGTTCACTCTTGCACGGGGGAGATTGCACTCATTGCTTTGTGTCTTTCTTCTCCTCTCTCGCCTCTTCTGTCTCCGTGTCTATGTAGCACTCCGCTCTAGGAGGTGCACTTGCAGGTGCTCTCCTATCCTCTCTCATTGTCTATATCTTTCAAATCTTGTATAGCATTGATTATGTGCTTGTGTGATTCACCAGGTACCTTGATCTATTGATTACTTGATGAGCCAAAGGTCCTTTTTGGACTCTTTGAGCCCACAAACAATCACGTGGAGATGCAAGATGCAACACATCCAAAAAAGAAAACACAACACGAACAAGTAACAAGTAACTACTTGACAAGTAAAGAAAAGCTACGTGCAACGTCGATAGGCAGAGGAAAAAGTAACTTTTGGCTGAATTGGGCTGCTCTTCAGCTGCAAGGAAGCCAAGGCAACATAGTGTGTGTGAGTTGGGTTGCCATCAAGAAAAGGGTCAGAAGAAGGAGAGGAGAGCCACCACTTGGGATGAAGCAGGAGAACGGTGCAGGATAAGGGGACACCACAGAGAGTATATGCAAGGTGGCCAGTATCGTAGGTGGTGTGCATATCGTGTCGAAGGGCTGCCAAAGGAGGAGAGCTGCGAGAAGAAGGAGGGCTGCCACGAGATGGTGTGACGGGTGTTTGCATGAGGGAAGATATTCAAGAAGACATTTGGCATACTGAAATTAAAGCGCGCAAAGTTTGGAAGGCTCTGAGGGCACTCTCGCTACGAAGTTGTGGGGGCCCTTGTGCACCATTCGATCGATTATCTAGTACTCCCAAACGACATTAGCAATAGCTGAAATCGATGCACAAAATCCTTCCCTCGTGTCACCCTAATTAGAAACGCAAGTCTCCACAACAGCGATTGGAGCTTGAGAGCTTCAGATGATGGGTAGTAGGCTTACACACGGAGATCGAGACCTTGAGTTGGCTAACAGTGGCGTTGCCCATGGCAGGTGCAAGGCTCGGGCAAGGCTAGCGGCCAGCATACTAGCTCTGACAACCTTGGGATCAACAATATTGCTCCAACTCTCACTTTCTCTGTATTGATTGCATGTGGTGGTACGCAAAGATATTGCAGTTGAACACACCAGCATAAGATGGAGGGTGCATCTACATCTAGTAAGACTATTGAGAGTGAATGAGTTGGCAACAACACCTAGAAGTAAAGGTAGGGACGAAGGCATGTTTGCGACCAACAACTGCTTATATCTGGTCAATAAGGGCTCATGATCACATCTAAAGACCCATGCAGGCTTTGTTGCTATGCGTGTTTTCAATGTATCAAACGAAGATGGATGGTGGTGATGCAGCAGTTGTAATTAGTCCTATTGGACCACGGTGGAAGCAATGACTACCAACATCAAAGTTATGGTGGAACTACAAAAGACTGTGGGTTGGTGGAAATTGCGAGGGAAACAATGTGCACAAACAGGCGAGGCTGTCATCAAGGGTTCACGATGGCTCTCTCTCTCTCTCTCTCTCTCTCTCTCTCTCTCTCTCTCTCTCTCTCTCTCTCTCTCTCTCTCTCTCTCTCTATTGTTGTTGAGCTTTGGCCTATGTACTTTGTCAAAAATTGCTCACCAACATTCATGTTGTTCTTTCGTGTAAAAGTAAGACTGCAGACAAGGAGAAACATTGGCTTTCTGTTATAATTACTTGGTAAGCCTAATGTGCTATTGGGGGAAGCCAAAGTCATCAAGATAGATTATCAGAGCTTACATAAGTAGTTTGAAAGAAATTGCAAAAGATGTCTTGGATCTATATTCTGTTGAAAAGAAAAGCAGCAAGCAAAAGAGGCCCGAGTTTGGTACCACTGAATCCTAGAAGCAGATTAAGGCCTTGTTCAATTTGTTCATAGACGAGGTCAAAAGAACATATATTCACAACAGTGGACCTTTCGATTGCACAAGTACGACACCAACTCAAAAACATTGCAAGATCGGTTATCTGTATCCATTTCCCTATGTCTATACGTTTGCTTGGTGCAACACATAAATGCTACGGGGCAGGGCACGGCTTTCATTTCTTATAATTTTTGAAGAGACCACAGTGCCAACTCTCCACCATACTTTTGTATGGCACTTCTGCATGACATGCACTATATATTTAGCATTTTCAATTTGTGGTGCTTCATTGCAAGACGAAATGTTTAACTATTCACATTGGTTTTATGTAGCTTGACGCAAACATTGTCCTCCGACTTGGACAATTGGACGACACCCGTGCATGATTATGGGATCAATAGTGCAGATTAATTTTTATAGCATGTTTATGCTTTTTGTATTTTTTGAGTCTGTCAATGCTTCCTTAAGTTTAGTTTAGCTGCATGTTTTCCTCTCTAGTACATGCTCAATGTCGATCATCATATTTATATATCAAATAGATACACACTTAATCTTGATCATCACATCGATATATCAAATAGAGACACACTTCTTTTCTCATCGATGCTAGATGTCAATCTAGGTATGTCTAGAAATGCCCACCAAGCAAGACTAGTTTTATGGTTTGTAGCATACTATCTATGTATTTTGCAAGCCCTCTATGCTCCCTCGCCTGCAAGGTGACGCTCTTGGTGGTGCAACATTAAGTATGGATATGTCAAACTTGGCATATCAATAAAAACAAAACACATGATCTGATTTTTTAGTATTCACAGCTTGATGCCAAAGATGAGCACTTTTAATCTGAATTTATTTATTTACTTACTTTCCCTTTCCTAATGTTTATTTTCTATAATCTTAAGTGGATCCTCAAACAATGTACCTTTAGAATCTATTATCAAACTAAATAGTCGTTGTTGGGGTATAGGCGCCTGTGCCTTGCCCGGCCGCCCAGAGTCTGGGCGCCCACTGACTTGTATACCTTATACATAGCATAAGTGTATAGGGGGCTGCTCACTCTTGGAGTCTCCCCACCCACATTTGTGTGTCGTGTCTTCTTCTCTCTCTCTCACTCTCCGTCTGTGGTGCTCCCCGATCCCCTTCAATTGGTATCAGAGCTATGGTGACCGCGGAGAGCACGACGGCTTTGAGAGCTTCGAGGCGATAGCTCGTTCGCTCTCGACGGTGGAGTTCGATCGCGGAGTTTCACGGAGAGCGATTTTAGCTTGAGGAGCATTGTCTTTGGAGCTTAGGAGCTTGGTGTGGTCAAGCTTGGTCGAGGAGGCGTTTGCGGCTTCCTTGGTGAGAGGAGCTTTTGAGCTCAGTGGAGCTCGTTAGAGAAGTGCTCGGCGGAGGAGAGCTTGACATTCGAGTGCTTGGATGCTGTTGTGGCAGAGCTCTTGTGTTGGATCTTGCATTGAGAGGAAATTGCATCACGCAGAGTGGAGCAGGAGCAGGTTCAAGACTGTGTGCAGCTCGTTTTTGCCATTTTCGGGCTCTAAAACGCAGTTTTTTGCGTAGCTCCGTCATACAGAGTCAGATCTACATGATCCAGGAGTTTAGGTCAGGGTTTTGGCACGCTCCGGACGCGATGGTGATGTCTATTTGCTGAAATTATGCTTTGAATTACAGCAGGTACAGCAGCAGGTTTATTTGTGCACTTTCAGGTCCCAAAAACACTGTTTTTGGCATAGCTTTCACACCCGGACTCGGATACATATGATCCAGGAGTCTACCTTGGGGTTTTGGCACGCTTCGGACGCACTCGTCATATCAGAATTGTAAAATTCTGAATGCTGAATTTTCTGCAGCAGTAGTTGTTTATTGTGTGTCGAGGATTCCACACATGGTTTGCTCTCAGATGTGAGAGTGATATTTGCTGCAAGTTTCCTCACAGGTGGGAGGATACGATGTATGCCTTATGTGGTTTGATGCTCAGGGAGACTAGTGATTGCATTTTGAGCTCGGCAATGTATGCCTCGAGCATGTTTTTTGGCAGTCACAGGTAGAGCAGATATTTGTGTACTAGATTTGCAGGTGTTTGCAATGATGTATGCAAAATGTGGAGATTGGTGCATGCATTTGGAGTACGGTTTGATGCGCTTTGGTTGCTCATGGTTTTGAGCGTGCAGTCAGTTTGGTTACTGGTTTTGTGGTTGTTTTACTGACGAAACTCTAGCGAAATTTTCCCAGGAGTTTTATGTGCATCATTTATGCGATCTAGGTAGAGATTGCGGGTTGCACTCAGCATTTGTGTGCGGTGTTCTCTGCAGGTGGGAGATTTGTGCGTGTGTATGCATCGATACCGCACAGTGTGGGCTTGGTGATTAGCTCACAGATTGCAGTGTGATACTAGAGCAGGCGAGGCTTGTATTGACATTGCGGGAGCTCTATTTTGGAGTGTGTCTCACAGGTTTTACATTGTGTTTCTGGCCATATTGGTAGACAGTTTTCAGGTGTTGTTGGTGAGGTGGTTTTGCTTTCTAGTTTGCTACATTGTGCTCATGGCAGAGACAGGTGATCGATCAGATTGTGACCTCTCACAGATGCGCGTGTTTGATGGGTCAGACTTTGCGGCATGGAGAGAGTGTATGCTTGATGCATTGACACAACGAGGGTTGCATCGACCATTGAGTGGTGATGTAGGTAGACCTTCAAACATGTCTGACGATCAGTGGCAGGAGCTAGAGGAGATGGCACTATCTACGCTCTCTTTACACCTTGCGGAATCTCTATATGCTCTTGTTATGTATGAGACTACTTTGAGAGCACTTTGGCGCAGATTACATGATATGTATGATAGATCTGAGTCATCACGGACTTGTGTGAGACATGTACATTCACGAGTACGCCGACATGTGACATGTTGGCATTGTGGACATAGAGGGCACATTAGGCGTCGATGTTTCAGGCGTTTGAGACAACGGAGGCGACAGATGCGTGATGCAGATTTGGGCATGACAGATGCTAGTGAGATCAGTACGGTGGTTACTGAGTATGCTTGTGATGGCGATGTCACATTTACATCTAGCTTGTCTTCAGACGATCTTATGTCTACGGATTGCATATCGGATTGCACATTGTCTTCACATTGGTTACTAGATTCAGATGCTACTTTCCATGTCACGTCGCATCGTGAGTGGTTTAGCACGTTTTCTAGTGGGAGACTTGGTTGTGTGCACATGGCTGATGGTGCTATGTATGACATTGAGGGTACAGGAGACGTATGTTTGTCCTTGCCCAGTGGTATGAGATTTACCCTGCGTCATGTGCGTTATGTGCCAGATCTGAGACGGGATTTGATCTCAGTCAGACAGTTACGGGATAGTGGATGTCAGATTTCGCTACGAGAGCAAGGTTTTGTGATGCATTTGGGTTCGCTAGTGATTGCGAGAGGTGCCAGGAGTGGTACAGGTTACCCATTGCATGTGGATCACGCGAGAGACGGTGTTGTCTCTGTGATCATGCAGCCAGGTAGAGAGCGAGAGAGCAGGCGAGTCTCTTTTGCTTGTGGGCTGCAGGATGCTTTGCATGGAGTGCAGAGTAGTGAGCTCGTTGTGCACACAGTTGGGGCACGACTTGAGCAGTCACACAGAGAGGTGACAGAGTCAGACATGCATGCTTTGCTAGTGACTGAGCAAAGCAGAGACTCAGTTGTGCTAGATACTTCTATGCAGGATAGACAGGTAGAGCGGTCTTGCTCTAGTGAGTCACGACAGGAGGACGTTGTGCAAGAGTCTATGCATACGGAGTTAGAGCATGAGAGCTCTAGTGAGTCACAACAGATTGAGTGTTCATGTTTGCAGTGGATGATTGCAGAGGAGGCTGAGATGTCAGCGATTATGCAGTCATTCCTTTCTATGCTCGACAGTGAGCATGGGGATATAGTTGTGCAGGATATGTCTTCCAGCAGACACCTAGAGCAGCTGGTTTGCTCTGAGGTTGCACGACAGGTTGATGTGTCTTTTGCGGACAGTCAGGAGATGCATGTGGCTGACACGCCTTGTCAGTCAGAGATGCCTATTGCCAAGGACATATATGTTGATGCATGCTCCGTAGAGCTAGCAGGGCCCGCTAGCATTGCATCGGCATTCGGTGGTCTCATGTATGAGATGTTGATCTTGAGACCGGATATCGCAGCTGTAGTGGGAGCATTTGCAGTTGGGGTTGTCAGTCGTTTGTTGACTGATGATGGCATAGTGCATGAGGGAGATATGCAGGTATTGCGTACATACTTGCAGTACGTGTGCGGTACGTCTGGTGGTGTATGGACTTACACGGGAGCAGGACAGCCGGATGCACACGATCACAGCCAGCCAGTGGGCATCGGTTGAGAGTGGTTTTCTCTCACCTTTTGTAGTCTTTAGACTATGTTCCCTTGCTTAAAGGCATAGTCGCCTTTAAGTGGGAGGTTGTTGGGGTATAGGCGCCTGTGCCTTGCCCGGCCGCCCAGAGTCTGGGCGCCCACTGACTTGTATACCTTATACATAGCATAAGTGTATAGGGGGCTGCTCACTCTTGGAGTCTCCCCACCCACATTTGTGTGTCGTGTCTTCTTCTCTCTCTCTCACTCTCCGTCTGTGGTGCTCCCCGATCCCCTTCAGTCGGAATTGCATCATAAGGATCACCCACAAAAAAAAGTCATGAATAAGGTATTTGATATGATTTTCAGTCTCAATATTATTTAAAAAATAGCAAGCATCTAATCGCATGTATGGTAATACTTCATGTAGAAAATATATCATCATGCATACGTATGACAAAGATATACTTTGAGGAGGATTAATAAAGTAATGGAACCTTGAATATAGTGAAGGTACGAAGATCGTATGTGAATGGATGATAACAAGACGTAGATGAAGGTGAATTCAAGAACTTAACGTCAAAGGAAACTACCCCAAGACATCTACAAGATCTATCGAACAAGTCTAAAAGCCAAAATGAGCTGCCAATGCACATAGAAAATGCACAGTAGTCATACGACAAGTGGGAGAAAAAGTCTCTTCATAATCTATATATTTTTTATGTGAATAATTATTTGCAAAAATTCGAGCCTTACAGCAATCAATCTCACCATCCGGCTTGCATTTCAATTTGTAAACCCACTTCGTACCAATGACCTTTTTCCCAGGAGGTAAATCACATAAAGTCCATGTGTCATTTTCTATAATTGCATCATATTCAAATTGCTTCATCAAAAGACAGAGGTTCCTCAACATCACATAAGCTAGAAACAACCAAAGCATAACAATCTGATTCATAAGATGCATGGCGACAACCTGAATGAGTCCGACTAGACAAAGGTGCATCCAATTTACTGTCATGCAAAGTATACACCAGACATTTTGGCAAACCTCTAGCCTGCTCATTCTCAGCCCTTTCCTCATCAAGTACATCATGTACATCTGCATCAGTAATAGGCTAATCTGTGACATTTTTAGAAACCTTCATAGGTTGTACATTTGCCTCATTTGAATTTACATTTGAACTTCAACCACTGAAAAGAGGAAACAAACTGTCATAAATGTCCTGTGAGCTTACATTATTGTCTCTAGTACATGACACCAAGGGCTGAACAAAATCTTCCACAAATACAACATCCCGTGAAACCAAGATACGTTTTGTTTGCGGATGGTACAACCTGTAACCTTTTATTTTAGCACTTTGAACCAACAAAATACATTTGACAGTCTTATCATCCAATTGTCTGCGTTGGGCTTGTGGCACTAAACCATAAGCCAAACAGCCAAAAACATGAATGTGCTCAATAGATGGCTTTCTATCATGCCATGCTTCATACGGAGTCAAATACTGAAAAGCTTTTGTAGGACACATGTTAAGTACATAAGTGGCACACATGATGGCCTCAAGCCAAAACGAATGCGGAAAAGCTTGACTTTTTGACCATACATTGTGCCATTTCCGTAAGTGACCTATTTTTCCTATCAACAACACCATTTTGCCATTTTGATAAGGTTTATACGGCACTGTACATTGGTGCTTTATCCCACAACTAGCTAGAAATGTATTAAATTCATGAGACATATACTCCCTCCCTCGATCTGAACAGAGGGTGCCCAAAGTACATTTGGAGACATTTTCAACCATATATGGCCGGAAATTGTTTGAAGCACATAAACACTTCAGACTTCGCTTTAAGCGGATACACCCATGCATGCCTGGAGTAATCATCAATGAAAGTCACAAAGTAAAGGTAATTTGCCAATGACAGAGTTTGCATGGGCCCACAAACATCACTATGCACAAGCTGCAACCTACATGTGGCCCTAACTGAACCATCCTTTGGAAACTTTGAATGCTATATTTTACCCAAAATACACCCTTCACAAACATGTTTGACAGGTGCTTCAAGAGGCGACAAGAAGCAACCATATCAGATCTCTACAAATGCAGCAAACTGGTAAAATTTAGATGCCCAGATGTGCTTGCCAATTTTTTTCATCTGAAATAGCCTTTGAATCCACAACTACATTTGCAAAACTCTACCCACACTTGTCATACAAAGTGATCTTATACAGCCCACATCATAAAATACTAGATGCAACAATTTCATCATCGAAATTGAGATCATGTACTATAAATTTGTCATCCACAAATTTGACTACAAGATTAAGTCTGGCAAGTACAAATACAGATTAAAGATTCTTCTTGATCACAGATACATACAATGCATCAACAAGTGTGAAAGAACTGCCATTTGTAGCAGTAAGCAAAATCTTTTCAATGCCCTTAACCGGATAAGAGGCATTGTTTGCAAAAGTGGTTGTATTCTCGTGAGGGACATCCTCGAGAGAGGTAAACAAGTCACGATGAGACGTAAGGTGCTTTGTAGCACCACTGTCAAAGTACCACACATGAGCATTTGTAGCAACTGACATACATGCATCATGGATAGAAGGATCATAAGTACACTCTACACTAAAATCCCACTCTCCATCAACATCAGCATCACAATCTCCTTTCATAGAAGACTCAACAATAGATGCACTTGTAGTGGAACCAGCCTCTTTCTTCTTAGCCTTTTTGCCTTCAATTTTGGACATTTCTTGATCAAGTGATTATTAGCTTTACAATAATGGCAACGCATCTTCTTGTTACCCTTTTCACCAGAATTTCTAGACAAATTTTTGCCAGTAGAAACATAAGGAACATGTGCCTTCCCACTCGCAAAGGAACCATGAGAAGTGGTTGCATTGCTGTTATCACCCTTTCTTTGAGCAGCAATAAAGGCATGTTCAACTGCACGTTGTTTAGCCCTATTTTTTTCTGGAAAGTGACTCTTGAAACATTTATGTGCATAATGCATCAAACTTGACAACTTCACGATTACCTTGGGTCATGAGTCTCCAAGTACTGCCAAAAGTCTGGTAAGAATCTAGCAAAGCATCAAGAACAGTCTACACAAGGGAACTCTCAAAATTGACTTCACTTGCAGAAATAGGTTTCTCATTTATATCATTGACACCAACAAGGAAAGTGTCCATTTTATCTTCCTCATGCATAATATTCAATTCCAATTGTTTACGCAAGAATGCAATTTTAGCCTCATTGCCATTTGCATAAAGGCCAGTCAAAATATCCCAAGCCTGTTTTGCACATTTTGTTGAACAAATGTGAGGAGTAATAGTGCGCTTCACAGACAACGCAATCAATGTATGTACCTGCACATCTCTTACATCCCAACGAGCTTGCTCAGCCATATGCACAACAATTCTAACATCAGCAATCTTGCCAACAAATCATGCAGCATCCTCCACATCGCCTGTATGCACAGAACCAGGACATACATCACAATGTTCCAAACGCCCTTTGACACAAGGACATGTTGCATCATGTAAGCCCACATAGGGTAATTTTCCCCATCCAATTTTTCCTCAGCAGCAAACATCTTGAACACATTTGTTAAGTTGTCAGCTATGGCGAATGCCTGCACCTGATGCAAAAACTACCCAAATAGAGGAGAAACAAAGTGGGAACAACGCATACTATATAGCACAAACCATAGAAGACTGTAAGGGACCTGTTATGCAAAAAACGGCACTAAAATTTTTTTGCACAAAATGACAAAATTGCCTACGCAGCACAACCAATAGTGGAAACGGAGGCCAAAATGAGCCCGAATAAAAAATCTGAGCAAAGTGAGCTCTATGAGCACATCCGAAGTATTTGTTGACCTATACTAACTCTCATTAAAGCTCACAAAAATATGAGAAAGTGAGCAGGCATGTGTTAGAGGTATTGGCGACTAAGCCATGGAGGATGCAAGGTGCTCTGATACCAATTGTTAGAAATAGGGTTGCAGGGAAATACACACAACTTGGAGAAGATGAAGGAACCTCAAGGCACACAACAGAGAGCGTGTTACTTAGTGTGCAATGGAAAGATGAGGTTGCCCTAGAGTGATGGGCGTATATACAATGCACGAGGGGGAAAACCTCCTAACAAGGGAAAAAATGCCCCAACAGTCCTAAGTGTGTTCACACACATCAATACCACATGTATATGGTAACATGGAGGCCAAGGGAGGGAGGGAGCAACAAAAATATTTAATGGACAGAGGACATGGGAGTGAGATCGAGGGAGTGAGTGATATCAAGGGTGGGTACGATGAGAGAGAGAGAGAGAGAGAGAGAGAGAGAGAGAGAGAGAGAGAGAGAGAGAGAGAGAGAGAGAGAGGGGAAGAAGTTAGTGAGAAAGAGGTGTGGAGGTAGAGAGAGCAGGAGAGTGGAGAATAGAGGATAGATAAGAGGGATAGGTAGAGGTGGTCAAAGAGGAGAGGGTGGAGGAGAAGAGTGGGTGGCTTAAGTAGCAAAGGAGGGCGGCAATAGTGGTGGCCAAGGAGGTTGTGGAGAAGAAGAGGGTAGAGGAGAAGAGCCAGTGGCTTAAGTAGCAAAGGAGGGTGGCAATAGTGGTGGCCAAGGAGGTTGTGGAGAAGAAGAGGGTAGAGGAGAAGAGCCGGTGGCTTTGGTGGCCAATGAGGGCAAAAATGGTGGTGCACTGGTGGCCCCCCTCCCCCCAAAAAAAAGCTCGCTCCAAAGGTCGCTTCGACAAGCTCGCTCCATATTCTAACTCATTGCAGATGCCCGGCTTTGCTTGTTTACTAGCTTTGGTTGGTCGGGTGAAGGGTAGAGGATTTGTCCTTTTAGCAAGGGACTTTTGCACTGGTGGGGAGAAGCCTAACCTCAAACTCGTTCCTATGGAGTTCCTTGTATGTGCAAGGAGGTTTATCTTTGGCACACTTGTCATTGTGGGATTTGTTGCATGGGTGGGGACTCGCATTTTAGGCAAACTTTGCTTTGCACCAAGGTGTGAGATTTTCCTACTCTCCATCATGCTTTCAAAATGTACTCAAGACAAAGGTGGTGCCCACACACTAGTAGAGAAGTTTCTTCAAAGAGGTGGAGCAATGATGCCATGCATGCAGACTCCAGTTTTCCTTCATCCTTGAACTTACTGCTTGAAATTGGGACGTGAATTTTTTTGTCATTTTCAAATATTCCCTACATCACATAAAATATATTCAAGATATGCTATCAAAAGCACCCTTTTGTATATATTGGCTAGCATAATAGCATATTATGTTAACATGCTTCCACCTAGCAATCCTTTGACAAATTGTTGCTTCTTTCACAGTGTTGATACCGCTTCTTTTTGCTACTTGTAACTACATATGCTCCATTAGAGGTTCCTTCAGTGCTTTTGTTTTTCTTCTTGCCTTCTTTTTGTAGTGAATTTATGACACTTTTTTCAAAGCTTGGTATGGATTCATTTTCTTTAAGTACATTGACAATTTGGTTGTATTCTTTAGGAAGATCTTTAAGGAGAACCGCTATTTTGTCTTCTTCATCAAATAGTGCTTCTATGTAAAGAAGTTGCGTGCAAATACTCTTTGGTCTATTGATGAGGCTAGAGAGATCTTCTACCTCTTTCATCATCAAACCATATAATTGAATTTTGAGTGAGATTTTAGAGTGTTTTTATTAAGCACCAAACATATGTTCCAGTGTTTGCCAAGCATTAAGTGTAGTGGTAGATTCATCCAAGTAGTGCGCAAAGTTATCGTCTATTATGGTTAGAATTACCCCAAGTACCTACTCATCCTTCTTTGAAATTGTGTTGTGGATGCTCTTTTTTGCATAGTCTCTCCTTGCCCTAGAGGTTTTACTACCCCCCAAAGTCTCTTCTTCATTTAGCTTAACTTGCCAAGTCTGGAAACCCGTGCCATCAAATTTACTTAACTCACCTTTCCCCATAGTGGTGCAACTCTTGTGCGTGAAGAGAAGGTCTTACTATGGGACTCCCTTAGTGGTGCCTATTCTCTTTACAAAACAAGTTGGACAAGTTTTCTCCTCACGAGAGAATTGATACATGCATTGCAAAAGCTAAGGGGTGACACTTTTGAGTTTATGTGAAGCTATCAAAAGGTAGCTTATCATTTCAATCCAGGATGTATGAACAACTTCTAGTGGATATGCTTCAAATCAAGTACCACAAATCTTTGGAAGACCTCCGCAAGCTTCATCAGTTTTACAAATGCCCGAGTACTACCTAGCTATCAGCTAGCTATGTTGTGGATGGCCCAAAATTGGAAGGGGGGGAATGTTAGTTCCATAGCTAGCTTGCATAGCTAGCAAATGAGTCTTTGTAATAGCCTACAATGTTTTTTTTTTTAGCAATCTGGACAATCTTAGCCATATGCTTTTGTAATTTACCGGTTCTCAAGCCAAGCATGTAAAGGATTATGTAATTATGAGCTAGACTGAGTGGGGCTAAATGCTTTTAGATTGTTTTAGTGAATCCCTAGGTTGTAAAAGAGTTGATGGGTTATCCATTTTTTACCAAAAACCTTATGGCTAAGGTATAAAAGCCAATTTTTCTAGAACTTTTGTAATTTAATTTTGGATAACGTATGACGCAATTATTGATCACTGTGCACTCTCCTTCTTCTCTCTCAAGCTCGTAACTCTCTTGCAAATGGTCCGTTTAGAGCGACGTATGCTTCATTGTGTTTATAGGTGAAAGTTCTACGACTTTTTTGTGGCTAGCCTTCTTCTGAATCTACTCTTAACTCAATATTTATGTATCTGAATTGCATTTTATGCATAGGAGGGGTGTTAGGATAGCCTTGTTGTGTGCATTCTTAAATCTACCCTAGAAAATGGCAACATGATGCTCTTCAAGCTTGGCTTTTGATATATATCTATTCTTTGCTACTTTGATAGATTTTTCTTCGAGCTGGAGGGCAGGGATCTCTTGGAGCCTTTTCTTTGGAGTCTTCTTCTTCGGGCTAGCCCTTGGGATGTTTGCATTGAATGTGTAAGCAAGAAACATAGTTTTGTATGGTAAGTACACCTCATGTTGAAAATATATATGCAGCATTTTAAGTGAAGCCTAAAATTGTCAATTTTGTTCTGATGCTTAAAGCCTATTACTTAAGTTGAGTAAACATGATGCAACTCAAAGAATACCAACTTGGGACAAAATTTTCAAGCAAGATAATAAACGTGCTTATTATCTAGGGCTAGATTTTTGCATGATTCTTTACTTTGACATCATGCATGGATCAAGGGTATTATGAATAGGAACGGATTGGCTTTTGGGAGAATTTGGATCAGTGAAGTGAGAGATGGGATGATTGCTCTGAAATTGGCTAAGTGTGAAAAGAAATACATTGGATGTTCAGATTTTCTCAAACTTGGTGGGTGGGCTTGTGATCACATGATGTAACAAGCTGTACCAAAAATTTATGAAGTTGAGTTGACTTGGAGCAAGAAGATATTAATCACGCTTGTTATCTTGCTCCTATTTTTTCAACTTTTCAACTTTTTGGCTATACACAGTTGTTGTCCTTGATGAGATGAAGCTTTGAATGTAGTTTTGTTCAATTTTGGTTTCTCGATGTGCCTCTTGGGCCCAATTTTGAAATTGAAAAACTCTCGTAATATATATATATATATATATATATATATATATATATATATATATATATATATTGGCTTCAATCCATATGTGGGCTCATTGACATGTGGAAGCAATGTGCAAAGAAACATTGGCAAAATTGGGTCATTTTGGGCTACTAGATAATCATTGTGCTTATTATTTACCGTTGCTATTTTTTACCCAAATTGAATTTTTTTGGTCACACACATGCTAATTAAGCCTAATTCACAAACTTTAGTCTTTTTGAGCTTGAAATGGCTATCTTGAAGGTGTTTTCTCCTCTTTGCTCTCTAACATTAGTGATATTGTCCCCAACTCCATTGTGACAACTTTTTGACACCTTGAAGCATTTACGCTTGTTCCATATGTTGAGAAGAATCTCCACCTTGACTTTGGGTCAATTTGGGGTTAATTTGCCGCCTTTGGTTAAAAAATGAGGTTTTGGTACCTTTGAGACATTTTCTAATTCCATAGGCCCCAAATGGTCTTTTCTTTCAATCCCACATAGGTACATTGTTTATGGTACCTATGGGGAAGTCTTCTGTGAAGTCAGAACTTGATTCCGACATCGAGCAAAATTTGGGCCTAGACCCCCTTGGACCCCAACAAAATCACCATCTAAGCTTGTGGGACAACTCTATATGCCTATGTTATGGCCCCCTTCAAGTTTGGTTATATTTGGTATACCAGGCCGACTATTATAATAATTTTTACATTGATTCTTTCCCGAGAAGGTTTTGCTAAACTAGGGTTTTTTGGAAAACCCTGACCCCAAATCCGTGTTCAAACAAGTTCATTAGTAGGTTAGCAACTTACCCCTCATGTCTTGTGTAAAACAGTGCACTATGGAATCTGCTAGAAGCTACAAACGACATGCACAAAGAAGTTTATGAGAGCTCTATGATGACAAGTAGAAATGAGACTCTTTTTGGACTACTAGAACTATACATACCTAAGCTTCCCTACTCAAACGATGAATCTGTCGGCATAGTTTAAAGCTAAGTAGAAGACAACAACAAGGTCAACTACTCTGAAGAGTGCACAGACTGGAGCTAATCAGACCAAGGGGACTTTAGGTGATAAAGCTATTGAACTACCTAGAATACCTCCAGAAACTATTGTGGATCAAGGGAGGGAACAAGCCCAGGCTATTACTCTAGAAAAGGCTTTGGTGATAAGTACCTCTTTTCATCCTTCAGTAGTGGACCACCTATAATGGATTCAAAAGAAACTAGTGGTGGGAAACCTTGCTATAAAGAATTATAAGAAACTTCTGGTACCATATCAAACTCCAGTGTTGGTGTGTGAAATAGATCAAAAATATCGGACGCTATCATTGACGGCTTTTGAGTTAACTTGTCTAAGTGAAGAATTGAAACAAGCTAAAGAATACAAAAAGGAAACACTTTGCCTGAAAGTCCTCATTTTTCAACATCAGATTGAGCAAGAAAAAGATGGACAAATCATGAAAATTCAACAAAAGCAATTGGATCAACTGTGTGCCCAAAACAAAATATTGGAGGAAGAGAAGAATTGAATTGCTCAAAGCTCACAATTCTCAAAAGTTGGTCTTAGATTGGAAAGTGCTGCTCTAAGGAGTTTAAGGAAAGTTCAATGAGCGAGGAAATGAGGATGGAGCTGCCACAAGTAATCATAGAAATGATGATGATGATAGTCAACCCCCTCCTCTAGCACCCAGCTGTAGTGGTGGGCAACAAACCAACAATACACAAGGAGCAAAGGGGACAAGTGGGCAAGCTACAAATGAGACTCAGAACCAAATGAATCAAACTCAATATGATCAAACTTAGTAGCAAACACAATGGGAGTCCATGGGGCAACAAAAATCTTTGGATGCTCACAGAATACATGAAGGCAAGGGCATTCTAATAGATCTAGATTTAGACACTCATGTGAACTACTCTAATGAATATCTAAGTATGAATAAGAGCTTGTGAAAGTAGAAGGCTACATAAATACAAAAGTACTTGCATGATGATGATGCTTATTCAGATTTAGAGCAATTCTAGATGCTTTATGTGGAAGCTAGATGAATACTACAACATTCACAAATGATTAGTTATCATGAACAAAACACTTGCCAATCACCCCCTCCCCCCAACACTATTCAGTTATTGGAATGGGTACCAGAATATCTATACTGATTGTGATGATGTCGTAGTGAATCCTTAGCTGCAAGAGCCATCCACTATGAACGTTTAAATTTTAGAACTCCAATTGAAAATGTTGTTGGATAATTGGTCAACCTATCGATGCATGAAGGATATTTGGATAGAAATCAAGGCCCTCCTAGTCAAAATGTAGACTACCAAATGGTTGTTGGACCAAAAGATAAAGATGTTTTCGGAGAATAATGCAAGTAGCATCAGAGGGACCAAGCTCAAAATGAGCTTAAGGGAGAAAGAGATGGCTTTGAGAAGTCTCTTTCATATGGTTAGGATCTTTTGAAAGATGCCAACGCAAGAAAATCAAGTGGTAATGAGCTCCATCGAATTCATTCTCGATTCTCTTGTTTTGGTGTATGCACTACCCCTGAAAGATGATGAATTGTTGAGGTTTTACTGTGCTCTATATCCCAAGTACAATGAGCCAACTGATCAACAAAGGTATCTAAAGATAGTGGATCAATTGAGAGAGTGGTTTGAGCATATTAAACCAGAGTGGGTAGCAAGGGAAAATGTTTTGAATGACCCAGAACATAAGACCATTGTAGCAAAATTAAAGGAGGATTTGAATACTTTAAGAGGAATGATGAATCAGTGGTGGGATCAAATCCATGCATTGCTTAACGATCTCCTTCAATTGTCATTTGAAGCCTCCAAGATCCCAAAAAAAAGTCTAGAAAACAAAGCAGCATTGGAGCCACAATTCACGGAGATGGCGGAGGTACTATTCAAAGCACGAATCAAATCCAACCAGCCATTACCAGAGCCAAATTTACTAGCTAGATCTAGACTTACCAAGGAAAGGCCTTGAAAAGGCATACTTTGTACGATGCTGACAGAAAGACCTAGAATGCTCTGATACAATATAAAATTGAAATGATGACTGATCGTAGGGAGCATAGTGGAGTAGGAAGCAATTTATCGGCTCATCCATAAGGATAACTTTACCACCAGCACTTAGGGTACGGGTCAGCCTCTGGCAACTCAGGTTCCACCTTAGGCAATTCCAAAGGCCATGAAGAAGAAGGCTCCAGATAAGAGGAAACTATGAGACACCAAAGATCGTGTATGGAAAGCCCAAGAGCCAGAGTGTTACACACCTATAGTTTCAAGGAAGTCTAAGATCTATTGCAAAAGAGCAAGCTAGAAGAAAAGTGGGTGGATTTAGGCCAATTCCCCCAGGATATTAGTCATTTTTAGAAGAATGCTTGGAATTTTGGAATACTTCAAAATTCAAATAAAGGAGATGATAAATGTAGATGGTGGGAATAGACACTAGTAAAAAACTAGAACAATAGTAAGGAATTGGTAGTTATTGGATTGAGTTACTGTGGTAAGTACACAATGTTCAATCAATCAAAGGCCTGGTCAAGTACTTATAAATAGGGCTCACTACTTCATTTTGCGGGTTGTTCATTTCGGAGTCTAGTTCTTATCTTTTGTACTCATTAAGCAGTTGTTTCGAGTATCATTTAGCTCTCTTGTGGTTGTTTCTGATGCCAACCATACACTTTCTATATCTGAGTATACCTCAGTTCTAGTTCCACTCTCTTTTCTTCTATTTTTAGCATCTCAGGTCTAGTTCCACGCTCTTTTCTTCTATTTTTAGCTCGATCTTTTTTTGATTGTATGTTATTTCTTGAAGTCTGTCTTATCTGATTTGACTAACTTTAAATCTTTGACCTAGAATAGCTGTCAAAAGTGACCAGCTCATTCCAAAGGTTTGGAACCAAAAGGAGAGAAATCCATAAAAGAGAAAGGTAATTTCTATCTAGTTATCTCAGTCATAGGTACATGTCAAGGAAGGATGATTATGTCTTGAGCAGCCTTGATTAAAGGTATAAGACAAAGGAGGTTACTTGGAGTACTTATATGAGTCTAAAAATAGAAAGTATTTGTGCAAAGTTCAAGTAATTAAAACAACTCTTTAGACTCCAAGTATGAAGTTTGGGAAGCCTTGGGGTAAATTTCTACCATGCCATAAATAGTCTAAATTTAGCATTACAGGTTTTGGAATCAGCTTAGTGGCACCTCGAAAGCACTCTACTAAGGTTTTGCACATGAGGTAAATATCTAAAGCCCAAGGGTGAGTTTTTTTGTTATCAAAGTTTGTCTTAATTTAGTAGGTCCTAAATTAGCAAGAAGGCTCTGGAATGGATCAACTTCATAAAGCCTCCAAGGTTAGTGCAAAGGTCTTGCACTTGGGCTAGTTAAATTAAAGGGTAAGTCTATAGTTTTTAATAAGTGAAAGGGAAAAGGTAAAGCGTAATGTTTGATCAACCTTGCCATTTTTGGTAAGTTGACCTTAGACCTTCTCTTCCAAGTTTGGCTAGGCCACATGTCCAAAGTAGCTTGTACTTTCTTTTGTGAAGTTGGGCAAGTTGGGGTGTGTGTGTGTGTGTGTGTGTGTGTGTGTGTGTGTGTGTGTGTGTGTGTGTGTGAGAGAGAGAGAGAGAGAGAGAGAGAGAGAGAGAGAGTGTGCACCCATACTAAACACAAGTCAAAAGAGAAGGGGGACATGTTCTTTAAAGAAAGACAAGGGGATATGTGTTTGCATAAGCATTAAGTTCCATTTTAAGCCTTTACTTCTCATTGGACAAGTTGTAGGCATTACATATGAAGATAAATGGTAAGAATACAAAAGGAGGGGCTCGTTGGAATTTTCTTTCTCATTCTCACACTCTTAAGTGTTCAAGAGTGAGTCTCTATGCTTGAAAGCTTGGGTATGGATGCAAATCCAAGAAAGTGAAAGATCTCCTTCTTCCTCTTCATTTTCTATTACTATATATGATAAGCTATGCTAAGAGCTTTCTCATGGAGTAAGCATTACGAAGTACAATTTATCTTGCTTGAAAAAGCTCTACAAGAGCACAAGTTGTGTTGTAATCAAATCTCTCTTTGAGAGAGAATTATAATACAAAGACTTTTTGAGGGGGACCAACTGCAAGCAAATTTGGTCCTCAATCTTAATTGTGGTAATTTCTTTGAATTATGTGCATGGTTTTTTATGTTCTAATATGTAGATATGCAATGGAGTCAGGCCAAAACAACCTCTAGTCTCCTCTAATGAATTCTCTTTTTAAGAAAAAATCTCTCCTTTCATAAGTTAAATTTTCGCTAAATCTAAAGTAAATATTAGATTCTTTGACACAATTCGGACTTCAAGCCACCACATTCGTCAAACATGATCTCCTTCTAGGATTAAATGAAAAAAATCCACAAGACCTTTGCATCATTTTGCACAAAAAAAGGCATTAGTTTGTTCAAAATCACAACATCATCACCTTTTCTAGCATGGATAAACATACAAGCCACATCGTGCTTTACATAGACATCGACTGTGTGGATAGGTACACCTATCTCATCACACACAACATTGCCTCAAACAAACATTCATTCCACATACCATGAATTTGTAATTAGGATGCTTCATCAACTTTTGCTGCTTGAAAATTTCATCATGAAGCACCTCATTTTGGTTAGTCAGGATATCAACATCACTTGAGATAAAGAGTCTTTTTCAAATTTCATAAGGCTTACAAAAGCATCAATAAAATCATTTATTCATCATCAAGAAAAGTAGGAGTTTATTTTTAGATCCATCAACAACTTTCTTTAATGTTTCATCACAAAGTTCATGAAAGCATTCATTTAATTTAGAGTTGTAAACATTGATTTTTTGATCCAACTCATGATACTCAACAAACACATCTATGTCATCGTCATCATTTAAGACATCAAAATTATGCAATTCGCCATCAAATATAGAATTTAACCCACAATGCTTGGTTGATGGTGTAGGTTGTGAATATCGAGCTACTCAAGGGCTCTTCTTAGCTCTCTTGGCTCATAGGGTCCTGTCTATTAGCTTCAATATCCACCCCATTCCTACCATTCCCATGTTCATCATGGTTGTTATCATCACTTGAGTGGTTATCTAACCCCTCAACAACCCTAGTATGCCATGCTCTCGATTTAAAAAAAAAAAGAAATCTCCTCTCCTTAAGGAACTCTTGCAAATGCTTTGTATTTTTGTGCAACTCCTTTATCAACTTTAAATGCCTATGAGTGTGAGCTATGTTTTCACCATCATTGGTGTTTTTTTCATATCTCTACCTTTTCTAAAATTCTGATCAAAATTACATCAGGTGCAACAACAACAAGTTTGTGTTGCATTTGAGTCAAAAAACGGTGTTTTCGGCATATCTCTCACACTCGGACTTGGTTATATGTGATCTAGGAGTCTATCCTAGGGTTTTGGCATGTTCCAAACACACTTTTTATATCAGAATTTTTAAATTTTGAGCACTGAATTTTTTGCGGTAGCCTGCAACAATCTCGACACATAGAAGCTTGACAGTTCGGATTCCTACATTGTAGAGAGTGATGCGGTTTGCATCTCTGGCTATGTATGTCACATTGTGTTGCTATTTGAGAGAGAATTTACCTTGCATTTTCATGTGCAAGTCCTTGTTTGGGATGTGACTTATGGATTGTTACATATCCGTATGCAATTTTGTACGCATTGTATGACTGTGTGGGACGTTCCAGAGAGTGGTTTTATGCACTTGATTTTGTGTGGATTTGCTATGTATGCACATGCGGATATAGATTGAGCTTATTAAATCTCATAAGTGTTAGGCTCATAGCTTTACATGTGTTTTGGATAAGTGGATTGTCCATAGATCTATTCGTATAGGAGTAGGCTCAGTTGCCAAGCTTATGGTATATGTATGCCATTGTGGATCTATGATTGAGACGGATTGGTCTCGGACATGTTTATGCGCTTTTGATTACGACTCATAAGTTTTGACTTGCTTCTCTCCATCGTGTTTGGAGAGCGTTTAGTCACTTTTGACTTGGTGTATGACATCTGTGGATGAGAGACTAAGTCTCTATTTTGCGCATTGATGAAACAACTTCATTGATGCATCTTACCCATTGTTTATGTTGCCAAATGTTTATGGCTGAGATATTTTGAGTTTTGACTAAGTTTTTTGGAAAAACTGTATCGAATTTTTCCCATATTCTTGCCATACTTTATGTGTATCTATAATTTTACTCTCTGATGGTTTAGTGGTCTTGTTTGACTCTCACTTTGACAAGTTTTTCCAGGTTGGACACAATCTTGTTTTCTTATATCCACTCTTGCAGGAGTGAGGATTGCATATGCTTGTGTAGCTACAAATTTTACACAATCATAGGTTTCACAGGTTTTTTGCAGACTTTTACAGGCAGTTATCTTGTGGGATGCATTTTGAGCGTGTTTGCTCACTACTTGCATATATTGTTATGCGCTTTATGCTTGGTTGAGTTGTTTATCCCACATTATACAATTGCAAATAGCAGATTGTGGAGCTAATTTTATGCATATGTGAGCATCAGATTTGATGCAATTGATCATGGCTTTCATGATTATGTAGGGGTCGAGTGATCTCCTAATTTTTTTCCAATTTGGCATGGTTTGTGGTTGAGATTTTGATTAAGGTTTTGCTCATGTTATAGGGGAGACTGTGCCAATTTTCTCCATGGATTCCTCACCATAGTTTCTTGGCATCCATATAGAAGACATGTGTGAGAGTTTAGAGTCTACTTGTCAAACATGGATCGTGATCCATGTACCTTTTCATCATTTGGGGATGAGATTTAAGCAATAGGTAGCTCATACTATTTGAAATAACTTTTCCAAAAGGCATAATAGCCAAAAATTACAAAAAGTTGGTCAAAATAGCCAAACATCAGAAACTAGTAAAAAATCATAGGCACACACAAAATTTTTCTTTTGACTAACAAAAAGTTGTTCAAATCCAAAAACAAAGTTTGGGAGTAGACTATTGACATTGCCAGTAATCAAGAGGCCAAATTTGGGGTCCAGATATGATGGAACATGGGTCGCGATCCATGTACCTCATCATGATTTTTGGCTGATATTTGACCAGTAGGTAGTTGAGACCCTGACAAGCACTTTTCTCAAAGGACTCATTGGCAAAAACAAAAAGTTGAAAAGGTGGTCAAAAGAGCTAAAAATAGTTCAAAGTGAATAAAACGTAAAGCAGATCTAGGGGTTGACTTTTAATTGACCCAATCAAGTCCAAACCACACAAAAACCATACAGCTAGCATCAGGGGACCAAAGGCAAGTTGTGTGTCAAGTTTCATCACATTTTGCCACATAGGTACATGGATCACGATCCATGTTCCTTTGTCACAGACTTAGACGGGATTTGCACCATAGATAGAGCAGGTCACAAGGAGTCTGGTGGTCTTTTCAAAATTGAATTTGGACATCAAAACCCTAGTCAAAATCCCAAGATTGCCAAGTACTCTGACAAATTACAAGAATTGACCTAGTTTCCAAACCAAAGGTCCAAAACCCAAAAGTTTGATACCATAGCATCTACCAGGAATATACTGATTCTAATGGTACCAAGAAAAGTAAATTTGGGCTCCAAACATGGATTGCAATCCATGTATAGTGACAACTATAGTGCACACATAAGGCTCTAAGTCCAATTTTGGAAAAAATTGAGTAAATTTGGATCAAAAGACATCAAAATAGGTGACATACTAAAAATTGTAGAGCAGACCTAGGGTTTGGGTGACCTATCAAAACATATCCAAATTCAAAAAGTTTTGAGATCTAGCTTGTGGACATAAAGTGTAACAAGTTGTTTAGAGATCAAGTCTAGATATGGTTAAATATGGATGCGATTTATGTATCCCAACCTCATAATCTAGTGAAAATTGGTATAGAGCATGTGCATGATATTGTCTAGCCACTGTCAAAATTTGGAGTCTAAATTTGACACGAGTACATGGATCATGATCCATGTACCTCTTCATAGTAGGGGTATTTGACTTGATGAACTTGTGGATATACTAAAGTACATTTCAAATCTCAAGTGTGAGCAAAAAATACCTTCTAGAGACCAAGATACAAGCCAAAGTTCTTGTGTCATGGTCTTGAGACTCAAAACACTCTTGAGACTGTTTTGAGTGTTGTTTTAAGTATAGTTGCTCTAATTTTTGATACACAACTCCAAATTGAGTCAAGTATAGCCAAAAAGAAATCTTGCAAGCAATAAAACACACCTACACCAATTTTTTAAAGATAATTTTTTTCAGGCTTCCTAATTCCAAACTTTTAGGGTACACAAAACCAATTTCCATAGACCAAACTTGTGACAAAGACCCGCCTTTTAAGAGACCTGACCAGGGACAAAAAGAGATAATTTGCACTAAGCTAAGGTGGGCTTGTCAAAGATTGTCTTGAGGGTATTGACTGAGCTTTAACCATGAAAAATCATCCACCACCAGGGTTTTCTACTCAGCTCAAAGATATGCATCTAGAGGAAAGGCATCCATTGAACAACAAATCGAATGTGAGATTCATCACAAAACCATCAAAGCCATGAGATTTCTATCAGATTACACTCATGAGGGCTTGTATAAATTCACAAATGGTGATCAACATACCTTCTACAAGTGCGTAGAACCCAATGTTGGAGAATTGATGGCCCATAAGAATCTCTATGCATTTACGTATACATATGCCCAAGGATTTCATGTTTTGATGGTAGATAAGTATGGAGGACGAAAGTACAAACTTGTTGATCCAATCGACTTAGAGAGAGATACATACAAGGGTACTGTGATCTCTACTTACTTTCGGTCAAAAATGAGGCCAGAGCACATATCAGAGAGGATCTCAGTAGGATTTTCTCCAAGAGAAGAGAGAGCGAGAAACATCTTTGCAAGAGACCACAAATTGGTCAGATGGATGACTGAACCAAAACAAATGAGACCATTTCAAGTGGCCCAATGTATTTTAAACAAAGTACAATGGATCCATACAGTCATGTACCACTTGAAAGTTTTGAGAACTAAATAGATTGCAAATTTTCACACCCAATACGAGGGATTTGGGCTAACATCGGAAGGAATGGCCTTGATGTGGTTTTAATCACTAAACAATGATGATTTTCCACACATAGAACAACTCTTGTATGAATTTGCAGAGGAGTTCTCCAAAAGGGGGATCAAGCACAACACATTATCATAAATCTATGCATTCAAACAAAGAAACAAAAAAGTGAACGAAGCTTTTCTTCACTTCAAACAATATCTTTCGAGATGTCCAACACAAGAGTTACAACAAGATAAGAGACTATCTGTTCTCTTCATAGAGGGCTTGAGGAACGAGACTCTAAAAGAGGACCTGTATTTGAAATCATGCACCATGTTTGAGAAAGCCACTAGAGAAGCTCTATATCTAGTGGACAATTGTAAGGCATACAAAGAGGTGACAAACGATGCAAAAAACATGACTAGTAGTGCCTCTTCTACAATGACTGAATCCACAACAAAGCGAGATGTTCAAACTCCTACCATGCCAAGCATTGATCTAGTGGTCGAAGAAGTCGTGAAAAGAATAAATTAGGGCTACAGACAGAACCTAAATGAACGACAACAACCCACGAGAAGGTGTGATACTTGTGGAGGGGGATCATTCCACCCCATGGTGTAACACTCAGTCGAGACCACAACATATGCTAGGGCAACAACCACCTATTCCGAATGAGGTAGAACACTCTCATGTCCATAGCCAATCAAGGGTATGGATCAAAGAACATTCTTGCTAGGAAAGAATAACCATCAGCTGCACCACCAGCTATGCAACAAACGGGACCATGCTACAAGTGTGGAGGCAATCATTGTCCAAGAGATTGTCATCATCGGGCAAATAACGTAGAGATATTTGGATATTGTACTGAATGTGCTATTACACACCTCATTCCTAATTGTCGAAAACATCCAAACAACAAGGAAAAAATAGAAATGAACGTTGTAGGAGTGTTACCTTCTTTAAGAGAATCTGAGCTATAACCCATAGTTCTTATCAATGTGATGACTCAAGATCAAGGTCAAGAAGCTGCCAAAAACGCACCTATAAAGGAAGAACGCAAACTACCTACTCAAACAAAAATTGAGAACATATCAGTGAGAATTGAAAGAAAATTGTGGAAAGCGAAAAGAGACAAAATGAAAGCAAAAAGTTTGTAAGAGAAAATGGCTCTAGAAACTGAGCTGCAACAAACCAAAGAGCACGTGAGACAAGAAAAGGAAAACAAGGAACGAAGGGAGAAAGAAAAATCATCCAAAATATCATCAAGAGGTTCAATCTTACTAGAAAAAGTTAATGAGCATTTAGATGCTCTATTGCAAGCCTACGAAGCAAGACTAGAACCCAATCAGACATTGGAACAAAGATTGCTGACATATCCCCACATCCAAAATTTGAAACAAAACAGATGGAAATGTGCAAACGGTGTTGGGTTTTCAAGCCCAAGTGTCACCCGTGGGCACAGTCCCTTATAGCCATGCAGTTACCAATCAGTTTTGCAGGTCTAGTTTGCATGGAAAGTTTTCAACTTTATATATGTAAAAGGCTTCTAACCAATTAATAAAAAATATAGCGTTATTTTTCTTGGTGTCGAGCTCTCTCTCTCTCTCTCTCTCTCTCTCTCTCTCTCTCTCTCTCTCTCTCTCTCTCTCTCTCTCTCTCTCTCTCTCTCTCTCTCTCTCTCTCTCTCTTTTCTCGCATCTGCTGCTCAGCACCACGCCATGGCTTGCTTCAAGCTGCACCCACCGTAGCCCAAGGTTACAAAAACCTACACCCTATCTGTTCAAGGGGGGGTTACTGACCTAGCACCAGGTTATGGATAAACCAAAAATCCTTGGTTGTGAGAGAACCTAAAACTCACGGTTGACGAGTACACCAAAAACTCGAGGTATCATGAGTTGTTTCTCTAGTTCGGGCTTGAGGGGCGGATTGTTGGGTTTTCAAGCCCAAGTGTCACCCGTGGGCATAGTCCCTTATAGCCATGCAGTTACCAATCAGTTGCAGGTCTAGTTTGAATGGAAAGTTTTCAACTTTATATATGTAAAAGGCTTCTAACCAATTAATAAAAAATATAGCGTTATTTTTCTTGGTATCGAGCTCTCTCTCTCTCTCTCTCTCTCTCTCTCTCTGTCTCTCTCTCTCTTTTTTCTCGCATCTGCTGCTCAGCACCACGCCATGGCTTGCTTCAGGCTGCACCCACCGTAGCCCAAGGTTACAACAAACGGCTCATAGAGATATCTCAAGCTCTAATGCAGCCAAAATTATTGAAAATCCATGAGCAACTAGTGCATGTGCCAAAAAAGGAGAGCGCAAGCACACCAAAAGAAAACAACATAGGCAAACTAACCAAATCGGGTAATGAAAAGCCATTAAATATGAGGATGTTTGCAAACACAATGGATGATGCCAAATTTCAAGAGATCTAGCCAATTACTAAAGTGGACAAGCCGTGGCCACAATCCTTATGGAAGACTATTAGAAACCAAAAAGACGACAGTGTCACATTGCAGAGAGCACCCATGCCAAAGATCAACATGGATTATGAGAGTTATCTTGGGGATATATAGTCATTGTAGGAGATGTAGGGACAAAAGTATTGACAACAGAGAGTAAACTGGAGACGTTAAGGACTTTACCTTCTTTTGTAGAGGAACACCTCAGGGAGTCCACTATGTAAAAATTGCATTTAGCACGTGTGAAAAAGAGGTATTTAAATATTCCCTTACCTATATATTTTCAAGTATTATATGTACCCCTTACGTATGCATTTTTGTTAAAAAATTAGCCCTTATGTATGAGAATTTCACTTTCTCCATTAAAAAACCCTTTATGTAAGTACATTTTTCTGTAAATGTACCTAATTATAAATCCCTTATTTTGTTCGCACATGTTGTTTTACATATTTCCCACTGGACGCCCCTAGAGGAACACAAGACAAAATCCAAGGTGAGAATTATGACATCTCAATGGAATCCAATTCCATAGATGATGGACACAAAGAGCTTGCATGAATTGATGTCATCTCCTATAAGATGCACCAATACTCTTATAGAACTTCTGAAGATCAGACTGCATCTTTGCAGACAAATGAGCAAAAACCTAGAAAAGATGGGGTTAAAAATCCCTTTTTATGACAAACACGTAGAATAGAACGTGGGTACGACTCAATCTGAAAAACCAAAGGCAAAGCCAATACCAGTGAATAAGATGGGTGATTATTGTGAAGGTGACGAAGGAAACACCACCTTACCACTCAAGTACAAGGGAGTAAAAATGATAGCCATACTTGATAGTGGGGTAGTGGTAGCCGTTGCTATAAAGGAAATCTGGGAGAAGTGGAGCAGACCAACTCTAAAAAACACACTAATAAAGTTGCAACTAGTAGAATGATTTGTAGAGAGACCCTTAGGGATGCTTGAACAAGTAATTGTATCTTCTTTTGGAATTGAGTATGAGGATACTTTTGCCATGGTAGACTTTGGAAAAAGCAACAACTTTGATGCTATTTTTGGGTGACCATTTATGTGTCAACTCAAAATGGTTCAAGCTTGGGTCTATGATCACCTCTACTTGAGACACAAGGGTGTAACAACAAGGTTTAGCACAAAGAACCATAGTTACAGAGACGTAAATTGAATCTCGGTACAAGACTTTGACGTAACTACGGAATCCAAAACACAACTGCCTACTTGGTTGAGGAAACAAGTGCATGTTTGGATGTGTGCAATATCTAAATGTGGAAGCTTGAAAAAGGAAGATTGTATCTTAGAGCACTCGATAGAAGATAGTTACTATATAAAGGAGCCATTTTTGAAGAAGTTATTTGAACCCTTTGGATGGGAAAAACTATTGGCGACTCTAGATGTGTGCATAAATGACATAATGCCTACAAACTTTTGTGATGAGAATGTCTATGATATAACTCCTTATTTTATGATAAAAGTATTGAAGGAAGCTAATAAAATTTGTGAGTATGAAATCTGAAAAGGTGAGATAGATAGCTACGTCATGGAGCGTGATGCCAAAGTGCAAACGAAGGAAGAAAAGCAACCACGAGAATATGTCATCATTGACATTAGAACAGTTGTTTCAAAAAAGCCAACTCCAGAGAAAGTACAACTAAAAGTAGATGAAGGAGTAGTGTCAAGAGAAGAAAAAGGATAAGGCAAAAGATCAATTATCTCCTAGAATGATCAAATTCTGCATATGCAGAGAAACGGGACTCAAAATCACATGTTCAATTGTAATAGATCCTTACGCTACAAAGAATCTGATGTCTTATGAAACGTGGATAATGATGGAAAATTTGTCAATCACTGAGCTAGAGGAGATAGTGTACACAAGTTATAAAATGGCAACTCCTAGATTTGAAGTGGCAGAAGCCCTACCTAAGTTGAGTAATGAGGAGTTAAAGGACAATTTCTACATAATTGACTCTCATCACATCAAAGAGAATTTAGTCCTGACGAAAAAATGGATGAACATTTTCTTTCGACAACGACAAAAAGGTTCAACAACAACAACAAAGGTTCTATAAGCATTTCTAGTTCATGCAACAAAGAAACAACCAACCATCGCAAAGATTAGGTAAATCTAAAGCAAACACTAAAGTAGATCAACCTCGTAAGTCAACTTTACCTTCAACAAGTCTCCGTCAAACTTTGTGTGCAGCCTCTACATCAAGAGCCACACCATCGACAATGCAATGGAAACCAAAGAAAAAGGTCTATCAACCAAAGTTTCCATCACAAAAAATCCTTCAGAAGAACCCAAAGAGAATCAACCAAGTGCTAGTATCCAAAGAGAACATCAAAGTCAAAGATCTAGTTTGGATACACCACTCACAAGTTCAACCTCAACAACCACAAGTGGCAGGGTAGGCAACATCAAATGAGTTGATCATTGCTCAAGGATACTTTCAAGGAAACACTAATGTTTGGGCCAAAAATCCTAAGGTTATAGCCTGGACCTAATCACCCCAAGAAAACAATTCTACAAAGAGCAAGTTGAGCCATCAACAAATGAAGAACACCTCAAGTAGGAGAAAGAACAACCACAAGAGACAAAAGCAAATACCTTCAAAAAAGTAAGCAACGCGACAAGTATGGGTACCAAAGTCAGACTTCAACCAACCTACCCAGCAAAGATAGATGCATCAATAGATTATTCCAGTCAAGCTACATGAAGCAAAGGGATTCTATATTTAGGTAACACTTTAATATGGTTACCAAAAGTAGCAGCTCAACCCGAAATAAAAAAGATCGGTCATGCAGCACATGGCTTGATCCAAAAGCAAGCAGTTGCAATGAAGAGCCAAGCAAAATCTAGCCACAAACGAGGGTGCTACAACATCCAAATGGATACCTCATCATCTAGTGCAAAAGCAAGGCTTTTACAACGGTAATCATCAGGTCTGGATATCAAAACCTAGTGTCCATCAAGTCATCAAGCGAACAGAGAAAATGCAAAGGAAGGTCACATGGGGACCAAAGACAAGGTGGGTTTCGAAATCACTAGTGGACGGGCAATCACAAAGAACCCACACACATCTACAACCGCTTCTTGAAGCGTAGGCTCCATTAGTCCCTACAACAATTGTGGGACCTGCTTCACAACATAGCATTGACATTCATAAAAAAAAGCAAGAGGAGCCAACATATGCCAACCTATTGAACAAAATGCTGCCATCCATAGACCAACGCAATAAAAGAGGCCTTAATCTCCAAGAATGTATGGAATTGGGTTTTTGGCCTTGAATAGGTACGACCAAGTCTCCAATAAGAATACATGGCATAAAAGTCAGAGTCGGACAACTAAGCCACTAAATGAGCGAGGCATTTTTTCTAAAGCTTCAAGTAATATTCATTGTGGTCTACACGTTTTAGTATTGCTCAATCTGGAAAAGTTGAGCATAATTACATTGTGTCACTCATGCTTGTATAGGTGAGCATAAGAGTCAAAGTCTATGTATTCTACGTGTGGCAAAGTGAAGGAGGAAGTCCTGAAGACACTCATGCACTAAGCACCGTGAGGTATGAGTGGATAAGCTCCTACATTGAAAACCCATCTTGGAAACGTGGAAGCTATTGCAATGTTTTTTGATGTGACATGTGCTACACTTGTAAGCAATGACAAACTCAGCAAGAGAGCCCTCAATAACCATTATAAGGATCTCACACAATGTTTCAAAGTTGGTGACATATTTTAGAGGACTTGCATTGCAGTGGAACTCGAGATCAAATCCTTCATCAAGTCCACGACCCAAAGAAGCTCAGTTCTCAAAAAGGCAAGCAACATAAATTCATTACCCAAAGTGGCAACAAAGAGGAGAATGCACAACCAAATGCAACATTGTCTCGACAATGAATCCCAACTCATGTGTATCAACCACAAAGATCTGTTGCCCCTTGCGTAACCAAATGCAACATTGTCTCGACAATGAATCCCAACTCATGTGTATCATCAGTCTTATTGAGTTTTACTACAAAGATCTGTTGCCCCTTGCGTAACCCCTTCAGAAGTCGAGTAGCCTTACCTAAATGAGCCTTAGGCTTCCCATTGGATCCTTGTACTAATGTTTCTTCACCTAAGTGATTTTTGAAGGATAGGTTCCCTTGAGCACAATGAATGTGGGCTTGATTTTTGATTAACCAATCCATTCCTAGAATACTGTCAGATTCCTACTGGTAGGGTTCAAAAGTAAGATGAAGTAAGAGTTCCTCCTAGTTCGAATTCTACTTCCCCGGCTGTCAATTGAGATAGAACCTCTTTCCCATTTGCTAGTTCTACTACTAATTTCTTGGTCGGGTATTGGTTTAATCTGAGCTTCCTTAAGCATTTAGGGGAGAGAAAAGAGTGTGTACTACCAAAATCTATAAGTAATTCAAATTGTTCACCTTGTTTATTTGCAGTGGTTTGGATGACTACATACTGTTGCCGAGTTCCAAGGTTATCAATGGCAGCAAAAAGAGTAGTTGCTTCATCTTCTTCATTCATCAAGGTTGGCTCTCCCACTGCAGCATAGGCTCTAGCTCCTCTACCTATTCCTTTGCCTCGTCCTCTATTTCTTTCTCCTCTTTGATTATTTCCTTGGCCTATCTGAGACTGAGGAATGGTCCCAGCAGCCACTTTGGGGTTTTGTTCCTCAGGACATGTACTCCTGTAGTGCCCCATTCGATTGCATCCATAACATCTAATATTTGTATTTTTTTTTCTATATTTGCTGCAGCTGTTATTGCCCTTCGTTGATTTCCTTGATTGAAATTTCTCCTCGTCCTTCCTCTGAAGTTGTTGTAGTTATGATAGTTCCTTGCAGGGGGGTTTCCTTCACCCGCAAGAGGTTTAGCTTTGAGAAGGGAATCTTGGATTGATGTGGGCCTCATAGCTTCTAAGCGTGTACTTAAAGGTTTATTAAGGCCTTGACAACAGCGAGCAATCTGTTGTTCCGTTGTCATCGGTGGTGCATAGCGCTGTAAGGACACATATTTGGTGTAGTATTCCTCTACAATAAGCCTTAACTATCGAAGGGCAAAAAATTCATTCATTCTTATAGCTTGATGTGCCGGTGGAAGATTACTTTCTTTTACTATCTGTTTCATTTTCTCCCAGGACGGACAATGGAAGGATTATCCCTACAATGCTGTTTCCACCACAGTTTAGCATCTCTAGTGAGTCGAAACATTCCCAGCATTGCTTGATTTTCTGAAGCAATTCCTGCCGCCAGGAAATAGTCGTCCATGGCGTCAAGCCAAGCTTTAGCATCTCGTTCTAAGTTAGGTCCCTCTCCCTTGAAGGTCGGGAGTTGAACCTGTTTTAATAGTAGTTTCTTCTCTTGGGTGAGAGTGTACAGGCTTTTTGCATTGCCCTGGGATTTTAATTAATGAAATTCTTTTAGTGTTAAAGAATAATTTGTCTGTCGTGCAATTTACAATCTATGTATATACTTTCATACTTAAATGAAAACAAAAATCCAACAATCAATATAATCATTCCATTGAATTACACAAAACATGACATTTTCATAAAACCATGATATATAGAACAGTTAATACAATCACTGACTCATACTATGCACAAGATGGTAACTCTCCTATACCAAAATCTTGTGAACTACTGGTGGGTGTGACAGGGGATCAAAAAATATAACATCTTTTGGTCCTCTAAACGTAGGGCCTACCCTCATGGGTCTGATCCTACCTGGGTATATAACTTTAGCTACCTGATCAAATACCCACTAGTTCTGAGACACCTCTATCCCATCTATAGTAATGGTTTGATCCTAATCTTTAGTCCCGTTGAAAAAGAGACTTCAATGATTCGAAGTGTTTCGGCCCATTTGAGTCTCTTCAAGTTTAGTGCCAATCCCTCTATCTGTCCCGCATCAATCAGGAAAATTCCGCCAAAATTTGACTAGATGATTCCCCACATAGGAGGAGAAGAAAACATCTCATCTAGTAATTGCATGATGCTCTTGCTTGCGAAATAGAAATTTGCTGGATTTGCAAGCAGCCTCGAACATGATATTGCAGATCACAAACTTCTGGTAAGCTTGGTGGACATTTTTTTGTATTGATAGGGAAATTATCATTTAAAAACATACTACAATTATAATTGCAAAATAACTTATTAAACCCTCATTTTGTCAACCTTTCCCCCTAGGTTCAAGATCTTACTAACTCATGCTCTGATACCACTTGTGACATCCCCAACCCCACTGACACCCAAGTGGGATGGGATCCTTGACAGGTAATAGAAGTCAGAGTCTCTAAACAAGAAAAATCCAGGGAATAGACCTTTACCATTCACAATGGCTTGAGTCTATTTATCTCTCAAGAGGCATGAACTGTTTCCATGCTTGAATGATTAAGTCCTTGAAGTGTTTAATTCAAACCAAATGACTTAAGAAGCATAAAAAACACATGGCAAAATTCTCCACATGTGGCCCTCATGATGTGCTTGAATCCTATTGGATAGGCTTTAAAGGGGTCCAATGAGGATTTAGATGCATAAAAATAAATAATTAAGTTCTTTCTCTCAAAGAGAAAAAAGAGTACACATGTCCCAAATGATATAATTAAATATTAAGAGAGAGAGAGAGAGAGAGAGAGAGAGAGAGAGAGAGAGAGAGAGAGAGAGAGAGAGAGGTGTGGACCAAGCATGAGAGGCAGGTATACTCTCCCACACACACACACACACACATTCTCTCATTGTGTGAAGTGCAACGTGCAAGAGCTCCTTCTCCTTTTCTAAGCTTGTTGAGAAGTGGAGAGCCTACACACACTCTTGGCTATGGAATACAAATTCAACCAAGATCCATGCTTCAATGCTTAAGCTTTCTATCTTCTTCATCTTCATTACTATGATAATATGCTATGCTAAGCAAGAAGAGTGATGATAAGTGAGGAACTATTTCTTTCTCCTATAAATGATTTTTCTTCCTCTTCCCTACCCTCATTCCCCGCTAGCTCTCCCCACCTTCAAAGGTGTTTGAGGCCTTGGGATTGAGGCTTGGTATAGTTAATGCTTTTTACAAAGTTTATGTTATGCTTGTGATGCATGAAGCTTTCCATCTTCATTGCATCACCTACGTCACAAGGAACACAAAGATTGTATTGTATCAAGTCTCTCTTGATGGAAGAATCTATAATACAAACGCCTTTTGGAGGGGGACCGATGGCTCCAAGTAAATCCGGTTCTCAACTATTGTCATGTTTTCTAATACTCTCTCTTGCAAAAGAATTGTTCATGCCAAGTTAATTAAGTACTATGTTTATATTGCTACCATCAATTAAGTTCACCCTCTATGTTCTCAAAGTAATCTCACAAAAATGCTCACTCTAATTCTCTTTATTCCACTATTCTCAAAGTTCATAGGCCATTTCCATTACATTGGTATGAGGGCATTTGGTTTCTCTTTTCTTGCTTAAGAAGAGAGGTCCTTAAGTAGCCTATTAATGGTTGATTTTGTTAATTATATTAGGATAAGGGACTGGGATCTATTATCGGTTTTGTTGAGTTCAATATGTGGGATATAGTGCACACCTCGGGAGTTTTGGTCTTAATAATGGGGACTTTTTAGACTTGCCTACGACTTTACCATTATCAAGCCATAATAAGTCCAAAAGGAGCTATCCCTAGGCAATTCTGCTATGTTAGACCCACCCCACTGCTCTCTATACTTAACCAATTCTAGCCGTGGGTGTAGATACTGAAGTTCTTATTTTCAAAGGCTAAGAGGAGTAGCAACTAAGGTTTTGAATTGCCAAAGAATACACTAAGTAAACACATAAGTATAATTAACATGGCTGACAATAACCAAGAGAGTAGAATGAACATTGAAAACTTTTATTGTGCACATGAAGGTGCTAATGATGATGTCCCCATGTTTATCAATTATCTTGTTACTAGGTTGCATCATGCTATGGGCAACCCCACTTTACCAGCCGAAGTTACTCAACAACTTCGTGCTTATGGGATTTCCCTTCCTCTCAAAGAGGAGAGAGAGCTTAGGAGGCCTCTTGATGAGACCCCCAAAAGACGACTCTCTCCCATATGAGAGGAGGAATCCAAAGAACAAGAAAGTAATGAATCCCTAAGTTCCTTTGAAGATGTGGCTCCACGAAGATGGTGGTCTAGACGATCGCCAACTCCTCCCATGAGGAAATGGTCAACACACATTCCTTATCCTCGTCACTCCAAAAGGAATGATAGGAAACAAAGGTCAAGAAAGAGGTCACCCTCTTCTCCTGCTTCTTCACCTTCCTCCTCTTCCGAGGAAAGCTATGGCTATTCTCCTAGAGAATACAAGAGGGGAGGACATAGCAAATCATACCCTGCATGGAAAAGATCACAAAATATCAAGAAGTTCAAAGAGGGAGGAAAGAGTATCTCTTTTCTCACCTATGATGACACCTTTGGTGCCACCGACAAAGTATTGGCCTTCATACAGCAATTTGATACGGCTTTTTGGAGACGAGGGCTTCACGGAGTCCTCCAAGCTACACCATGTAGCTATGCACTTCCAAAAATCGACTCGACAATGGTGGGCTAGCCTTCGGATCCAAAGGAGGAAAAATAGGGATCCAAAGGGGGGGCCATCTGCAAAAGACCAATGTGCAACAATGAGCTCCAAAGACCTCAGGGTTCAGCCCATTAAGACTTCCAAAATGCTAAGGTTCCAAAATTCAAAGGTAAATCCAAATGGTCAAGCTTAGTGGAATTGGATACTTATGTGATGACCAAAAAGTCTTGAAGTGGTCCTAGATAGGAGGGGGCGAGCCCTAAAGGTAGGGGAAGAGAGAGAAAAGGTGAGAGAACACACACACAGCTTCCCTTTACACAAAGGGCATAATGGACACATGTCAGCTCCCTAGCCCAATTGCCCACAAGGTGCACTCAAATCCTATTGGATGGCCATAGAGGTGGAACAATGAGAATTAGGCTAGAGTAACTCTACTTTATTTCATTTAAAAACACTTAATAAAAGAACCAATAAGAATTAAGCTCTCTAGAAGACTATTGGCCAGTCTCCCAAGGGGTCTAATGAGCATTCAACAACCCAATGGCTTGCCTGATTCCTATTGGCCAAAAGACAAGGGGGTCTAATGAGAGTTTAATTACATTATTACCTAAAGCTCTAACAAAAGGGGAAAGGGGGACACATGTCACAAGGCTATCACTTATGCTTCTCAATTTTGATTGGCTAAGCTTTGCAGGGTCCAATGGGGCGCCAACATGAGTATTTTGCAAGAGGGGTCGACCAAGGGAGAAAGGGGGATGATTTTGGCAAGGCATTATCACACACACACACACACACACACACACACACACACACACACACACACACACACACACACACACACACACACACACACACACAATCTCATGTGTGAAGCAAGAAGACTCTCTCTCTCCTTCTCAAGCTTTAATGGAAAGCTCATCATCTACTCCAAGCTTGGAGAAGGGAGGCCTACACCAACAACTCTTGGCTTTGTGATGCAAATCCAATCAAGAGCCAAGATTCAATGCATTCTTATCACCTCTACCATGCTAATTACTAAGCTATGAACTATTATGAGTGATTAGGTGAGGAGATATACTTCTTTCTCGTAAGACTACTCCTTCTTCCTCTTAATCTACTCTCACACCCCGCTGGCTCTCACCATCTTCGAAGGTGTGTGAGGTCTTGGGTCTGAGACCATGAGGGAGTTGATGTTGTGTTTTATAAGTGTTTTCTTAGTGCTTGAAGCTTCCAACTTCATTGCACTAGCTAGTTATTGAAGGAACACAAAGAATTTTATTGTAAAATGTCTACCTTGATGGGGGAAACCTATAATACAAAGCCTTTTGGAGGGGGGACCGGCTCCATATAGATCCAGTCCTCAACTGTTGTCAATAGCTTAATTTCTCTCTCTTTTGAAGTATTGTTCATGCCTATCTAGCTAGGTGTTATGCTTTTTGTTACTCTCTCCATCCAAGCACTTTTGCTATGCTCATTAGGAATCTTTTCTAATGAAAAGCTCACTATGTCTATGCTATTTTTTGCTACACACAATTTACTAGGCCATTAAATGTTATAGAGATCTTCACATACAAAACATTTTATATCCCTCAAATAGATCCAACTATTATCAAGGATAATCTTTCGTTTGGTCTCATCCGGCATGGTGCATGCAATTGGCCGTTTTCTCGAGCGAGAGCTCCTTGCTTACCCACTCTATGTGCTCCATAGACCATAATTTTGGACATGCCAAAGTAGGTTTGAAGAATTTTTTGATAACAATGGAAAGAGAAAGAGGTGTCTCTAACTTCTCTTTGGGAATTCCACGAACAAAAATGTTCTTGGAATGTTGCTCTCATTTCTTCAACTCCTCCACATCCACATTCTCAACATTCTTTGTTTGTTTGAGCCGTAGCTTGCATGAGGGAGGAATTAAGAACCACATTGCTACCACAAACATCAGCCCAAGACTTGTTTGTTCATACATTTTTCATGTCGCATACATCCCGACTCATGGTGTCAAATTTCTCCTCTTTCAATACATGGTCATGCTCTACTTTGCTCATGCACTCCTTCAAAAGAATTCAAGACCACAAGAGAGCGTAAAATTCCTTGACTTCCTCTTCAAGTTGCATCAAACGTATTGTTTGCATCTCAAGTGTCCTCTTGAGATTCTCTAATTAACCACAAGAATCCTTAGCGTGCCATTCTCCATTGCAAGTGCCTATATGTCTTCACCTTGTTTGTTTACGGTCTCTTGCAACGATATTAAGTATGTCATGATCGTGGTTTAGGATGTCGTTGGTTGAGTGGTTGTGTTGCTATCTCCACACTTAGGAGATTTTGGATCATTTTCTACAATAGTTGTGGACCTTGTTGAAGAAGAAGAACCCTTGCGAGTGCCTAAAGTCATTGGAGAGAGAGAGAGAGAGAGAGAGAGAGAGAGAGAGAGACTTTCAACCCACCATAAAAATGAATTCCAATTGACTTCAAATATCCACTTGGCCACAAGACTTAAGGGCCAAAGCATGTATTGGTGGTACCAAAAGGGAAGTCTTGGTGGTAGCACTTTATAAGCACCATCTTCATGTGTTACATGTAAAATAAACTAGCATGCTATATATCAATGGATAGATTTTTTCATGTAGACTCTAAAACTATAAAGTCCAAAAAGTTTTAAATTTTTTTCCCAAAAAATTTACCAATCCCCACTTTTTTTAAAGGGTACTACCAAAAAGTGCAAAAAGTGGTACCACCTATACATGCTTTCACCCTTAAAGCTGGAGAGAGAGAGAGAGAGAGAGAGAGAGAGAGAGAGAGAGAGAGAGAGAGAGAGGTTTAATGTCATAGAAACACATCAAAAGATCTCAAAGCTCTATTTGATAAGCCTTGAACTTAAGACTTGACATCTAAAAGGGAACTGTGATAACCAAACTGTCACACTTAAAGATTATTATAGTTTCCTCTTCTTATTCACTAGGAGAGATCCCAGAGAGATACATAACACGTCTTGAACTCAAAACTTTGTGTAAATGTATGTGTGTGCAAATGAATGTGTGATTGTGTGTGTGTGTGTGTGTGTGTGTGTGTGTGTGAGAGAGAGAGAGAGAGATAATTTTTATCTCCTTGCCAGAGTTATTTCAAGGAAACATATACAAATAGTTGTAGCTTCTTATGAGCCTGCGTTTTTCTCATAGGGAGATAAAGATTGATAGAGGGAGACATAGAGTGGAGAGGATTGAACGCCTATGTGTGTGTGTGTGTGTGTGTGTGTGTGTGTGAGAGAGAGAGAGAGAGAGAGAGAGAGAGAGAGAGAGAGAGAGAGGAAGGAAAAAAAGAGAATTTCAACCCACCCAAAAAAACCAACAAACTTCAGAGATCCTCATGGCCAAGACTTGAAAAGAGAGAGAGAGAGAGAGAGAGAGAGAGAGAGATTGATTTCAATGTCATAGGAACACATCAAGAGACCTCAAAGCTCTATCTAACAAGTCTTGAACTTAAGACTTGGCTTTTAAGAGCGAACTATGATAACCAAAATGTTAAACTCAAAGATTATTATAGTTTCCTCTTCTTATTCATTGAGAGATATCCCAAAAATCTACCTCACATCTTGAACTCAAAACTTTGCGTGTGTGCATGTGCATGCATGCATGTGTTTGTGTGTGTGCGTGCGTGTGTGTGTGTGTGTGTGTGTGTGTGTGTGTGTGTGTGTGAGAGAGAGAGAGAGAGAGAGAGAGAGAGAGAGAGAGAGAGAGAGATTTTTTATTTTCTTAGAGTGATTTCAGGGACACACATACACACACACACACACAAATAATTGCAGCTCCCTATGCGCTTGCATTTTGCCATAGGGAGATATGGATTGATGGAGGGAGACAAAGAGGGTAACATGGAGGCTTGAATGTGTGTGTACATGTGTGTGTGTGTGTGTGGGGGGGGGGGGGGGGGGAGAGAGAGAGAGAGAGAGAGAGAGAGAGAGAGGGAGGGAGGGAGAGGAAGGAAGAAGAAGAGAATTTAGATTATCAAGACAAATCCAAAATGTATCAAAGATCTACTTGACTTATCTTGATCTGAAGACCTAATAAGAAGTCGTTCCACAAAATTAGGTGCATAAAGTCCAGGATTTATTCTACAAAATTGGGTGCGTATAGTCCAGGATTTGTCTGAGTAGATGTAGGAGTTGTGGTTAAGTGTCATGGACAAGGGACAACCAAAAGAAGGAGGAGGCAAGGCGAGGCCATTGCTGGGCCAATGCTATAACTGTGGAGAAGAGGGTCATTATGCACCGGATTGCCCACATATACCTAGAGAAAGAGGAGGCATATACCCCACTGTTTGATAGCGATAGAGGGAAAGGGCAATTTAACGGTAAGAGAGAATACGTAGTCAAGAGCCCATTGCTGCTAGTTTTGCCAGACAATAGTGAAGTCCGTAGGGTCAATATCATCGGGGTGGACAAGTAGAATGTGGAGGTCTTAGCTAACAAGAGATCAAGAAGTGAAAGGGAACGGAGTTTGAGTGGGAAATCACAACTCACAAAGGTAAGGAGAAAGTGCATGAAGGTAGGGAGCAACTCAAGACTAGCAAGAGGAGACGACGTCGCAAAATAAAAAATGCCGATTTTCAACTGAGACGTGGTTACCCCGAGTATGATATGGTAAGCAATGTTAAAAGTCAAAAGGCTAACATTACTTTTGGGAAGCTATTGGCATTTAGTCCCAAGCTAAGAAGGCAATGGTCTACAAGTGTTAGAACTAGGCTACCAAGAGTTAGGGGTGATGTGCATGCGGTGCAAAATTTGGCCCTGAGGGTAGGAAGTCTGGCATATGTTCTTCCTCTTGTGGATGCAGTCATAAAAAAGAAGATGAAAATGTAGGCTTATATAGACGATGGAGCTCGGGTTTGTGTTATGAATGAAGCAGCTATGAGGGATGCATGTGTTAAGTTGGTGGACAAGTTGAATGTGCATATGAGGATGGCCAACCATGCTAAAGCAAGTTGTCTGGGCATGGCTCAGGACGTGAGGGTAAAGGTGATGGGAATAGAGTGTCTTATTGACTTTTTCATGATGAAAGCAAGTGGCAACACTTACCCTTTTTTGGGGAGGATGTGGCTTCTTGCAGTAGGGGCCAAACATGATTGGGAGAGCAAGGTGTTCACCTTGCCTGATAAAGAGAAGGGGATGAAAATAGTGTTGGACTTGAAGACCAACAAAGAGAGTAGTTTTCATCCTATGGCAACAACAAGAGGTGGATACAACACGACAACAAGCTACGAGTATGAGACTTAGATAGCCTATTAAAAGGGTTACAACAATACAGAGGAAGAGGAGAGCATCGATGACATGTTGAAGATAGATTCCAATCTATTTGGTGCTACCATAGATGGACCTCATGCGAAAGAAGGTATGCAGTCTCAAGTTCATGGCATGGGTGTGGAGGAGGTAGCAAACATGCTGAGTGAGGATGTGACCAAGCAAGAGAACGAGAGCTATATTCAATTGTGTGCTTCCTATCCTGATTTGTTTGCGATGGAGTACAAGTACTTACAAGGGGCAAAAGGTATGGAGCACAAGATTGTACTCAAAGAGGGGTATAAAACAAAGGCACAGAAGCTGAGGAGGCTGGGGGACATTTAAAAAGAAGCCCTTTCATAGGAAATAAATGAGCTATTGCATGCAGGTATCATCTATCCTGTGAAGGAGTCAGAGTGGGTTTCACTATGGTCATCACTCCAAGGAAGAATGGAAAATGGCGTGTGCGCGTCAACTACAAGCCATTGAATGTGGCTACCAAGAGAAATTACTATTTGTTTCCATTTCAAAATGAGATCTTAAATCAAGTAGCAGGGCATGAGAGATATTCCATTATGGATAGGGTTTTTTGAGTGATTTCAAATAGGTATTGTGCTTGAAGACCAGCTGGACACGACGTTCACTTCTCCATGGGGATGTTTTGCTTACCGTAGGATGCCATTCAAATTGATGAATGCATATGATACCTTTGAAGATTGGATGAATAGGGTGTTTGGGTCCTACTTGGGTAGGTTCATTAGGGTGTTCATGGATGATATATGGTGCTATGCTTCTAGGTCGGACCATCTATCAAAGATAAAACTATGTTTCTAAAGTCTCAATAAAGAAGGTGGTCAATTGAATCCTAAGAAGTGCAAGTTGGTGCAGCCTCATGCTCAGCTGTTAGACCATGTAGTATCTCAAAATGGGATAGAGGCTGATCCAGAGAAGGTAAAATCTCTAGTGTTGATGGAGCCTCCATCAAGTGCTCAAGGTTTGGCTTCATTTGTGAATAAGCTAAAGTACTTGTCATGATTTTTGTGGATGCTTTTACAATATGTGTATCCTCTTAAAAATATGGTCCAATAGGTTCACGGTTTTTAGTGGACTGAAGAAGCACAAGAAGCCTTTGACAGGGTAAATGGTATTTTGTGTCCAATGTTATGTCCTCCAAACTATGAAAACGCTTTCTATGTTGCTATGACGGTAGGTACTGTTGTTATTAGGGTTGTGTTACTATGCAAAAAGTGGAAAGGAGCTATAAGACAAAGCAGAGCAGTGGGTGGTGGCCTTATTTCTTTCTTGCAAGAAGTTTAAAGTGCATCTAATTGTGCAATAATTTTATTTTTTGACGTCTAATAATCTATTTCCTGAAGTGGTGATGCATTTAAAGCTAGGGAAGCGTATTATGAAGTGGGTACTAGAGCTGCAGGAGTTTGAGTTTGAGTTCAAGATTGACTATACTAGCCAGTTCCACTTTGCAGATATTTTGATCAATAAGGGTGTTGATTTACCGGTGTATCTGAGGGTGGTACAAGATGAAGCAAGATAAGAGCCAGGTCTAGAAGGTTGTTTTACAATGTGGTTCAACAATGTGTATCAAAGAGTAGTGCATAAAAGGCAAGAGGTGGTGTGGTGATACAGGACCTGTAGGGAAAGGTTATTTTCTCAAAGGCCTATGATGCGGAATATTTTCACACCAACAATGAAGCGGAGTACCTCATTCTTCATTTGGGTTTGAAGCAGTGCATAGAGTTTTGCATTTATCAAGAAACTCTTGGGCTAGTGGCAGGTAAAGAGGGATTCCCTAAAGCATTGGTTTTTTTCCATTAAAAAGATGTTAAAAGTTCTTTGAAGCAGTTCAGTTCAAGCATGTTAAGAGGGAGCAAAAACAAGAAATAGATATGCTAGTAAAGTAGCTAAGTACAAGTGCATGTAGCAAGTTTATACAAGCATTTCAAGAGGGAGAAGAACTAAGAAGTAGATTAGCTAGCAAGTAGCTTAGTACAAGTTCATGTAGCAGGTTTATACATGGCACCAACCACGTATGCAAGTAGAGAGACTTTGAAGGAGATAGGGGACTTTTTGAGAACAAGCCAGTGTCCAAAGGGTTTGTTTAAGCTACAGAGAAAACAGATTGTTCAAAAGGCCTGCAGGTTTACATTGGTAGGTGAGGATCTCATCACATATGGTCGAGAAAAAGTTCTAAGGAGAGTGCTCTACAAAGAGAGTGGTCATCAGGGCAAAGACCATGTACTGTTTTGAGTTCTTAGAGTAGCTTTTTGGTGGACCTGTACTGTACTTGATGTGCACTATTGGTGCAAGACGGAGTTCTAAGGAGAGCTCTCTACAGAGAGGAGATTGGCATGGCATTGGAGCAATGGTCAGGTACTATTTTGAGTTCTTAGAGCAGGTTTTTGGTGGCCCTCTATTGTACTTGATGTGCACTATTGGTGCAAGACGTGCTAGGCCATGGGTGAAAGACAACTGGTAGCCCAATTGTAGGGGGCAATCATTGCCCAAAGCTCTTTTGATAAGTGGGGTTTGGATTTTATCGATCCATTCCCTAAGTCGGTGAGTGGTAAAAAATACATTGTGGTAGTCATTGACTACCTTACCAGGTGGGCTGAGGCCCATGCAACTAAAGAGTTAAACACACATTTGTGGCTCAATTTATCTTTGATTGTATATGTTGTCATTTTGGAGTGCCTTGGGTTCTCATTTTTTATAGAGGTTAGGAGTTTAGAAGCAAGATAATGTGTGCATTGGTCGAGGAGCTGGGCATTCAACATCAATTTTCTTCACTCTATCACCCTTAGTGCAATGGTCTAGTAGAGAGTGAAAATGGATAGATCATTAAAATTTAAGATGTTGACAAAGTATGTGTACAAGCAGGAGACAGAGTGGTAAGCTAACCTTTGAGAAGTGCCTATGGGCATATAGGCAACCTATAAGGGTGGCTACAAATTTTACTCCATTTGAGCTAGTCTATGGTAAAGAGATGGTGCTGCCAATGCATGCACAATTAGGAGCATTGAAGGGTATGTGGTTAGTCAATGCCACTCAGCAAGAGGCTTTGTAGGATCAGATGGCTAGTTTTGAAGACTTGCACATGGATATGGAGGCATCAACAGATTTCTATGTGAAGCAGTGGGAGAAGCAGGTTACGAAGTTTAACCAAGACATGCCAGACAAGAAGATACAGGAAGGTGACCTGATGATGAAGTATGAGAGCTACCTGGACTTCACTTTCTAGAAAAATTTCAAGAAGAATTGGACAGGTCCATACAGGTTTGGAGACCTTTGGTGCCTAGTGGTCCTATGCGGCCATTCACGGTGCAGAAAACGTTGGTGGCATGGCTTTGAGTTGCTCGGTTGGGCCTTGATCCTAGGACGGGGTCTCTCGGGGGACCCTCCTATTTTTAATTGAAGAACACCCTCCACCCCCCCCCCCCCCCCCCCCCCCCCCCCCCCCCCCCCCCAACATTAGTGAGGTTATTAGTGCCCAAGAGAGGGTGAGTCCAAGGTGGTTTAGAGAGAAGGAGAGAGAGAGAAGATGAAATGTGAAACATGAAAATTCCAAGGGGCACTAGCGATATCTCTAGTGCTCTCGGCTCAAGAGAGAGGGGAGTTGTGAAGCTTGTCAAGCAAAAGGGCATTGCCCTCTCAAAGTTACCAGACGGGCTGCCAAGTGGACCAATGGGGAAGCAGATTTTAAAGATGTAGTGGCACCTCTATTAGAGAGGTTTTTTTTTTTGGGATAGAAGTGTGTGCATGTCAAACCCATGTTGTGTTTGTTGTATGTGTTCTATTGAAGTAGGGTCAAGCCCATTGTCACCCAATTTGGTGTCATTTTCCCCTTCCCCCCTCTCTTTCTCCCACTTTTGTTGTGTTCCATGGTGTTGGTAGTGTGGATGTGTGTGCCCCCCCCCGAACCGGTGGTGTTTTGTGCAAAAAGAGTGAGTTAGAGTGGTTGTGTATGTGTTGCAAGGGTTGAGACGAACTGTGGTGGTGGGTGCATGCTATGCAGTGATCTTGCCAGGTGTGTGAGCATTGGTTAGAGTGCAAGGGTTAAGAGAAATTGTGTGTGTTACAAGGGTTGAGACTAATTGTGGTGGTGGGTGCATGTTGTGCGATGATCTTGCGAGGTGTGTGAGCATTGGGTGAAGTGCAGACGGTGCTTTGCGGACTGGGGTGTTGTGAATGCCTTGAGCTATAGAGAGGCCTTTGTGTTGTGTTCTGGGTTTGTTCCTTATTCCCCCCTCTCCAACGTTCAAGGGTGTCACACAAATGAGAGTCCGTCCTCTGTCCAAAGCCAACAGATGTAATTTTCCATAAAAGGGAATTCCTTAATAACCACATACACACCATTGGCATGCCTTTCAATATGCAAATCTTCAATCAAAATTCCCATAATCAAAGCAATTTGTGGTTGCCAATTAAAACCAAGAATCTGGGTTAATCTTATTGAATATCCCAAACTCTGGGTAGCTTAATTCCAAAGGATAAGAGATAATGATTATTAGAGAGAGTAGGCTAAATATAGAGCCAAAAAAGTAATTAGTCAGCTAGGAAGCTTGATAAATAAGGGCTAAAGAGCTTGAATGAGAGCAAGAGTAGCTCAATCACTGATATAAAATGTTTATTTGAAGATGATAATAGCTTAATTGGAGGAATAAATTGCTCAATTGAGCACGAGAGAAAATTGGGCTATGGTACTCATGAGAGAGATATTTGGCCTTATGATGCTTACTTTAGAGCGAAAGTGAAAATTAACATCCTGATACAAGCAGGCTATGAAGCTTGAGAGAGATAAATGAGCTATATTAGCTTAATTAAGAGAGATAAATGGGCCATATCTGCTTGATTGAGAGCAAGAAGAGAGATAATTGGGTTAATTGGAAACTAATACGATTATAAAGGCTTAATTACGTCCTAAGCTTGTAATACATGGAGTGAAACAATGTTGATGGATTTTAGAGTGTAGGGGTTTTCTATTTTGGAAAATTTAGGCAATTTAACATAGAGACATTAACAAGATGGGTTGTTTAAATCCATTTTGGAAAAAAAACACGTTAATTCACATAAGGGAAAAATGGAGAAACATGTTGTGCTTGCCAATGATTTGGTTGATATGTATACCAAATGTGGTGCATTGATGAAAGCACAAAAAGTTCTCGATAAGATTTTTGTGTGCAATTTCGTCTCTTGAAGCACATTGATTACAGAATATGCTCAACGTGTCTATGTAAAGGAAGATTTGGGCTATTTAATTAGATGCAAAGTGAGGGTTTCTTCACAGACAAAGTCTCTTGAAGTTCTCTTACAGGAGGATATGCCTAGCAAGGGCGAGATGAGGAAGCTCTAAATTGTTTCTGTTTGTTACAATACAAGGGCACGTCCCCAACTGCAATCACTTTTCTTAGTATGCTCAATGCATGTAGTCACTTAGGTCTACTGGATGAGGGAAAGATATGCACTGCACACTTGGAAGGTTGAAATTTTCAATCATGAAAGGCGTTTTGGCATAGTTATGAGAGTAGTCAAGATGATACCATCATCTAGTTATCCTCAATTTCGGTTGTGGCTTGAATCAAATGATTCTACAACTTAAGAAATGGCAAGAACTGAGTGTTGTTGTTAACGTCCTTGTGTGTGTGTGAGAGAGAGAGAGATGAGAGGCAGAGGAAGGAGTACAAGAGTGTAGGTGAGGAGCATCAAGGGAGAGATGGAATGGGCTTTAAGGGGAAGGCGGAATCTTGCACCGAGGGAAGGGAAAGCAAGGGAGCATCCAACAATGGTTGAGAGCGGATGATGGCGTTAGTAGTTCACTCTTTTCTTTCAAATTAGTAGATTCCTTTGGAATCTAAGGAGCAAATTAATGGGTTTCGATAGAATAGACCGAGTATGTTTGAACAATTTTATGAAAAATAGTTAAAAGAAGGGAATCTGGAGATAATCTCGTTTGGAGCGAAGGCCAAAGGTTGGCGGCAAGGCAAGTGGGAGGGTAGAGGTTCAGACGGGTGGCGCATGCTCCCCCTTCCGAGTTGAAATTTCCCATCGATAGATCTCTCTTTCTCTCTCTCTCTCTCTCTCTCTCTCTCTCTCTCTCTCTCTCTCTCTCTCTCTCTCTGTGTGGAAGCTTGTTGAAGCCTCTGAAGGGTGGTGGGCGGCATCTCCCTAAGGCTCTTAAGCAATGAACAAAAGTAATCATTTGTGGCGGATGAGCATTGTTGTCTCTCTCTCTCTCTCTCTCTCTCTCTCTCTCTCTCTCTCTCTCTCTCTCTCTCTCTCTCTCTCTCTCTCTCTCTCTCTCCCCCCCTGTGTGTGTGTGTGTGTGTGTGCGCGCGCGCACATGAGGAGCACGGGTGAGCTGAGTCGTATGCGCGTGCGAGGTGAGGAGGGGGCTGGCCTGCAGCAGCAAGGGCATCTCATCAACTCTCAGAAGGACCTGTGTGTGTGTGTGTGTGTGTGTGCGCGCGTGCGTGCAGGACGTATCTCCCTCTTTATAGTCTCTCAACGTGTAGGCTCAACAGAGAAATGAGGAGGTAAGGGGACGTGTGAGCGAGAAGGGGCAGGTCGAGCAGGGGTGGAAGCATCGCAGAGGAACGAGGGTGCATGTGGGGAGGGAAGTTTTTTAGAATATTCGCAGGGTATCTGTTTAAAATGCATTTTTTAATTAGTTGTGCAATAGGTCTTCCCAATCTCGAAAAAATAAAAAGTCTTTCAAAACATATTAAGTGTGTAAGCAAAGGGTGAATTTAGGAAATGAAAAGACAGATGAAGATGGAAAGTCAAAAGACATGTGAAGGTGGAAAGTCAAAAGACATAGAAGGTGGATAGGCTCTCGACGACGCGCAGGCTGAACAGAGAAATGAGGAGGTAAGGGGGTGTGTGAGCGAGAAGGGACAGGTCGAGCAGGGGTAGAAGCATCGCAGAGGAGCGAGGACGCGTGTGGGGGGGGGGGGATGTTTTTTAGAATATTCGCAGGGTATCTGTTTAAAGTGGGTTTTTTAATTAGTTGTGCAATTAGGTCTCCCCAATCTCGAAAAAATAAAAAGTCTTTCAAAACATATTAAGTGCGTAAGCGAAGGGTGACTTTAGGAATTGAAAAGACAGATGAAGATGGAAAGTCAAAAGACATGTGACTGTGGAAAGTCAAAAGACATAGAAGGTGGATAGGCTCTCGACGCGCAGCCTCAACAGAGAATGAGGAGGTAAGGGAGCGTGTGAGCGAGAAGGGGTAGGTCGAGCAGGGGTGGAAGCATCGCAGAGGAGCGAGGACATGTGTGGGAGGGGATGTTTTTTAGAATATTTGCATGATATCTGTTTAAAATGGGGTTTTCAATTAGTTGTGCAATTAGGTCTCCCTAATCTCGAAAAAATAAAAAGTCTTCCAAAACATATTAAGTGTGTAAACGAAGGGTGACTTTAGGAAATGAAAAGATAGATGAAGATGAAAAGTCTGAAGGTGGAAAGTCAAAAGACATAGAAGGTGGATAGGCTCTTGACGCGCAGGCTCAACAGAGAAATGAGGAGATAAGGGAGCGTGTGAGCGAGAAGGGGCAGGTCAAGTAGGGGTGGAAGCATCACACAGGAGTGAGGGTGCGTGGGGGGGGGGGGGAGGGGGGAGAAATTTTTTTTAGAATATTCGTAGGGTATCTCTTTAAAATGGGTTTTTAAATTAATTGTGCAATTGGTCTCTCCAATGTCAAAAAAATAAAAAGTCTTTCAAAACATATTAATTACATAATTGAAGGGTGACTTTAGGAAATGAAAAATAAATGAAGATAGAAAGTCAAAAAACATGTGAAGGTGGAAAGTCAAAAGACATAAAAGGTTTAAAGTCAAAAGACCTTTTGTGTCCATATAAAGAGGCATGCAACTTCATATTGTATATTTGTGTCTCTCTTCTCATTCATTTTCCCTTTAACATTTTTTTCTCTTTAAAGTGTCTTTTCTCTCTCTCTCTCTCTCTCTCTCTCTCTCTCTCTCTCTCTCTCTCCCCACAAAGTTATATATTCCGTCGTTCTCACGCCCAATTGATACTGTTCCAAATCTACATGCTTTGTCATTGCCGTTGCTACGTGGTATAGACTAGCGCATCGTTTTTGTTGTTATTGAGAGAATTTTTAAATTAAGAGCATCTTTTAATTTTGTTGAAATCATTAGGAATACCTTTTAATTTTTTTATTTATTTTTTGCAAAACTCACAATTGTGAGTGGATAGTATTAAGAACATCAGAAATATACACCAACCTCGAGCTCAAACCGAGCCTCAAGGGTCAAAGGATTACAAGTTCTCTGCTTGACAGAGAAACCACAACTACTCCTAGGCTTTACTTATTACAAGATGTCATCATGATATGTATTGTTCTAGACCAGTCCTCTGAGGCTTGTTTATCACCGATCATGTGGATCGTCACTCTGCTCTCTTGTATGATGTCACAAAAGCTTACCACAGCCAGATCCTGTTGGGGTATAGAGCCCAATGTGGTCGCCCAGGTAAGTGGGCGCGCCGCCAGGTATGTACACATATTCTTTTGTAAAAACCTAATAAGAACTCACTATGCTCTACACATTACAGTAGAGAGAGTTCACCATATTGTCGTGCTCTTCTTCTCGCACTCTCTCTCGCGTCGCACTTCCGCTCGTACTCCTTCAACTGGTATTAGAGCTCAGATCAAGGCTCGGGGTAGCAGTGCAGGAGGTAGAGTCACCAGCTCAGATTGGAGTGAAATTCGACAGGCGAAGACATGGCCCCAAATCCTGTGGGAGAGCTTGTAGGTCTTGGTGTTCTCAGAATTTCATTCTGAGGTCATCTCGGCCACCGTTCGGCTTCGACAAAGTTCTGCGCAGGCCATTTTCGACTACGTGGTCTCGGCGGGTGCAGATCCGACTCTGTAACTTTGGGGTTTTGGCTTACGACTACAGGTGCTGAGGATATCAGCACTCCCAAAGTGCTGATTTGTGGCTGTCTACACATCGAAGGACGGCTCACAGTTCTTGGAGGCGTGTCACATACGACACGGGCGCATCTACACACAGACTGTAGGCGACATCCACTAGTTCATTAGGTAGCTTGTGTTTGCTGCTTGATATTCCATATTTCATCTTGACATTGCAGGTACTTCCACATGGGATGTATTGTCAAAGATGATGTATGTTTGTTGAGGGTCTGCTGGCTGTGAGTCACGCAGCAAACAACCGCTGCAGTGGTTACAGCATATAGTGGGAAATTTGTGGATGTATGACTTTGTGGGAAGTCTATGTACTGTCAGATTTACTGCAGCCTTTGTTGAGGGTCGAGTGAGGTTTTATTGAGCTGGGGGATTCTCGAATGTTGAGATCCTTTCGGTGATACAGGTCTTGGAGCGATCCCTCGAGCACCCTTAGATAGGCAGCTAGGATGTATTGACTGTGAGTTAGATAGTTGGGATTGCATCTTTGCTTTACTGCCGTTGAGTCATTGTTGCAGTCTATGCTTACAAGACAGTGAGAGACAGTACAGGTGCAGGACAGGTTTACCCGCAGCTTACAGTGTCAGAGAGACAGCGTTTTTTGAGCTGTTTTTTGGTCTGTTTTTGAGAACACCAGAGCCATTTTACAAAGGAGACTCTGCCGAAATTTATGCAGAATCTGAAGCTTTCTTGGTTCATTTGACAGGTTGATATTGGTTCAGAGGTCAGTTTACAGGGGAAACTTTGCCGAATTTTTCCCAGGAAAGTAAACCACTGTGAAGCGTATAGCAGGTGTAGAAGGAAGTCTGCTTACTGAAGAAACCAATAGAAAGACAATGGACAAAGGCAAAGGAACAGCCTTAGTTGTCAGGGGAAGGACCAAAGAAAAGTACAAAGGTGGAAAGAGGAATCAGTCTCGTAGCAAGTCCCGCAGTGCTAAAGGCAAGAGTGACATAGAATGCTACCATTGTGGCAAGAAGGGTCACATGAAAAGAGACTGCAGAGAATGGAAAGCAGAAAAAGGCAAAGAGAAAGCTGAAGACCATGGTGAGAAGAACAAGTCCTCAGTGAAGATTCAAGAAATAAATGTGACAAACACTGTTGCAGAGGATGACAGTCTAGTGTCAGGAGACATCTACTTCTTGAAGAATACAATGGACTCAGTTCTTCTTACAGCATCTGATGGAAATGCACTGAGTGACTGGATTATAGACTCAGGGGCATCACTTCATGTGTCTCCAAACAAAGAGTGGTTTACCTCTTATGTGACCACTAAAGATCATGTTCGGCTAGGCAATGGGCAGACATGTGAGATCTTAGGTGTTGGAGATGTTCAATTGAAGTTTCAGAATGGCTCTTCTTTCACGCTGAAGAATGTGAGACATGTTCCCGCAATTACAAAGAGCTTGATCAGCACAGGTTTACTTGATGATGCTAGCTACGTCACCACTTTTGGACAGAACATGTGGAAGATATCCAAGGGTTCTATGACAGTAGCACATGGAGTAAAGTTTGGAGGACTTTACATGATTTATGTATCAAATGTCTCTAAAAATGTAATCAATGTAACCGAGCAGCCGAACGTTTCTTTGTGGCATAGCCGGTTAGGACATATGTCCAAGAAGGGAATGGAAATCTTGTCTCGTTCTGGTTATTTGCCTGGCTTTTCATTTAATGATTTTGAATTCTGTGAACATTAATTGTCTGTATGGTAAGCAAACACAGCAGCCACAGAAGCATAGAAGCAGTAGAAGAGATACACAGTTGGCACTTGTTCATAGTGATTTGTGTGGACCTATGCCTAACCTATCTCTAGGGGGAGCTTCTTACTTTATGACATTTATAGATGATTACTCGAGGAAAGTATGGGTTTACTTTTTCAAGCACAAGGATGAAGCGTTTAGTGTTTTCAAAACGTTTGTGACACTTGTGGAGAATCAGAGTGGCAAGAAGCTTAAATGCTTACGCACTGACAATGGTGGAGAGTATGTTTCAAAGGCCTTTCAGGACTTTTGTGAGTCAAAAGGTATAAAACGTGAACTTACTGCTCCTTACAATCCTCCTCAAAATGGTGTTGCTGAGAGGATGAATAGGACCATACAAGAGAAGGTTTTGGGCTGAAGCTGTATCAACAGCTGTTCATCTTGTAAATAGATCTCCTAGCAAGGTTTGCAGAAGGATTCAGTGCCAGAGATGGTATGGTCAGGCAAAATGCCCTCATACAAGCATCTCATAGTCTTTGGCTGTGAGGCATATACTCACGTTCCAAAGGAATTTAGGAACAAACTTGAGCCAAAGAGTAGAAAGTGCATCTTTCTAGGCTATGGTAATTCTGGTGAGATGGGGTACAGACTTTGGGATCCCGAATCCAGAAAGGTTGTCCGCAACAATGATGTTCACTTTAATGAATCCAAATATCATTCTAAACCAGAGTGGGTTGAGGAGATTAGAAGAGTTGTCTTCCAAGAAGATGGACCTGCACGTGCAAGACAAAATGTCAAGGCTCAAGAGGAGCAAGGACAGGATAGAGTGGAACCACATGTTGTGGCTGAGCCTGATCCACCTATTGTGCGTAGATCTGGACGTGTCACGCGACCTCCTGATAGGTTTGTTCCATCTATGAACTATGTCGTGTTGACTGATTGCAATGAGCCTTCATGTTACAAGAAAGCAGTGCAAATGAAGGACTCCGGGAATTGGCAATTGGCCATGCAGTCAGAGATGACAGCTCTGCATAAAAACAAGACATGGAAGCTAGTTAAATTACCACAGGGCAAAAAGGCTCTACCTTGTAAATGGGTTTACAGGTATAAGATCACCGCTCATGATAGTCAGCCAAAGTACAAAGCAAGGCTTGTTGCCAAGGGCTTTAAGCAAGAACAAGGCATTGACTTTGATGAAGTCTTCTCTCCGGTGGTCAAGATGACTACATTGAGATGCTTTCTTGCACTGGTTGCCATATTAGATTTGGTGTTGCACCAAATGGATGTCAAGACAACGTTCTTGCATGGTGATTTAGATGTGGAAATTTACATGTAGCAGCCAGAAGGGTTTGTTGAGAAAGGCAAGGAAGATTGGGTATGCCAGTTGTTAAAGAGTCTTTATGGCTTAAAACAATCACCGAGGGCATGGTACCATAAATTCCACAAGTTTATGCTTTCTCAAGGCTACAAACGTAGTGAGTTCGATCACTATCTATATACAAAGAAGGCTAAGGATGGAAGTTGGATGATCCTTATTTTGTATGTGGATGACATGTTGATTGCTGGCAAGCACTTGGAAGAAATTTCAGCTTTGAAGTCAAAGATGGCAAAATCGTTTGACATGAAAGACATGGGTGAGGCAAGTCATATACTTGGTATGCGCATTGAGAGAGACAGATCAAAGAAGTTGATTTGGTTATCTCAAACAGAGTATATTGACAAGGTTTTGCAACGTTTCAATATGGAGAAGGGAAAGGCATTGAGTGTTCCATTGCCACCATATGTGAAACTTAGCAAACAAGATTGTCCTGTGTCTAAGGAAGAACAGGCTGAAATGGATAAGATTCCATATGCGTCTGCAGTGGGTAGTTTGATGTATGCAATGATTGCTACTCGCCCAAACATTGCATTTGCAGTGGGAGTAGTAAGTCGATACATGTCAAACCCAGGCAAGAAACATTGGGAGGCACTGAAAGGAATATTGAGATACCTGAAAGCTACAAAGAGTGTGCGTATATGCTATGGGAGTCAGGAGCTAAGTGTAAAGGGTTTTACAGACTCAGATTATGCAGGTGACTTAGACAACCGAAGGTCTACGTCAGGGTATGTCTTTACATTGGCTGGTGGAGTAGTATCATGGCGTTCTAGATTACAAGATTGTGTTACTCGGTCTACTACAGAGGCTGAATATGTTGCAGCATCAGAGGCATGCAAAGAATCAATTTGGCTTAATCGACTAGTAACAAATTTGGGAATCAAAGAAGAGATGCATGTGTTATATTGTGATAGTCAAATTAAAGTGCTATACAATTGGCTCGCAATCCAGTTTATCACTCAAAGACAAAGCATGTGGATGTGAAGTATCATTTTATCAGGGAAATGCTCGAGGATAAGCAACTTCAGCTTCCCAAAGTTCACACCACAGAAAATCCTGCTGATCTACTTACAAAAGGACTTCCCTCAGAGAGCTTTGCGTATTTTCGCAAGCAGTTAGGTGTAGGGTAGTACATCACTTCTCTACATCTCTTGTATATTAGCTTGTATAGTAGCTTCTCTCACACTTAAAGTACCACATTGGACTTTAAGTGGGAGGTTGTTGGGGTATAAAGCCCAATGTGGTCGCCCAGGTAAGTGGGCGCGCCGCTAGGTATGTACACATATTCTTTTGTAAAAACCTAATAAGAACTCACTATGCTCTACACATTACAGTAGAGAGAGTTCACCATATCGTCGTGCTCTTCTTCTCGCACTCTCTCTCGCGTCGCACTTCCGCTCGTACTCCTTTAGATCCCCCTCAAACACCCGGCGGTTCCTTGCTTACCAATTTGGTGAGATAAGCTGTACCTGATTATTTGGATGCAGACAAGCAGAGCAGGACTTCCCAACCTGTTAATACTACCAAAGAACCCGTCCTGAAGAACTTGATTAGCCATGTCCTTTGAATCCACTTGCATATTTTCCTAGCCATGCCACTGATTGCTTGGCATCCCATGAAAAGGTGGGCTAGGTCTTCACTAGCTATTCTGCACCCCGAGCACCGATCGGACCCGATTCCTCTTTCTTATATCTTTACGCCCGTCGGCAGAGCACCCCACATCACTTTCCACAAAAATATCTTCATATACTGAGGCCACCTTGGCTTCCAGATGTTCTCCATGACTCCCTCCCACCGTTTTTTCGTCCAGTGCCTCTTCCATAATTTGTTGAGGGGGCTACACCAATTAGCCTCGTACATTAATGCATGGTAAATGCCTTTAGAATGTGGTTTCCAAAAGAGGCTACTCCCGGGCCATCTTCAAGCGTCCCATTCAAAGTTGGATTCACAAATTGGCATCGCCACTTTCTCAAGCTCTTTCATCACCCTGCGGAGTAGTAAGATCTCAAAGCCATTCAGTTGAAATTGGATGGCTAAAGAGTCATCAGTTTTCCAACACTTCCTGTTGCCATCCCAGAATTGCTCTAGTCGAGCGAGCCTCTTATTATTCACATTTCTGGCCATTTCTATCCAAAAAGGGCTTTGCAGCGGCCCCAATATTTTAGAAAGCCACGGGGACCAGTGCAAAATGGAGTTCTTAAAGTATCTGGTTGCTTTCCCCCCATTCCAAAACCTCAGCTGCTCTTTTGCACTTCCTCATTAGCTCCCCTGAGAGTCCACCATATCTAAAATAAGACCACTTTGGGGCGAGAAGTTTGTCGTGCATCACAACCCCCTTCCACTTTCCCCTTCCGATCCCAGATTTACTGCATCAAGCATTTCCTTGGTCATGATAGCCCAAGCTTGGTCCTGTTTAGCCAATGAGACCATAAATTTGGCACAAAGGGCCTCCGCATGGGATACAGGGTTAAGAATACTGAGCCCTCCTTGGTCTACCGACCGAGCAACTACCTCCCATCTAGCCCAGTGCCATGGCCGGAGGTTTTCGTGTTGTTCTTCCAAAGAAACCTTTTCACTGGTTTTAAGAATTCTTTCTAGTTACACTTAGCCATCTTGAGCACGGGGTTGAGGAAAGCAATATACGGGATCATAAAAACATTAATCACTCTAATCCGGCTTTGGAATGGGAGGAGAACAAACTCCCATCTTCTCATTTTTGAGCTTATTTTTTCAAGGACCCATTGAAATCTTTGCATGTGGGTTACGTCCACCCCTACGGGGGCTCCCAGGTGTCTGAATACACTCCCTTGTGATATAATCTCTCCTGTCCAGACTGCAGGGTCAAAAGAGTTGTTCTCCGACCAGGGAGATAATCCTTGTCTTCTCTATATTGCACTTGCATCCTGAGGCTACGGCAAATATTTGCACAATCTCCAGAGCTCTCCTGACAACTTGAGGGCATGCGTTCAAGAATAGGAGAGAATCCTCTGCGAACATTTTGGCCAGTACCTAGTCGTTGCCCGGTAATGCCAGACCTTGAATCTCTCCCCGCGCAGCACTGGCTTCGAGCATCGTAATGAGAGGATGCGATCCGATGGCGAAGAGCAAGGGGGCCAGGCGACATCCTTGCTTTATAGATCTTTTAACCTCAAAAGAGCCCACAATTCTGTCATTAAACAGGAGCTTTGATTGGCTGCCAACGCCTAGTGTGCGTATGAGACGACAAAGGCAAGGCCCAAAGCCCAGAGCTCCCATGACTTCTTCTATACAAGACCATTCTATTCTATCATAGGCTTTGTCGAGGTCCAGCTGCAGCAAGATGCACTCTTGCTTGGAGAAGGATGCATACTCTATTCCTACCATTGCTGCCAAGATATTGTCATATATAGATCTCCCTTTAATGAACCCGTGTTGATGGGGAGAGATGATCCTACTCAGGAGGGGGGCAAGTTTGAGAGCTATCGCCTTGGCAATAATTTTGTATGCTACTGACACCATCGTAATGGGACGCCAATGTTTAAGTTGAGAGCAGCAGATCTGTTTGGGGATGGGCCCATGGAACAACATGCTTGGATTCACCTACACAAGCCTTCAATATGCCCGCACTGCCTCCCGGGTGGACAGATGCTACTGCTCTCATCAAGCAGACTGGATTTGATCGACGCTAGAGATGAAGGTAATCTCAACAAAAAGCCTCTCCAATCACAAGTACTGTGAGAAAAGTAGAGAGGCACACACGAGGGAGCTATTCGCTAGCTAAAAACCATTGAAAATGCTCATTGGCTTACAATGTGAAAAAGGATCAGAAATCATAGCCTCTTCTCCCTCAAGGCCTAGGTTGTTGTAAGCTAAAACTTTACGGTTGTTTTAGCTGTGAGTTGTTATCGGCATGATAAAGATAGCAGTAGTAGTATGTGTGTTTGATAAAAGCACAATTTGGAAGAATCTCAATGAGATTCTCTCTTGTAAACAGAGGATGTAAGAAGGTGAAAGTGCCAGTTGATGCATGAGAATGAAAGACACATGATCAGATCAAGTAGTAGAGGGAGTGACGCAGCCGCCGGTGAGGATTGTAATGAGGATGCAGCTGGACGCTTACCCTCATTCCGTGAATGCTGCTTATTAAGATATCTTGCCTCTGCTTGAACAATTCTATGCACCTCGCTTGACTGCGCCGCCTGGCTGGTGAGTCTTATAGCAGTTTGATGGAGCGTCGGATGGAGTAGAGGGAGTGACGCAGCCGCCCGTGAGGATTGTAATGAGGATGCGGCCCTTCTGTGGGCGCTTACCCTCATTCCGTGAATGCTGCTTATTAAGATATCTTGCCTCTGCTTGAACAATTCTATGCACCTCGCTTGACTGCGCCGCCTGGCTGGCGAGTCTTATAGCAGTTTGATGGAGCGTCGGATCCATGCGGGCAGCTAAGGTGCACGACCGTGCCTTGTACGGTGTGTGTACGTGTGTGTATGTGTGTGTGTGTGTGAGTGAGAGAGAGAGAGAGAGAGAGAGAGAGAGAGAGAGAGAGAGAGCCTCGACTCCTCTTGCAATAATTTCTCAGTTCTTGCACCTGCAAGTTGCATGCTGGCTGCTCTTATAATGCTGTATGTACATGGTCGGCGACTCGGGCAGTCGACAGAGTTAAAGGTTTGACCATTGAAGGTACTTCTTTAACGATGGGATTTTCATCATCATATTCTCTTAGTCAAAATATGACTTCGCTTTTGGGCTTGAGTCGTGCCCTGTTCTTTTCTCCACTTCAACGTTCAACGTCGTCATCATCATCTCTCTCTCTCTCTCTCTCTCCATCCATTCAACTTTGCGGCAGTGAACTGCACTGTACACAATTCAAGGCTGATGTGATGGACCTCCCTTTGGACCCTTTTAAGTAAAACTAGAGTGCTTCATCAACTGCGTTCGCATCGAATTGAGATCGAGCATTGAGATTGAGCAAAATATTGAAAAATTGCCATCATTTCACCACTCCCCAAATGAAAAAAAATTCGATTATTTGCTGCTATTAATCAGAGAGTTTTTTCATCAAAGGGTGTTAGGTTTTTTAACCTGGGAGAGAGAAAATGAAGCGCAGAGAGAGAGAGAGAGAGAGAGAGAGAGAGAGAGAGAGAGAGAGAGAGAGATTTCATTAAAACGTGTTGGATTTTTTTACCTGAGAGTATGTTTAAGATACTGATCGTCGTGTTTCAGAGGTGGTAGTGCATTAGAGCAGTACCTTGCAAAAAACCACAAGGAGGGTTAGAGTTTTGTCAAGCTCAATGTTCGTGATTATATAAGATGTCAATGTTATTAATTGTTTGTTGTTCCATTTTTAAGTTAAAAAAAAAAAGAAAACGTGCAAGTCTCTTTGAATGGGAGAGTTTACACAATCCTCTCCAATTTTTATAATATGAGGGAATGTGCCATTCCCACGGTAGCGTGCAATTTTTAGTGCATTCATTAACTGCATTCTTAGTGTCAAAAATAAAAAAATGATAATGCTTACTTACCGCGTGATTGAATGTCTATCGCCGATGCACTTCCTTGTATCAATGATGCTGGGTATCTCCTGCACTTAACATGCTACAAGAGACAACATCCGACAAAGGATGCCCTTCAAGAAGTTTTCGTGCTATTGTGAGGACACCACATTTGGTATATATATTGATCAAACCACCGCCAAGCATGACATCGTACTCCCAACAACCCCTGACTAGCAATCACATTGTGAATTCTCATACCCATGTGAAAGTCTTCCATAAGGCCAATGCCTTCAAGGTTCAAGCATAGAGTGAATGTATTTGAAGAAAGGTTCCGTAAAAATAAAAGGTTCCGTAAAAATAGTCAAAGAGCTTTCTTGCGATAGGCATATTGGGCATACCTTGCAACCAACACATTGTAGATGATGACATTCCAGAGAGAATGCCAATCAAGTACTTTTCATCTTTTCATGCTTTTATGAAAGTACCACATTTGGCATACATATCGACCAAGCACTGCCAAGCATGACATCCTTCACCAATAGTGCCGGACCACGTATCTTCTCGTTAATTCTCTCACCCATGTCAACAGCTTGCATAAGGCCATTGGCCTTCAAGGTGCAAGCATAGGTGAATGCATTTGGAGAAAAGCCTTCCGTTTGCATCCGCTTCCAAAGCTACCCTGGCACAATAAAGTTGGGCATATCTAGCAAACAGTGCGTGCGAGGAGGTGATGCCATTCCGGAGGGAAAGCCCATCAAGAGCTTTTTTTTCTTTTGTGGGAGCATCACATTCGACATACAGGTAGATCAAAGCACCGTCAAGTACAATATTTTTTCACCAACAATCCCTTATCAACAATCTCAATGTGAGAAACCCTTAGTTTGCATTTGTCTAAAGCAGTCCAAGGCTATAAGAGAACTGCAAGAGACTTTGTTTAGCGAGAATATTCGAGTAAAAATGTCAACAAAGTCAGGATCTGTGGCGTACTGGTCAACCATATCCTCGAAGCTTCTGTGATGAATCGCGAAAATAACCAGAACAAGGGCTTCCAAAAAAATGCATCTACCACTAAATTCTTCTATCCCTGAACATGGACAATCTGGAAGTGAAACTGTGATAAGATGTTAGCCCATCATATCTGCTTTTTCGAGTTGCTTCTGTGACAAGAAGTAGCGTAAACTCTGATGATCTGTAAAGACAGTAAAATTAGCTCCGAGTAAATGGTGTCGCCACTGTGTAAGAGCATGGATCATTGCCAATAGCTCTTTCTCATATATCTGTGCTACCAATTCTGGCCGTGAAAACATCCTGCTTTCATAAGCAATAACATGGTCTTCTTGCATCAAAACTACCTCCAGACTACGACCACAAACATCACAATAAACTTTGAATGGCTTTTGCAAATCTGGCAAAGCCAACACTAGTCCGATAGTCAATTTCTCTCTAAGTGTCTGAAAAGCAGTCACCTCTATCGGTCTCCATGTGAAAGGGACTCCTTTTTGAGTCAATAAATGCAAATGTAAAGCGATCTCTGCAAACTTCAAAATGAACCGCCGATAATAAGAGCACAAGCCCAGAAAGCTTCAAACTTCGTGAACATTCTTTATGTCAGGCCAATCGCGAATGGTCTCGATTTGGGCAAGGTCCTCTATACTCCTTCTATTGAGACAATGTGTCCCAAGAAATGTATCTCCGATAAGAAAAACTCACATTTTTTGGCATCGATAACCCAAGACCTGTAGTAGATGATGTCTATGCTCTGCTTTATTCTTGGAGAAAACTATAATGTTGTCAAAGAAAGTTACCACAAAAGATCGATACTCTGAAAAATCCTATCCAACCATCACTCGATTAAATGTTGTTGGAGCATTTGTGAGTCCAAAAGGCATCACCAAAAATCCATATAAACCAAAAGTTGTCCAAAAGGCTACCTTGAAGACATCGCCCGGAGCGATTCGGATATGATGATATCCACTTTTCAAATCAATTTTGCTAAAACAAGAGGATCCCTGAAGTCTATCGAGAATATCATCGATCCTTGCGATAGGGAATATATTCTTGATGGTGATTTTATTCAGAGCTCTATAATCAATGCACATTCTCCAAGGTCCGTCTTTCTTTAGTACTAGCAAAACTCGAGAACAATAAGGTGATGTGCTAGGTTGGATGAGACCCCTTTCTAGAAGTTCTTTTACTTGATTCATTATTTCTTCATTCTGGGCTTGGCTAACTCGATAAGGTGGCTGGTTCGGTGGTGTACTTCTAGGAATCAAATCAATTGTATGGTCCTCAGGAGGAGATGGAGGTAACTTTCCTGGTAGGACTTCAGAGAAGTAATCAGCCTGTGTGTTCATAAATTCTTGTCGTTCTTTATCCAATTCAAACATATTGCTTCTTTGTTCATCATTCAATTCTTTCAAGTAGATCGAGTAAACAAAAAGACTAGATTTCATTAATTTTGAAATAGTCGAAGCCGATATAATAGGGACAAACTTGCCCTTCAATTTTACATCAAGCACAACTTTCCTGTCCTTTTCATTTGTCAAAGTCGCTTTCTTAGCCCGATAGTCAACCACGACATTTTTCTTATGGTACCAAGGGCTTCCTAGGATGACGTCACACCCTTCCAAAGGCATGATGTAAAAGTACTAGTGTCCTAAATACCCCTGAAAATGCAAACGAAGCTTGCCAATGACAGGTGTATTGGCAACATTCTATGCGGGTGCTGCTAGCACTGCCTCTGCCTGTGGTCCCATCATGTTGGGCGTAATTCCAAGTCGAGCCGTCAATTCAGGAGAAATGAAGTTGGCCTTGGCTCCTCTGTCAAAGAAGATGAGGACGTCCTGATCTCTTACTTTGCGAAAAAATTATGTGCTTTTGTCCATCGGTCCCCATACAATCTGGTAACAGTCTTACTTTCATCTTTCCTTTTCTGCCATGTTCTTGAGCCGCTCTAGATCTCTTTGGCCTGTCTTTTGATTGTCCTTGCTATGCCTTTTTAAGGCACCTTGCAGAGATGTGTCGTTGTTCTCCGTAGTCAAAACAATTCCCCTCCTTGAGATAAGATGTTCTCTATTCCTCGATCAATCGAAGTCGTGCATCCTTATTTTTCTAGAACTTTCTCTTTCTTCTATTATCATTTCTTGAGTTCTGTCCGGTTCTTAATGTCAAAACTTGATCAGTGGTGGGGTAAGTCAAGTTACCCAAATACATAGAAAATCCCTGCTTAGCATGTCCCATCAATTGCTGTATGGACTCGAAATTTTACTCAAGGCAGTAATCTCGGATCTCTTTAAGAAAAATGCTCGTTTTGCTACTAAAAGGTGACCTTATTGAAAGAAGAGGCCGACAGAAAAGCATCCGAAAAACTCTCACAATAAGCATCCAAAGTGCCAGCCTTGGTCATTTGAAGATGTTTCCAAGTGGTCATCACATATTGTTCGTACTCCTGATTTAGTCAAGAAGAAATAAAGAGGTTTTTGAATTTTAACCACTTGGTAGGGGATTATTTCTATAAAAGAAGAGTGGACCACCATGTTCGGGTGTTTCCTTTTAAGAATGATGCTGCCCTCTTGATTTTGGAGTGCTTTGAATAGCACCCTCAAGAGAATGCTCTATCAAACTACTGAATAAAGGCTAAAGCCTTAGGAGCATTTTGGAATCCTAAAAAATATTCAAACTTTATTGACTGTCCATCTTCCTTAAATCCTTGGTCTTTTTGCGCTTATCTATGAGAAAATCATATTGATTGGCTCTGTAAAAGTATTTCTTCTTTGAATAGAACATGTGTTCATTAGAGTCCGAACTCTCAGAGGAGGATGAATCTTTAGTAGAACTATTAAAAAGGGTTGGAATCTGCTCTTCCTTGCCTTCCTCTTGTTCTTCCAAAACTTTGATTCTTTCTTCGTTTCTTGCCCTTTCTATCCTCTTTGCTCGAATCGGAAGAGGAAGAACTATCTGAATTGTCAGAAGAGGAAGAACTATCTGAATTGTCAGAAAAGGATGAATTGGACAGTCCTTCAAAGTGTACATGCTTCTTCTATTTTCTTGCACTTGCAAAAGAAGATTGATGGCCCAAATAACCGGGGTAGTCAGTCCCCTGATTGCACTTCTTTGATTGTTTCTTTGCCCCCAAAATTTGGTTGACTTTCCTTTCGACGACAACATCAAGTTCTTCTTCTAGTAAACATCCTTGGAGTAGGAGGTTTCTTGAGGGCTGATTTGATTGGTGAGTCAATGGCTTTCTGCCAATGTGTATGCACTTCGTCAATCGAGTGCCGGGTCAAACATTTTGCATATTGTGGATCCTTTGCAAATTGGAGCATCTACTTTGCACACTCATCAACCTGTTGTTGACGTTGCATCTCCATGAGCTGATACCGCATAGGCCGAGGTGGCATGTATTCGTGATCTGCTAATCCACTTGAATTTTTTGTGTTGCCTCCCATTTTTGTGGTGACAAGAGGAGTTGTCTGACTCTTGCTTGAATTCATGTGTGTCATGAGAAAAAGGATCAGATTTCTCGGTAGAAGAGAAATTGATTGAGCTTTGATACTGTTGGAATTAGGGTTGCATGAAAACACACACAGCTTGGAGAAGACAAAGGAAGCTCAAGGCACACAATAGAGAGTGTATTACTTAGTGTGCAATGGAAATATCGATAGCCCCAGAGTGATGTGCGTATATACAATGCACGGGGGGCAAAACCTCCTAGTGAGGGAAAAAATGCCCCAACTGTCCTAAGTGTGTTCACAAACATCACTACCGTAAGTATATGGAACAAATCCCCCGTGGAGTGATGTGGTGAATGAGAGCTGGCACATAGGGTAAAGGGAAGTGCCATGCTTTGAGGACATGATCAATCCACATAGGGGAGTAAGCCCAAACCTTTGAGGAGAGCTTCAAACTTCTCATGAGACAATGCCTTTGTGAAAAGATCTACAAGGTTGTCCTGTATTGGCACATAAGCCAAGTTGATCTCTCTTGCTAAGAGCCTCTCCCTAATGTTGGGGTATAAAGCCTAATGTGGTCGCCCGGGTAAGTGGGCGGGCCGCCAGGTATGTACACATATTCTTTTGTAAAAACCTAATAAGAACTCACTATGCTCTACACATTACAGTAGAGCGAGTTCACCATATCGTCGTGCTCTTCTTCTCGCACTCTCTCTCGCGTCGCACTTCGGCTCGTACTCCTTCAACTGGTATCAGAGCTCAGATCGAGGCTCGGGGCAGCACTGCAGGAGGCTAGATTCACCAGCTCAGATTGGAGTGAAATTCGACAGGCGAAGACACGGCCCCAAATCTCGTGGGAAAGCCCCAAGGGCTAGGTGTTCTCAGAATTTCATTCTGAGGTCATCTCGGCCACCGTTCGGCTTCGACAAAGGTCTGCGCAGGCCATTTTCGACTACGTGGTCTCGGCGGGTGCAGATCCGCGACCCTGCAAATTTGGGGTTTTCGGCCTACGACTGCAGGTGTTGAGGATATCGACACTCCCAGAGTGTTGATTTGTGGCTGTCTACACATCGAAGGACGGCTCACAGTTCTTGGAGGCGTGTCACATACGACACGGGCGCATCTACACATAGACTGTAGGCGACATCCACTAGTTCATCAGGTAGCTTGTGTTTGCTGCTTGATATTCCAGATTTCATCCTAACATTGCAGGTACGTCCACATGGGATGTATTGTCAGAGATGATGTATGTCTGTTGAGGGTTTGCTGGCTGTGAGTCACGCAGCAAACAACCGCCGCAACGGTTACAACATACAGTGGGAAATTTACGGATGTATGACTTTGTGGGAAGTCTATGTACTGTCAGATTTACTGCAGCCTTTGTTGAGGGTCGAATGAGGTTTTATTGAGCTGGGGGATTCTCGAATGTTGAGAGCCTTTCGGTGATACAGGTCTTGGAGCGATCCCTCGAGCACCCTTAGATAGGCAGCTAGGATGTATTGACTGTGAGTTAGACAGTTGGGATTTCATCTTTGCTTTATTGCTGTTGAGGCATTGTCGCAGTCTATGCTTATAGGACAGTGACAGGATAGTGAGAGACAGTACAGGTGCAGGACAGGTTTATCCGCAGCTTACATTGTCAGAGAGACAGTGTTTTTTGAGTTGTTTTTGGTCTGTTTTTGAGAACACCAGAGCCATTTTACAAAGGAGACTCTGCCAAAATTTCTGCAGAATCTGAAGCTTTCTTGGTTCATTTGACAGGTTGATATTGGTTCAGAGGTCAGTTTACAGGGGAAACTCTGCCGAATTTTTCCCAGGAAAGTAAACTACTGTGAATCGTAGCTATGGCTGGATCATAGGACACTGCTCTTTACAATATCAAGAAGCTGGATGGAACCAATTTCCCATTGTGGAAGCAGAAGATTTGGCACGTGTTGGTACAAAATAAGCAGATAAAACCTATAAAGCTCAAGGGGATAAAACCAGAAGATATGGACGAAGATGAATGGAGCGAAATGGATGAATTGGCACTTTCTACCATTATGCTGACTTTGGCAGAAAGCGTTTACTTCAATGTAGCAGACGAGATGTCGGCTTATCAAGCATGGTTAAAGCTGAGTGATCTTTATGAGAAGCAGAGTGCAGCTTCACAGGTATACTGGCTTAAGAAGCTTGTTGATTTGAAGATGAAAGAAGGGACACCTATGTCCAGTCATCTGAATGAATTCAACACAATCTACAGTCAGTTGTCAGCTCAAGGTGTCAAGTTTGATGAACCTGTTAGAGCTATGTTCCTGTTGATCACATTGCCCGAAAGTTGGGACACTTTTCGCACAGCTTTGAGTAATTCTGCACCTCTAGATGGTTTGAACATAGCAGGTGTAGAAGAAAGTCTGCTTACTGAAGAAACCAATAGAAAGACAATGGACAAAGGCAAAGGAACAACCTTAGTTGTCAGGGGAAATACCAAAGAAAAGTACAAAGGTGGAAAGAGGAATCAGTCTCGTAGCAAGTCCCGCAGTGCTAAAGGCAAGAGTGACATAGAATGCTACCATTGTGGCAAGAAGGGTCACATTAAAAGAGACTGCAGAGAATGGAAAGCAGAAAAAGGCAAAGATAAAGCTGAAGAACATGGTGAGAAGAACAAGTCCTCAGTGAAGATTCAAGAAATAAATGTGACAAACACTGTTGCAGAGGATGACAGACTAGTGTCAGGAGACATCTACTTCTTGAAGAATACAATGGACTCAGCTCTTCTTATAGCATCTGATGGAAACGCACTGACAATGGTGGAGAGTATGTTTCAAAGGCCTTTCAGGACTTTTGTGAGTCGAAAGGTGTGAGGCATATACTCACGTTCCAAAGGAATTTAGGAACAAACTTGAGCCAAAGAGTAGAAAGTTCATCTTTCTAGGCTATGGTAATTCTGGTGAGATGGGGTACAGACTTTGGGATCCCGAATCCAGAAAGGTTGTCCGCAGCAATGATATTCACTTTAATGAATCCAAATATCATTCTAAACCAGAGAGGGTTGAGGAGATTAGAAGAGTTGTCTTCGAAGAAGATGGACCTGCACGTGCAAGAAAAAATGTCAGAGCTCAAGAGGAGCAAGGACAGGATAGAGCGGAACCACAGGTTGTGGCTGAGCCTGAGCCACCTATTGTGCGTAGATTTGGACGTGTCACACGACCTCCTGATAGGTTTGTTCCATCTATGAACTATGTCATGTTGACTGATTGCAATGAGCCTTTATGTAACAAGGAAGGAGTGGAAATGAAGGACTCCGGGAATTGGCAATTGGCCATGCGGTCAGAGATGACAGCTCTGCATAAAAACAAGACATGGAAGCTAGTTAAATTACCACAGGGCAAAAAGGCTCTACCTTGTAAATGGGTTTACAGGTATAAGATCACCGCTCATGATAGTCAGCCAAAGTACAAAGCAAGGCTTGTTGCCAAGGGCTTTATGCAAGAACAAGGCATTGACTTTGATGAAGTCTTCTCTCCGGTGGCCAAGATGACTACATTGAGATGCTTTCTTGCATTGGTTGCCATATTAGATTTGGTGTTGCACCAAATGGATTTCAAGACAACGTTCTTGCATGGTGATTTAGATGTGGAAATTTACATGCAGCAGCCAGAAGGGTTTGTTGAGAAAGGCAAGGAAGATTGGGTATGCCAGTTGTTAAAGAGTCTTTATGGCTTAAAACAATCACCGAGGGCATGGTACCATAAATTCCACAAGTTTATGCTTTCTCAAGGCTACAAACGTAGTGAGTTCGATCACTGTCTATATACAAAGAAGGCTAAGGATGGAAGTTGGATGATCCTTATTTTGTATGTGGATGACATGTTGATTGCTGGCAAGCACTTGGAAGAAATTTCAGCTTTGAAGTCAAAGATGGCAAAATCGTTTGACATGAAAGACATGGGTGAGGCAAGTCATATACTTGGTATGCGCATTGAGAGAGACATATCAAAGAAGTTGATTTGGTTATCTCAAACAGAGTATATTGACAAGGTTTTGCAACGTTTCAATATGGAGAAGGGAAAGGCATTGAGTGTTCCATTGCCACCATATGTGAAACTTAGCAAACAAGATTGTCCTGTGTCTGAGGAAGAACATGCTGAAATGGATAAGATTCCGTATGCGTCTGCAGTGGGTAGTTTGATGTATGCAATGATTGCTACTCGCCCAGACATAGCATTTGCAGTGGGAGTAGTAAGTCGATACATGTCAAACCCAGGCAAGAAACATTGGGAGGCAGTGAAAGGAATATTGAGATACCTGAAAGCTACAAAGAGTATGCGTATATGCTATGGGAGTCAGGAGCTAAGTGTAAAGGGTTTTACAGACTCAGATTATGCAGGTGACTTAGACAACCGAAGGTCTACGTCAGGGTATGTCTTTACATTGGCTGGTGGAGCAGTATCATGGCGTTCTAGATTACAAGATTGTGTTACTCAGTCTACTACAGAGGTTGAATATGTTGCAGCATCAGAGGCATGCAAAGAATCAATTTGGCTTAATCGACTAGTAACAGATTTGGGAATCAAAGAAGAGATGCCTGTGTTATATTGTGATAGTCAAAGTGCTATACAATTGGCTCGCAATCCAGTTTATCACTCAAAGACAAAGCATGTGGATGTGAAGTATCATTTCATCAGGGAAATGCTCGAGGATAAGCAACTTCAGCTTCCCAAAGTTCACACCACAGAAAATCCTACTGATCTACTTACAAAAGGACTTCCCTCAGAGAGCTTTGCGCATTTTCGCAAGCAGTTAGGTGTAGGGTAGTACATCACTTCTCTACATCTCTTGTATATTAGCTTGTATAGTAGCTTTTCTCACACTTAAAGTACCACATTGGACTTTAAGTGGGAGGTTGTTGGGGTATAAAGCCCAATGTGGTCGCCTAGGTAAGTGGGCGGGCCGCCAGGTATGTACACATATTCTTTTGTAAAAACCTAATAAGAACTCACTATGCTCTACACATTACAATAGAGCGAGTTCACCATATCGTCGTGCTCTTCTTCTCGCACTCTCTCTCGCGTCGCACTTCCGCTCGTACTCCTTCACCTAACATAGTGGTAATGCACCTCAATGTGCTTTGCACGAGGATGAGAAACTGGGTTCCTCGCAACTTCCAATGTGCTTTGACTATTAGTGTAGATAGTGTTAGTAGTGCCCTGTCCAACACCCAAATCAACCATAAGGCGTCTGAGCCATACACACTCAACCGTAGTTGTGAAGAGATTGCACCTCACAACTGAAAGTGGCCATAGTAGGTTGCTTATTACTCAACCATGATATGCATGAACTGCTAGGCATGAAACAAAAACCACTTGTGGACACTCACGTGTCAAAACAACCAACCCAATCTAAGTCCAAGAAAGCATGTAAGTCTGGTGGAAATGGTCCCCCCTTGGGATAAAACAAGCCAAGATGTAAAGTGACACTCAAGTAGCAAAAAATCCTCTTAATAGCCTGCCAATACTTAGACACTGTGCTATGCATAAATCTGTTGACCTATGAGACTGCAAACTAAATATTAGGCCTCGTGTTGCATACATAAATGAGGCATTCAACAATAGTTTGGTAAAGAGTGACATCTGCAGGATCACTAGCATCATGAAGACTCGATTTCAAACTTGTTTCCATGGGAGTGGCAATAGGTTTGCAATCCTCAAGTCCAAACTTACATAGCAATGTCTCTACGTAACTTCTATGACACAAGGCAGTACCACCATCACACTGCTTAAACTATATACCCAAGTAATGATGCAATAGCTCCAAATCTTTCGTCTTGAAAGTAACATTCAAATCAGCCTTAAATTCAGCAATATGTCTCTCATTTGGTCCATTATCAGTAAATCATCCACATAAAGAACCACAAGGAGAAGTACATCACCCTCACGCTTTACATACAATGTGCTTTCTATTGAACTGTTACGAAAGCCTAGTTTGACCAAATGAGTGTCAACCTTCTCATACCAAGCACAAGGAGATTGCTTCAACCCATACAAAGATTTGCTACATTTGCACACTTTATCCTCTTGTCCTTTCTTGACAAAACTGTGAGGCTTTGCTACATAAACTTTCTCAAATATGTCACCATTCAAGAAAGTAGTAACAATGTATGATTGATGTACATCCCGACCAAAATGAGCTGCCAATACACATAGAAAACGCACAGTAGTCATACGACAAGTGGGAGAAAAAGTCTCTTCATAATCTATGACTTTTTGCTATGCATAACCCTTTGTAACAAGTCGAGCCTTATAGTGATCTATATCACCATCCGGCTTGTGTGTCAACTTGTAAACCCACTTTGTACCAATGGCCTTTTTGCTAAGAGGCAAATCACATAAATTCTATGTGTCATTTTCTATAAGTGCATCATATTTTGATTGCATGAAAGACATCCAATTTTTTGAATTCTGTGCTTCATCAAAAGACAGAGGTTCCTCAAAATTATGTAAGCTAGAAACAACGAAAGCATAACAATCTGATGCATAAGATGCATGGAGAGAACCTGAACGAGTACGACTAGAAAAACGTGCATCCAATTTGTGGTCACACAAAGTATGCACCAGCCATTTAGGCATACCTCTAGCCTGCTCATTTTCAGCCCTTTCCTCATCAAGTAAATCATGTACATAGATTTTCAGTAACATGATGTAGACTGATTTGTAACATTTTCAGAAGCCCCCATAGGCTGTACATTTTCCTCATTGGAATTTACATTCGAACTTCCACCACTGAAAAGAGGCAACAAAGTGTCATAAATGTCCTGTGAGCTTACATTACCGTCTCTAGTATATGACATCAAGGGCGGAACAAAATCTTCCACAAACAGAACATCTCATGAGACCAAGATACGATTTTTTTGCGGATGATACAACCTGTAACCTTTGCTTTAAGCACTATATCCAACAAAAATACATTTGACAGCCTTATCATCCAATTTTCTGCGCTGTGTTTGTGGCACAAAAGCATATGCCAAACAACCACAAACACGCATGTGCTCAATAGAAGGCTTTCTATCTAGACTACAAAGCTTTTGTAGGACACCTGTTTAGTACATAAGTGGCACACATGATGACCTCAAGCCAAAACAAATGTGGAAAAGCTTGACTTTTGACCATACATCGTGCCATTTTCGTAAGTGACTTGTTTTTCCTCTTAGAAACACCATTTTGCTGAGGTGTATAAGGCACTTTACATTGGTGTTTTATCCCACCACTAGCCAAAAACTCATTAAATTCATGAAACATATACTCCCCCCCTCAATCGGAACAGAGGGTGCCCATAATACATTTCGAGTCATTTTCAACCATAGCCAGAAATTGTTTGAAACACATAAATACTTTAGACATTGCTTTAAGCAGATATACCCATGCATGTATGGAGTAATCATCAATAAAAGTCACAAAGTAAAGGTAATTGCCCAAGCACGGAGTCTGCATGGGTCCACAAACATCACTATGTACAAGCTGCAACCTGCATGTGGCCCTAACTGAACCATCCTTTAGAAACTTAGCCCGCTGCATCTTACCCAAAATACAGCCTTCTCTGACATGTTTGACAGGTGCTTCAAGAGGCGACAAAGAAGCAACCATATCAGATTCTCGGGGGGTTCACCGTTCAGTACCCCCCTAAATAACATGCGTTCGTGTGTGAATGAATAAAATGACCCCTTATTTTAGTATATGTTCCAAATATAGTACAAAAAACCCTTAATTTAATTTATCTATGTTAAATTGCCTAAAATTTTTGTATTTTAAAACCCCTCCTTTCGAACTCACGTTATACATTAACATGATTACATAATGCACCCCCCGAGATTAGATTTCTACAAACACAGCAAAATGGAAAAATTCAAATGAACAAAATGTGTATGCCAAAGTTTTGCATTTGAAATAGCCTTTGGATCCACAACTGCATTTGCAAAATTCTACCCACACTTGTCATACAAAGTGAGCTTACACAGCCCACGTTGTAAAATGCCAGATGAAACAATTTCATCCCAAAACTGAGATCATTTACTGTACATCTATCATCCACAAATTTGAGTACAATACCAAGTCTAGCAAGTGCAGATACAGACAAAAGATTCTTCTTGATCCCAGGTACAGAAAGTGCATCAACAAGTGTGAAAGAATTGCCATTTGCAACAGTAAGCACAATCTTTCGAACTCCTTGAACTGAATACGAGGCATTGTTGACACAAGTAACTGAATTTCCATGAGGGACAGACTCAAGAGAGGTGAAAAAATCATGATGTGAGGTAATGTGCTTTGTAGCACCACCATTAGGCAATTTCGGAGGTCATTTGGAGGGCCTTCTAAGAAAATGTATTTTTCGCACTCTCTCTCTAGAAAATATGGCGAATAATAGAGGTGGGTCTTTCATGGTAAAAGTTCAAAAAGTGTACTTTAAGTAGATTCTTTACTCTTCTGAACATTCGTCCGTAATGATTGAGGGATAATCTTCTTTTCAATTGTATTGAATGAACCTCGTCAACATGGAGGGAATGAGGCTAACATGGAGGGACGAAGGCGCAGCCGCCTATTCACTTTTCATTAAACCTGCACCTTTGGCTAGTGGCACACTCCTCAAATGGCACAAATGTTACGCAGAAATGAGCCAAATATCACCTTCACATTGATTTGGACAATGAGTACCAACCATTGATTAAGCGTAGTAAAGCAAACACACATATACCTCCCGCATCCATAGACACACTCAAAGCTCCGGGAGCTAAACACATAGATATCTGGACAAGAGGCTCTCTCTATCCTAAGAATCCAATGACTAATGCATCTCCACAGTTTGTCAATCCTACAAGCTTATTGACCTTTGTTGGTGATGGAGAAAAGGGTCTTCTGGGTTATTGTAAATATCTTACAAGGGAAGCTGAAACTTATAAGGGCATTCTCCAAGCTCAACAATGTGAGATTGTTCGTCTTTCACATTTACATTCTATAGATCACGTTACCATTTTGCAACACAAAACAGAGGTACATGAACTGAAAGAAAAGGTATGAAGTTGTCAAATGAAGGACACCATCTGTTGTGTGCGTGTAGTGAGTGTACGGAGTGTGTGCAAGAGAGGGGAAGAAGAGAATGGGGAAGGGGATAATGCACAGACAGCCTGTGTTGGGTTAGTGGAGAAGAAAGATAAGAGTCAACTCTATCTCTTTTTCTCCCTATATTGATTAGGTGAAAGTATGAACAAGGGCAGTTTCCCACGGCCACCTGGCCTACACCACAACAACCTCCCACTTGAAGGTCACGGTGGCCAATAGTGGCATTAGTATAGTTAGTCTATACAGAATTGATGAAGCATTGCCGAGGCTTCATCCTACACCCATAAGTTCTATACAATGTGTAAATCGCTCCGAGGCTAGGCTCTTTGTGAGAGCATCTGCGGGGTTTTTGTCAGTGTGAACCTTGACAAGCTCGATACGCTTGCCAACCAATGCATCTCGTATGACATGGTATCTGACCTCTATGTGTTTCGACTTTGAGTGAAACACTGGATTCTTTCCCAAAGCAATGGAACTCTGACTATCACAATGTAGTACTGGAACCTCGTGAATGCCCAAATCTCCCACTAGACGAGCCAACCATATGGCTTCTTTGCTGGCGTGAGACGCAGCAACATATTCTGCCTCAGTGGTAGATGAAGACGTGCAATCTTGGAGACACGATCTCCAAGAGATAGCTGTTCTAGCAAACATGAACACATAGCCAGATGTGGATCTTCTACGATCCACGCAACTCGCATAACCCGCATCCGTGTAACCTACAATAGATGCATCACTGTTTTCGAAGCGTAAACACTTGCTAGCTATACCTCTCAAATATCTGAGGATTTTCTTCACTGCTTCCCAATGCTTCTTGCCAGGGTTTGCCATGTACCTACTAACCACTCCCACTGCATGTGCAATGTCTGGTCTTGTGGCTACCATAGCGTACATCAAACTGCCAACTGCTGAAGAATATGGTACTTTCACCATTTCCTCTTTCTCAGCCACTCTCTTGGGAGAGTCTTCCTTGCTAAGTTTGGAGTATGCTTGCATTGGGGTACTCAATGACCTTCCCCCCTGCATACTAAAACGTTGCAAGACTTTGTGAATATACTTTTCTTGAGATAATTCAAGAATTCCACGTTGCCTGTCTCTCTTGATGTGCATATCAAGAAAGTGATTGGCATCTCCCAAATCCTTCATGGAAAACTGAGTGCTTAGCATCTTTTTCAATTGATTGATTTCATCAATTGATTTGCCTGCATAAGCATATCATCTACATACAAGATCAAGATGATTAAAAAACCATCGTTCAATCTTTTTGTGTATAAGCAATGATCCTCTTGACTTCTTATGTAACCCTGAGACTGCATGAATTTGTCAAATTTTTGATACCATTGCCTTGAACCTTGCTTGAGGCCATAGAGTGCCTTTTTAAGTCTACAAACCAATTCTGTCCTCGTTGATTTTTGGGTTTCACATACGAATCCCTTTGGTTGTTTCATGTAGACATCTTCATCTAGATCCCCATGAAGAAATGCTGTGTTCACATCCATTTGGACAAGTTCCATGTCCTGGATAGCAACCAAGCCAAGCATGGTGCAAAGTGTAGTCATCTTGACTACTGGAGAGAAAATCTCATCAAAATCCACACCTTTTTGCTGCTTGAAACCCTTGGCAACTAGACGAGCCTTGTATCTAGGCTCGGGATCTTCCGCTGTATACTTCTTCTTGTATATCCACTTGCAAGGTAAAGCATTTTTGCCTTTTGGTAGTTCAACCAAATCCCATGTCTCATTAGCCACAATCAAATTGTATTCTGATTGCATAGCCTGCTCCCACTTAACGCTATCTTCCATTTGTATAGCTTCTTTGTAGCAGGTTGGCTCTCCATTGTCAGTGACCAAAATGTGGTGTATACCTGGCTCAAACTGCTCGGGCGCACGTGATACTCTCTCAGAGAGTCTCAATGCCTAACTACTGGACTCTGCTCTCTCCAGAGCAATAGTAGTATCTTGCACTTGAGGAGTAGGTGCAATACTACTGAACTGAGTTGGTTCAGAGGCTACATCCTCAAAACGAACACGTCTGTACTCAACATCTTTGATGGTCTTCTTGTGAATTTTTGATTCATTGAAAATCACATGTGAGCTATGAATGAATTTGTTTGATTCTGGCTGCCAGAGACAATATCCCATCTCTCCGTGTGCACCATAGCCAATAAAGATGCATTTGTGTGATCTGGGATCTAAGTTCCAACGAAGTTCTTTGGGCACATGTGCATATGCCTCACATCTAAATACACGTAAATGCTCATAGCTTGCCTTTTGACATTCCATAATTCCTGTGGAATTTTGAAATTCAAAGGAGAACTAGGTGACCTGTTGATGATGTGCACTGCTATCATAACAGCTTCCCCCTAAAACTCTGGAGTAAGCTTCGCCATAGACATCATAGAGACAACTCGCTCTTGAATGGTACGATTCATTCTTTCAGCTATCCCGTTTTGTGCAGGTGTGTATGGAGCAGTAAACTGCCGCCGAATGCCTCTTCTATTGCAAAAATCCTTGAATTCTGTGGAGACGTATTCTCCACCATTGTCCGTGCGAAAAGCTTTGAGCTTTGTTCCTGATTAGTTCTCAACCATGGCGAGGAATTTTTGGAATGTCGAAAAGACTTCTTCCTTACGCTTAAGGAGATACACCCACACCTTTCTGGTAGAATCATCTATGAACGTGAGAAAGTAGTTCGCCCCCCCTAGAGTTTTATGTGGCATTGGACCACACAAATCACTGTGCACCAAGTCTAGAGGTTCGCCTAGTTTCTTATTCAATGGCGAAGATGTCAATCTAGTCTGTTTGCCATATAGACAATGCTCACACATTGGAAAGTCCGTGTAATCTAACACAGGTAAGTAGCCAAAACGCTAAAGTGTTTTCATTCCCTTTTGGCTAATGTGCCCTAGCCGGCTATGCCACAACTCAGGAGACGGTAGCTCGGCAACATAGATAGAGTGTTCGTCGACACTCAAAACAAACAAAGAGTACATGGATTCGTTTTTATTGCCTTTCATCATGATAAGGTTGTTCTTGCGGATCATCCAAGAACGATTACCAAAAACTGTAGTGTAGCCAAGATCATCCAATTGCCCTATAGAAAGCAAGCTTTTCGTAAGCTTGGGCACATGTCTGACATTCTGCAACACAAAAGTAGTGCCATTATACATCTGAAGTTTCACATCACCAATGCCAATAATGTCAAGCTCATAGGAATCACCAAGATTGACAATTCCATGCATTGATGCATAAGAGGAAAACCACTCTCTATGCGGTGTGACATGAAAACTTGCACCAGAATCAAGGATCCAATTCTATGCATATCCCTCATCCTGTGCAACCAAAGCATCTGGAGTGAGATCTGAAGTGAAAATGAGAATATCTGAGGCATCTGCTGTCACCTCGGCATGAATCTCTGTGGGCATAATGAGCATCACTGGAGGGGGAGCATCCTCTACTGCAGTGGTAGGTATGGGAGACTCAACAATATTGAGCTCCTAAATCTTTACTGTACTTTTGCTTTTGCCAGAATTATCCTTTTGCATGTTTTTCTGATCTCTTAGGAAATTGCGACAATCCTTTTTGTAATGACCCTTCTTGTGGCAATAGTAACACTCGACATTTCTGGCATTGTGGTCTCTACTTTGGTTCCTGTGTCTGCTAGGACTACGAGGATTTCGCTCTCTACTTTTACTTTTTTTTTTTGTTCCTGTCACGTCCTCTTGGCTTTGTTGAACTACCAGCCATATATGCATCTCCATGACTAGCATTATCGAGAGATTTACGACGAATCTCTTCAGTGAGCAACGCATCTGTGACAACATTGAACTCTAACTTGCCATTCGGAGCTGAATTTCTAATGGCTGTGCAAAAGATATCCCATGAACTGGGTAGAGAGAATAACAAGAAGATAGACTTGAGTTCATCGTCAAACTCCTTAAAGCCCTGAGATGTCAGCTGATTGAACAAGGAGTTGAACTCATTTAAGTGACCGGAAATTGTGCTACCTTCTTTCATGTTGAGCTTCATAAGCTTTTTCATGAGAAAAACTTTGTTGGATGCACTTTTGCTCTCCCATGCTGAACATAAGCTATCCCATAGTTCCTTGGTTGTTTTCTTCCCTATGATAGTGAAGAAGACTGACTCGGCTAGATGTAGACGTATCGTAGCCATGGCTTTTGCATCCAAAAGCTCCCATTAAGCTTGTGTATAATCATTATCCTCTGCACGCTCTTTCAACGGTTCTGAGAGGCCTTTGTTTATCAAAACATCTTTCATGCGCTCTTTCCACATGGTGAAGTTGCTGCCATCGAACTTCTGAATGAAATACTCCTCCTTTTCTGAAGAAGAAGCCATCGCTGATAAGAGGGTTTGAGAGGTACCAAACTATGGCGAGAAGCTGTAGAAATTTGGGCAGAGTAACCTTTGTATCGGGAGTAAAATCTCAATCGAAATAGACTCAAAAGTGCCAACTATGGAAGTCACGACTCGCGGGAAGTAAATCCGGTAGAGTCTCCTTTGTATGAGGAGTCAAAACTCAACTCAAAATGCATATAAATGTGTCAATTGCACTAACTGGGCATCTGCTGCACAAAACAACTGCTATGTGAGTGCCAACTCGGCGTCAAAAGCATAAATAACCGTCCAGATACGTATCCTATGGCGAGGGTACCGTAAAGGGGAACTCCAGCTACCTGTATCACCGAAGGTGTCTCAACATTCGAGCACACCCCAACTCAAAGAAAACCTCATGCTATCGACCCTCCAAAGGCTAATGCAGACACAAATGGACTAGCCACAATCTCAGAAAGGGCTCTTTCGGTCCAAGTCTCAGAAACGGCCGGGAAAAACTGCCAAAATAGCCAAAAATGGCTCCACACGTAGTACAGTGGGCAGTGTCCGCAACTCAACGTACATGAGAAAAACCGTGCTCAAAGAGGCGCCAAGAACTGCTGCATGCAGTGAAAGTGATCCTTGCAGGGATATCTGCTCTCAAAAGAGCTCAGTAGCACTAGGTGTGCTCACAACAAAATGCATCTGTCAATGCATGTGTCCGTAGAGAATCTGCTGTCGAAATGACTGCCAAATCACCTGTGAAAGCGCTGTGTCTGGTAACCTGGAGAATCTGTGCGTGAATGGGCTGAAAAACCCCCCTGTAACCTGTAACCTGCGTGTCGGTGTCGCTATGTGCCTTTTTCTGCCGCCGGGTAGAAATATGCTAGTTGAATAGCCGCCAAAGGTGTCGTATTCGTAAACTGTCTCGTAAAGTGTGATCGGTGCGCTCGATGCCAATGCCGGGTGTCACTCCTCTATGACAGAGGTACCTCACCCGCGCATGTCGCAAGCACGGTCGTCGATCGCGGGAACGCGCTCGTCTGGGGAAACGCCCGGTGTCTGGGTCGGATGTCGGAGATCCGCCGCAATGAGCAGTGTCGAGCCGGTGCGCATGAGCGGTGTCGATGTTCATGTCGCCTTCCACCCCCGGGCGGAAGTGGCTAGCCGAGTAGCCGTAAAATTCCAATGGCTAGAGCAGTCAATACCGAGTCGGATCGGTATCGATCGCAGATCTTGCTTGATCTGTGAAGATTGCTCTCAACTTGTCGGACTCGGTTGCTTGTTCTCACTAGCAAAGCATGGTGTCAAGCTCTCTCTCTCACTCTCTCTATCTCACAAGCTTTTCGCGCAATGAGAGAATGTGTGTCTATCTCTCTATCTCACAAGCTTTTCGCGCAATGAGAGAATGTGTGTCTATCTCTCTATCTCACAAGCTTTGGGCGCAATGAGAGAATGTGTGTCTATCTCTCTATCTCACAAGCTTTTCGCGCAATGAGAGAATGTGTGTCTATCTCTCTACCTCACAACTGCAAATTTCTGAGAAGCTTCCTTTTCACGAGCTTGAGGAGAGGAGTCGGGGGATTCGGTCTTGCAGGCTCGGTGGGAATGAGCCCTTGCGCGCACACTATTGTGGGAGTGTGAAATTAAAAAAAAATCGCTGCTGTCTGTCGAAAGCTGCCTACAGTCGACGACTGTGTGTGTGTTTGTGTGTGTGAGTGCATAGCAGGACTCCTACTCTCGGTTCTCTCTGGCGGCCCCAATTCGCTGCTCGTCAACACACTCCCAAGCTCCCAATGTCTACACACGCTATCGGTTTTGTATTGACCAACACTGCCAGATGCACTGCAAGCCCCCCGAAGCTCCTCTCGAGTGTGTGTGTGTGTGTGTGTGAGAGCAACACCACCACAAGCTCGCCTCTCTCTTTGTTCTTTGGCTGCATCACCCGGCATTGACCTGCTCCATGCCTCGCCCTTAAAATTCCGCTATTTGCTACTACTCGTAGTGAGCCCGACTTCCCCAATTGCTCGATTATTTGCAGATGCTATGCTTACCTGCACACTATGTGTGCCCTCAATGTTCTGCTCGGTATTGCAGTTGTGATTCCTTCCAAGCTTGCCAGTTTTCGAGTTATGGCTACCCAAATTTCCTACAAGTTCCAAGAGTGTGTAATCACCAATGCCCGACCCAAGGTCTTCTCAAAGCTTACAATGCCCTCGATTGTGCTTGGCCGATTCCTAATGGCTGCCTAATTTTCTGTCTTGAAAATTGTGAGATGCCTCCTCCCTGTGTTGCTCGATGCTTCAAGATGCACTGACATGTCCTGCTTAGTGCTTCTCACCAAGATGCCCACTTGCTGCACTGTGCTATTGAGCTGCTTATTGACTCTCTTGCAAGCCCCCTTCTTTGATTCAATGCCTTCAAGCTCCTGCTAGTGCTCGTCTGCTTGGCAACACTTGCCTTCAAGCTCAACAACCTGCAGATCTCGAATTCCCTGTTGAGATTCTTTGCTTCCAAAGGGCAGTTGCACACGCGATGATGGGGAGCGGGATCGGCAAGCCAAGCTCTGATACCAATTGTTGTGTGCGTATAGTGCGTGTACGGAGTGTGTGCAAGAGAGGGGAAGAAGAGAATGGGGAAGGGGATAATGCACAGACAGCCTGTGTTGGGTTAGTGGAGAAGAAAGAGAAGAGTCAACTCTATCTCTTTTTCTCCCTATATTGATTAGGTGAAAGTATGAACATGGGCGGTTTTCCACGGCCATCTCGCCTACACCCCAACACCATCTTGGGTGGTCGTATCCAAAAGAAGAAATTGTGCAATCTTGAAACATTGCAGGTTGCATCCGGAGGTCTCAAGAAAAGAATTCGAGCATTAAGGTGATGCTTCTTGGTTGACTAAATTGTCTTAGTAGTTAAGTAAATTTTTTGTTTTTTCTTGTTATGCATTGTTTTCATGTGCCTAAATAGTGTTAGTGAAGTAAATTTTCTGTTATTTACTTATGCATTGTCTTCATGTAGAGATTCAATCTATCCTGACAAGGAAAACATTGACCCCAAAGCCAATATAGGAAAGAGATTGAAGCCACTTATAAGTAGAAGCCTTGCAGCAGATATAGTACATGAAAAGAAGTTTAAGGTCCTACAGTGAAATGTAGTGGACCGCTTTATTTCAGAGAACTCAGTGCCTGCAAAAGAGATACAAGGCACACTTGATTCACTTGGTGTAAGCAAAAGAGGATATTCGTCTATACAAAAATCTGTCTCATCCATCTTTGTTAAGAAGGGAATAAAATCCAAACTTTTACCATCAGCCTCAAGTGTTTGGAAAGAGAGGCTTCAGCTTAACGACGCACAAGGAGAATATCTTGGACAACCCTTTCATATTAAAGCAACTTACAGTGGCCATGGAGCAAACATGGCATATGATGAGTTCAATAATATTTTTATGGACCTGCAGATGTTGCAGAAGAGAATGGTGGAGTTTTACAACATCACATTTAAAGAGTCACGAGGGGTATTACATTTTGTGTTGAAGCTGGATGAGTGTGAGCTTGTTAAAGAGAAGAAGCTAGAGCGTGTTACTATTACTTTAATGAATAGAGCCCTCTCAAAGTGTCCCAATGATGATCCTTTGTATTTTAGTGTTCAATCACAATCTAACATATGGTGGCTTGGTGCTTTTGAGGTAAGCGAGATTCTTAGCTAAGCTCAAATGTTCACATCTACTTAAGTCTCATTTATTTTGTGTTGCAGGTAAAGAAAGAAGATCATGAGATTCTATATTGGGTGTTCCATCAAACTCATGTTTCAGGAGTCTTACCATCGCCCGAGCGAGATTTCTCGAGCGAACTAAAACCCGAGCGAATATCGAAATGGCATCTACCTATGTTGTGCTATGTTTACTCTTAACTTTACATTACATTTCATGTATAAGTGAAAGGTGTTCGATGTTGTTTGCCTTTGCAATGTCGCACAGCATTGGGCCTCACAAGCATTGATGCTGCACATTGCAACGTGGCTCAACCTCAGCATCGTGCAAGGTGAGGGACTCATAATAGGCATCACTGCTACATTGTTTCTCTCTATGTATCCTGCATGGTTAGCGATACGATCTCCATCTCCAGTCAATGCCTGTCATGCAGTTGGACATCATCGCAATTATGGTAGTACTCAATGATGGCCCGAGTAACTCTCCATCGAGGCTGGGTGTCATAGCCCGAGTAAGGATGGTCGGTGGCAAAGTTCCTCCTTCTCTTATTCACTCTTGTCCTCCTTGTCGCCAACTTTTAGCCCCTCAAAGAACCCGCCCACCTCCTTGGGGTGCCTGACATCTCCTTTTGAGCAGCCTCAAAAGCTTTTTGTAAATGCTTGAGTGTTTTCCACACTCCCAACAAAGAAAATGCAAAATTTTTCATCTTTAAACTCTCCTTCTGCAAAATCAGAGGCATGCCACACCAAAGCCTTGTCACTACCCTGATGTTACTACAAGCAGCTTATAGAGGGAACGATTATGTGATTTGCATAGATTTCATGACCAATCGAACGTTTTTGGTCTTCTTATGCTGGAGTAGCTTCACCTGCCTCATACCTCTCTCTTTCCACTAGTACCGTCCTTATCAAATTTGTATAGCTAATTGGCCTTTAGGTCAATGAGAACATTCTCATTCTCCTTGCCAGTACTGACAGCAAGGGCATCAAGCTTGATGATGCGGCACCTGTGTCTTCCTCCTCAATTGCAGGTCTTGCATCATCACCTTCCTCTGTAGCGGCATTTTCCACGGGCTCTTTCTCTTCATTGAGCGCTTAGCATCCATTTGGATTGAAGTGGGCTGAGAGAGAGAGAGAGAGAGAGAGAGAGAGAGAGAGAGAGAGAGAGAGAGAGAGAGAGAGAGAGAGAGAGAGAGAGAGAGAGAGAGAGAGAGAGAGAGAGAGAGAGAGAGAGAGAGAGAAAACAACCTACAATGAGGATGGAGGAGCTCGTCGGTGTCAAACTTTGAACCAAGTATTCTATAGAAAAGGCAAGAATCAAAATTTGCCGTATGTCATTACTTGCTGCACGGACCGCACACCGGCGTGCACATGGCCCTCCAACAAAAGTAGATATATTCAAACCTTTTAGGTGTTACATTTTGGGGAATGTGTTGTTTTGGTACAGTGTAAAGGAGAAATCATTTTTCCAAACATACAAAATTTCCTTTCTTGAATTTTCCAAGAAGAAATCTTAGAAAATTAGGTTTATTTTTTGGGTTTTACACTAATTTTCTCTATTATGGGGCGGAATTTCTCCCTTTTCCTTGCCTTCAACCGGCATTTTTGAAATTTTCTCTATTTTGGGGCAAAATTTCTCCCTTTTCCTTGCCTTCAACCGGCATTTTTGAAATTGAAGCGTATTAGGGTAGAGGAGCCAGTAAAAATACGGGTACCAGTTCAGGAACCAGTCGACCCCCATCTTTTAACACTTTTAGTGACCAGTAAAGAATCGTGATTACATGAGAAATTGTGTGGCTAGCATAGTTGGGATGAGTACCACGCCATCGGATCCTGCGTTCAAGCCTTGCTGTCATGTTTTCCCTAATATGGCCCCCGGTAGTCTTCCCTTTCACACCCACTTTTTGTACACGCAAATTTTTGTTTGCTGTCGATCTTCGTCGTCCGACCCCAGAACGCGATGGCGCCACTACTGAAGATGCCTGGTGCGGATCGCCGGGAATTGGTCGCTCATCTTGGGCGTCTCTAAACTTACCCTAGCTGAGACACATTTTCCCGAACACTAAAAAAGGGCCGAGATCAAATTTTTCCTGCTGCAAGGAGCGCGCCGGCGCGCGATCGTATAGAGTATCCCAGGAAACGTTTTTTTCAAAAACTTGACAAGACTTTCTGTTTCAACATCATTGCCTGCTTCATCGTCGTCGACTCTCTTAATCCAGCTATAGTCGCCCTCTGCGTCTTCTGCCCTCCTTGCCTAATCCTGTCATACACCACCCCTTGCAAAAATAAGCCCTGCCGTGATGCCGACCGATATCTATATATGAAGCAAGATCGTCGTTGAAATCTGAGTGTGTCTGTGTGCGTGCACATCTGTGTGTTTTCCTTAGGGCGGGAAGGAGTTGGAGATGGGAGCTAAGTGGAATCACAATCGCAGGAAGGGCGAAGCATGCAATGGCTTGGGAGGCAGGTTGATAGGCGTGCAGGAAGGGGAAGTATGCAGTGGGTTGGGAAGCAGGTTACGAGGCTTGGATGCAAGGCTCTTCTCTGCTTGACTGTGAGAGCTTAGAGCTCAAATGGAGTGCTGCAGATTGGCGCTCGTAGCAGGAGTGTTGTAGATGGATGTGTGAGAACAAGGTTGCAAGGGAGTCTAGAATATCGCCCTCTCTCTCTCTCTCTCGTGACACTGAGCTTACTGATTTGAACAATATTGTCTCTCTCTCTCTACCATAAAAGAGAGCCTAGAGGTGTTGCCGATTGGATACACAACCCCAAACGTAGACTATAGTGAAGAAGGGGAGGCTACAGGATGGCGAGTTGGGGGCACGTGGAGCAATCTGGCAAAGCTAGCAACCAAGGATACGAAGCATGGTGGCATGTGCCATATGCTGGACGATGTGCAACAAGGCTGCAAGTGACTTGCGATGAGTTTTTCTTTGAGTGAGCGCGTACTGTATACAGCAGCTGAGGCTTTGCGCTTGACTAGCTTAGCTCTGGAGTGTCCGAAGAGCCTTTCCGTGGCGTGAGGTATCAAGATCAAACTCCATTGCTGCAGGGGACCTCTGCATCAATTCAACCATGCAATTGGAATTTATAATAAAAACGGATGGACTTAGGGTATGTCCAGTAGGTCTTGTCCACTTAATTTTGTGTAATAAAAACGGATGGACTGAGGCAGTGTTTGGGAAAAGTGTGCCTCAGCTTAGCCTTGAGCCGGTTGCAAAATCAAAGTAGCCGGTTGAGGGGAGGGCAAGAAGCAGAAAATTATGTTTAAAATACATGGAAAATAGTGTAATTTTGCAAAAATATTGGCTAGTATTGTAAAATTTCCGGTTCAGATCTGTCTTGGAGGGATTTTTGTATGTTTGTGAAAATGATTTTTCCCGAACACTGGACTGAGGGTATGTCCAGTAGGTGTTGTCCCCTTAATATTCCAAAAGTTGTACTACTTGAGTGTGACTGTGATACAACAATATCTACTTAGTCAAAAATGCCAGTTGAGGGACAGTGTAAAAGGCCGCAAAATAAACCTAATTTTCTAAAGTTTTCTCTTGCTAAATTCAAGGTAAGGAATTTTGCATGTTTGGGAAAATGATTTTTCTTGAACACTGATCTGGAGAAAGGCATACCCTTTGCAACTAGTACTGGGTTCTGTCGCTCTGCATACATCGACCAGAGAGAGAGAGAGAGAGAGAGAGAGAGAGAGAGAGAGAGAGAGAGAGAGAGAGAGAGAGAGAGAGAGAGAGAGAGAGAGAGAGAGAGAGAGAGAGTTGTTATATAAAATGTAGGCATCGGGACAAACGTGGACCATGCATGAGTGGCTATATAAAACGTGGGCACCAGAAGCAAGCGACGCGTTAATCTTCACAAAGGCATATGCACAAGATTCTGCCTTTTGATGATTTTCATTGAATCGTTAGGACATATTTCGCAACATTTAGAAGTAATTCCTTTTTTCCCTAAGATTGTTTGGAATCTAAGATGCAAACCACTTCACCACTCTACTCTTGAATGGAATCACATCATGAGATTTATACTCACCTTGTTGTGCCTCATAATCTCTCTCTCTCTCTCTCTCTCTCTCTCTCACTGTCTCTCTTGCTCTCTCTCTCACTCTCACTCTCTCTCTCTCTCTCACTCACACACACACACACACACACACACACACACACACACACACACACACACACACACACACACACACACACACACACACACACACACACACACACACACATACACACACACACACACACACACATGTGGGAAGTCCTTGAATAAAAAATTTCCTCTTGAGAGCAAGAGGAGAAGGAAAAGTCCCACTTAGATTTTTTCAAAACTAGTGAAAAATTATCACGATGGAAAGGTTTGCAAAGTCAAGAGATGAATATGTCAAATATAAGAGAGAAAGTTGTGAAGAAGAAGAGGCTAATCTTTGTGGAGGTAAGTGTGATATTGGAGGAGGATAGCTAATCTTTGTGGACGTAAGTGTGGTATTGGAGGAGGATAGATATAAGCATGAGTCCGTTACAGTCATTGAACCCATTGGTGGGAGAGGATATGCATCTGCACATAGGGATACACAGAATATTAGCCCGAAGTAGAGGTTGCAACAAAGACGGTATGGGCAATTAGAAGAATTGAACCAAGTATGTATGATTCATTAATGATGGCTCACATGATATTATGCATGGGGTTTTCACACCATGTTTTTGGGGCTGCAAAAAATACCCCGCATCATCCTGGTTGAACCTTAGGGGGTTGTGCCAGGGTTATGTTGGGTTTTTAATTTACTTTGCTACACTATCCTCTATAGAGTAATGATTGATGTCTTGATCAAGTCTTTTTCATTGAATGCGCTCGCTCGGTTTCTTATGCGCTCGGAAGTACTCGCTCGAGGATTTGGATTCCTCATGTTTCAGAGGTGATTGATTGATAGACTAACCAGGGAGAGGTACTACGTCTAGATGGAAGGGGAGACTTTCAAGTTCAATGGCATCTTGTAGGTGACTTCAAAACATTAAAGTGCATGTATAATTGTGGAATGGGTGCAATGGCAAAGTCGCCGTGTTTGTTCTGCATGGAGCCTACAAAGGTCATGGACCCAAATTGGTGGAGAAAAGCTCCAACACGTCACATTGAGGACCCTGCTTTTCGACTGGTTTTGAAAATACCACTTGTGAATGTCCACATCTGTACAATGCATGCCCTTTGTAGGATTGTGGAGAAATTGGTCTACTTATATATCGGATTTTCTTGGAAAATCAAGAACTCAACAGAGCGACAAGTGGCCCTGCAGTGCTTAGAATTGTTACTGTCGGATATGGGGCTTCATGGTGGCAATGTGAAAATCCAGCGGGATGAAAAGAGATCAACTGCTGAGAAGGATGTCCCATGCAAACCATCCATCGCTGGGGTGAAGGTACGGAGGTTTTTATCTAAACCCCAAGGAATACGAGATTCGAAGCTAACAAAACATGGAAAAATATATAACACATCTTATGTTAGCAAGGTAGAGTATTAGAGCTGGAAAAAGCTACATATTGCAGTCAAAGATCAAGAACCAACTACTCGTAATGCGAAGGCTGAGGTTTGGCGATCAATAGACATGCTATTTTTGATGTGCGACAAAGATGATTGGTCACAAGGTGATATGAACAAGTTCAAGGAGAATCTCAACCTTCTCAAGAAATCATTCAAGACAGCATGGACAGACACCCAGATTACTCACTACATGGTATTATTGTGTATTTGATTCTCTTTTATGTGTAACTATGTGAGTGTAAAACATTCTAAGTAATCTGTTTTCATATCTAGCACATCACTTTCAATCATTTACCATATTTTATACAAAAGTATGGAAACCCCGCAATATGGAATACCCAAGGGATGGAAAAGTCTCATTACATGGTGAGAAATGCTTATTTCAGGCACACACGACATGGTGGCTCTCGAATCAAGGCTAATAGTTTGAGAGAACTATTTGAATGGTTCTATCGTAGAATCATTCATCGAATCTAGGCAAAAGAGGTCTTGGCCTCTTCAACAACAGCACAAGCCATCAGACATTTACAACAAAAAAAAGTTAAAAGGCCAATGGCATACAACAACTCCGGTGCTCGTGAAGGTCAACAAAGGTGGAGAGAGACAATGGTGTATGTGAACCACAAGTGGAGAAAGATGCTCTGAGTGGATGACATTGTACAAAATTTCTGTAATACATGATATTATACAATTACTACTTGAAGTGTATCAAGATTTTGAAGGTTCAATTTTGTCTTTTGGCACATCACCCTTGTAACGAATCATGAGATGTTTGCCATACTCTAAAAGTTCATCCGGGTTTTGTCCACCAAGAGCTAGTGCCATTGTTGTGTAAGTGTAGTAATACGCTACCCGACCACCTATATAGCCTGAGCAGTAACCAAAACAATCTCTGGCAAACACTTTGTCCACAAGAATGACTTTATCTGCACTTTTGGGCAGCACGGGTCCACCCAAGAAGCGTGATAGTGTCTTTAATGTGTAAGTTGCTATTGTACCCTCTTGTGACATTCCATTGTGAAAAACTATTATCGGCGACTCACAAAGCTTTGAAAGGTACTGTGCTAGGGCCGCATCCCTTCCACGATACTCTCGAGTCCGCTGTCGAAGGAAGTCATCCTTGTCAGCAATCCAAGACTGCACATATCATGTCTGAGTAAGTGACACACACACACACACACACACACACACACACACACACACACACACACACACACACACACACACACACACACACACACACACACACACACACACACAGATAGAGAGAGAGAGAGAGAGAGAGAGAGAGAGAGAGAGAGAGAGAGAGAGAGAGAGAGAGAGAGAGAGAGAGAGAGAGAGAGAGAGAGTTACCATGAAGCTCTCATCCTGCAGAAAGATGTTTTCCTGCCACAGGTCCACATATGTAGTTGACCCCTGACCTAAATGGTTAAACCAATCCTCCACTTCTTTGTGACTTGTTGATGGTCTTAGGCTTTGTCTTATTGCTTGGAAGGTGGCTTCAGCCGGTAGTGTCTCCTTGTATTTTTCAGCTTTCTCAAAGCATCTTTGGAGGCATTCCATTGGATTGCTGGATGTTTCCATTGCCTCATCATCACTACTATCCTCTGAAACAAATCCATTGTTGGGGTATGGTCGCCCAGGTAAGTGGGCGGGCCGCCAGGTATGTACACATATTCTTTTGTAAAAACCTAATAAGAACTCACTATGCTATACACATTACAATAGAGCGAGTTCACCATATCGTCGTGCTCTTCTTCTCGCACTCTCTCTCGCGTCGCACTTCCGCTCGTACTCCTTCAACTGGTATCAGAGCTCACATCGAGGCTCGGGGCAGCACTGCAGGAGGCTAGAGCCACCAGCTCAGATTGGAGTGAAATTCGACAGGCGAAGACACGGCTTTAAATCCTGTGGGTAAGCCCGAAGGGCTTGGTGTTCTCAGAATTTCATTCTGAGGTCATCTCGGCCACCGTTCGGCTTCGACAAAGGTCTGCGCAGGCCATTTTCGACTACGTGGTCTCGGCGGGTGCAGATCCGACTCTGGAAATTTGGGGTTTTCGGCCTACGATTGCAGGTGCTGAGGATATCGACACTCCCAGAGTGTTGATTTGTGGCTGTCTACACATCGAAGGACGGCTCACAGTTCTTGGAGGCGTGTCACATACGACACGAGCGCATCTACACACAGTCTGTAGGCGACATCCACTAGTTCATCAGGTAGCTTGTGTTTGCTGCTTGATATTCCAGATTTCATCCTGACATTGCAGGTACTTCCACATGGGATGTATTGTTAGAGATGATGTATGTCTGTTGAGGGTTTGCTGGCTGTGAGTCACGCAGCAAACAACCGCCGCAGCGGTTACAGCATACAGTGGAAAATTTGTGGATGTATTACTTTGTGGGAAGTCTATGTACTGTCAGATTTACTGCAGCCTTTGTTGAGGGTCGAGTGAGGTTTTATTGAGCTGGGGGATTCTCGAATGTTGAGATCCTTTCGGTGATACTGGTCTTGAAGCGATCCCTCGAGCACCCTTAGATAGGCAGCTAGGATGTATTGACTGTGAGTTAGACAGTTGGGATTGCATCTTTGCTTTACTGCCATTGAGGCATTGTCGCAGTCTATGCTTACAGGACAGTGACAGGACAGTCAGAGACAGTACAGGTGCAGGACAGGTTTACCCGCAGCTTATAGTGTCAGAGAGACAATGTTTTTTGAGCTGTTTTTTGGTCTATTTTTGAGTACACCAGAGCCATTTTACAAAGGAGACTGCCGAAATTTATGTAGAATCTGAAGCTTTCTTGGTTCATTTGACGGGTTGATATTGGTTCAGAGGTCAGTTTACAGGGGAAACTCTGCCGAATTTTTCCCAGGAAAGTAAACCACTGTGAAGCGTAGCTATGGCTGGATCACAAGACACTGCTCTTTACAATATCAAGAAGCTGGATGGAACCAATTTCCCATTGTGGAAGAAGCAGATTTGGCACGTGTTGGTACAAAAGAAGAAGATAAAACCTATAAAGCTCAAGGGGATAAAACCAGAAGATATGGACGAAGATGAATGGAGCGAAATGGATGAATTGGCACTTTCTACCATTATGCTGACTTTGGCAGAAAGCGTTTACTTCAATGTAGCAGACGAGATGTCGGCTTATCAAGCATGGTTAAAGCTGAGTGATCTTTATGAGAAGCAGAGTGCAGCTTCACAGGTATACTGGCTTAAGGAGCTTGTTGACTTGAAGATGAAAGAAGCGACACCTATGTCCAATCATCTGAATGAATTCAACACAATCTACAGTCAGTTGTCAGCTCAAGGTGTCAAGTTTGATGAACCTATTAGAGCTATGTTCCTGTTGATCACATTGCCGGAAAGTTGGGACACTTTTCGCACAGCTTTGAGTAATTCTGCACCTCTAGATGGTTTGAACATAGCAGGTGTAGAAGGAAGTCTGCTTACTGAAGAAACCAATAGAAAGACAATGGACAAAGGCAAAGGAACAGCCTTAGTTGTCAGGGGAAGGACCAAAGAAAAGTACAAAGGTGGAAAGAGGAATCAGTCTCGTAGCAAGTCCCGCAGTGCTAAAGGCAAGAGTGACATAGAATGCTACCATTGTGGCAAGAAGGGTCACATGAAAAGAGACTGCAGAGAATGGAAAGCAGAAAAAGGCAAAGATAAAGCTGAAGACCATGGTGAGAAGAACAAGTCCTCAGTGAAGATTCAAGAAATAAATGTGACAAACATTGTTGCAGAGGATGACAGTCTAGTGTCAGGAGACATCTACTTCTTGAAGAATAAAATGGACTCTGCTCTTCTTACAGCATCTGATGGAAATGCATTGAGTGACTGGATTATAGACTTAGGGGCATCACTTCATGTGTCTCCAAACAAGGAGTGGTTTACCTCTTATGTGACCACTAAAGATCATGTTCGGCTAGGCAATGGGCAGACATGTGAGATCTTAGGTGTTCAAGATGTTCAATTGAAGTTTTAGAATGGCTCTTCTTTCACGCTAAAGAATGAGAGACATGTTCCCGCAGTTACAAAGAGCTTGATCAGCACAGGTTTACTTGATGATGCTGGCTACGTCACCACTTTTGGACAGAACATGTGGAAGATATCCAAGGGTTCTATGACAGTAGCACATGGAGTAAAGTCTGGAGGACTTTACATGATTTATGTATCAAATGTCTCTAAAAATGTAATCCATGTAACCGAGCAGCCGAACGTTTCTTTGTGGCATAGCCGGTTAGGACATATGTCCAAGAATGGAATGGAAATCTTGTCTCGTTCTGGTTATTTGCCTGGCTTTTCATTTAATGATTTTGAATTCTGTGAACATTGTCTATATGGTAAGCAAACACAACAACCACATAAGCATACAAGCAATAGAAGAGATACACAATTGGCACTTGTTCATAGTGATTTGTGTGGACCTATGCCTAACCTATCTCTAGGGGGAGCTTCTTACTTTATGACATTTATAGATGATTACTCGAGGAAAGTATGGGTTTACTTTCTCAAGCACAAGGATGAAGCGTTTAGTGTTTTCAAAACGTTTGTGACACTTGTGGAGAATCAGAGTGGAAAGAAGCTTAAATGCTTACGCACTGACAATGGTGGAGAGTATGTTTCAAAGGCCTTTCAGGACTTTTGTGAGTCAAAAGGTATAAAACATGAACTTAATGCTCCTTACAATCCTCCTCAAAATGGTGTTGCTGAGAGGATGAATAGGACCATACAAGAGAAGGTCAGAAGTATGTTGTCTAATGTACAGCTGCCAAATGGGTTTTGGGCTGAAGCTGTATCAACAACTATTCATCTTGTAAATAGATCTCCTAGCAAGGTTTTGCAGAAGTATTCAGTGCCCGAGATGGTATGGTCAGGCAAAATGCCCTCATACAAGCATCTCAGAGTCTTTGGTTGTGAGGCATATACTCACGTTCCAAAGGAGTTTAGGAACAAACTTGAGCCAAAGAGTAGAAAGTGCATCTTTCTAGGCTATGGTAATTCTGGTGAGATGGGGTACAGACTTTGGGATCCCGAATCCAGAAAGGTTGTCCGCAGCAATGATGTTCACTTTAATGAATCCAAATATCATTCTAAACCAGAGAGGGTTGAGGAGATTAGAAGAGTTGTCTTCCAAGAAGATGGACCTGCACGTGCAAGACAAAATGTCAGGGCTCAAGAAGAGCAAGGACAGGATAGAGTGGAACCACAGGTTGTGGCTGAGCCTGAGCCACCTATTGTGCGTAGATCTGGACGTGTCACGCGACCTCCTGATAGGTTTGTTCCATCTATGAACTATGTCATGTTGACTGATTGCAATGAGCCTTCATGTTACAAGGAAGCAGTGCAAATGAAGGACTCCGGGAATTGGCAATTGGCCATGTAGTCAGAGATGACAGCTCTGCATAAAAACTAGACATGGAAGCTAGTTAAATTACCACAGGGCAAAAAGGCTCTACCCTGTAAATGGGTTTACAGGTATAAGATCACCGCTCATGATAGTCAGCCAAAGTACAAAGCAAGGCTTGTTTCCAAGGGCTTTAAGCAAGAACAAGGCATTGACTTTGATAAGGTCTTCTCTCCGGTGGTCAAGATGACTACATTGAGATGCTTTCTTGCATTGGTTGCCATATTAGATTTGGTGTTGCACCAAATGGATGTCAAGACAACGTTCTTGCATGGTGATTTAGATGTGGAAATTTACATGCAGCAGCCAGAAGGGTTTGTTGAGAAAGGCAAGGAAGATTGGGTATGCCAGTTGTTAAAGAGTCTTTATGGCTTAAAAAAATCACCGAGGGCATGGTACCATAAATTCCACAAGTTTATGCTTTCTCAAGGCTACAAACGTAGTGAGTTCGATCACTGTCTATATACAAAGAAGGCTAAGGATGGAAGTTGGATGATCCTTATTTTGTATGTGGATGACATGTTGATTGCTGGCAAGCACTTGGAAGAAATTTCAGCTCTGAAGTCAAAGATGGCAAAATCGTTTGACATGAAACACATGGGTGAGGCAAGTCATATACTTGGTATGCGCATTGAGAGAGACAGATCAAAGAAGTTGATTTGGTTATCTCAAACAGAGTATATTGACAAGGTTTTGCAACGTTTCAATATGGAGAAGGGAAAGGCATTGAGTGTTCCATTGCCACCATATGTGAAACTTAGCAAACAAGATTGTCCTGTGTCTGAGGAAGAACAGGCTGAAATGGATAAGATTCCATATGCGTCTGCAGTGGGTAGTTTGATGTATGCAATGATTGCTACTCGCCCAGACATTGCATTTGCAGTGGGAGTAGTAAGTCGATACATGTCAAACCCAGGCAAGAAACATTGGGAGGCAGTGAAAGGAATATTGAGATACCTGAAAGCTACAAAGAGTATGCGTATATGCTATGGGAGTCAGGAGCTAAGTGTAAAGGGTTTTACAGACTCAGATTATGCAGGTGACTTAGACAACCGAAGGTCTACGTCAGGGTATGTCTTTACATTGGCTGGTGGAGCAGTATCATGGCGTTCTAGATTACAAGATTGTGTTACTCAGTCTACTACAGAGGCTGAATATGTTGCAGCATCAGAGGCATGCAAAGAATCAATTTGGCTTAATCGACTAGTAACAGATTTGGGAATCAAAGAAGAGATGCCTGTGTTATATTGTGATAGTCAAAGTGCTATACAATTGGCTCGCAATCCAGTTTATCACTCAAAGACAAAGCATGTGGATGTGAAGTATCATTTCATCAGGGAAATGATCGAGGATACGCAACTTCAGCTTGTCAAAGTTCACACCACAGAAAATCCTGCTGATCTACTTACAAAAGGACTTCCCTCAGAGAGCTTTGCGCATTTTCGCAAGCAGTTAGGTGTAGGGTAGTACATCACTTCTCTACATCTCTTGTATATTAGCTTGTATAATAGCTTCTCTCACACTTAAAGTACCACATTGGACTTTAAGTGGGAGGTTGTTGGGGTATAAAGCCCAATGTGGTCGCCCAGGTAAGTGGGCGGGCCGCCAGGTATGTACACATATTCTTTTGTAAAAACCTAATAAGAACTCACTATGCTCTACACATTACAGTAGAGCGAGTTCACCATATCGTCGTGCTCTTCTTCTCGCACTCTCTCTCGCGTCGCACTTCCGCTCGTACTCCTTCATCCACTTCTCTCCTCTTGGACTCTGGAAATGATAGCCAGGGAGAAGTCCTCCCTTAAATAGAAGATGCTTTGCACATCATGTAAAAAGATATAGGCCCTGACTCCAATCCTGAACTCAGGCACATCAGGCAACATCATCTGAGCATGCTTCTCAGTGAAGTTACTGACATCCAAGGATAGTTTGATTTCTGTTGTTTTCATAGAGAGCATCTTACTTCTTTGTACTTCAATTGCCTCAACCTCAAGTTCGACCGTATCTTCAACCTCCTCGACTTCTTGTATATGTGTTGTCTCCTCGCATTCTTCATCTGATGCTGCATCCTGCTCCTCTAACACCTCATCAGGATTCTGCATGAAGAATCCAAACAGTCTGTTCAGGTAAATCATAAAGCCAAAGGATTCCTGAATAAGTTTGTACTCTTTTTGGTGCAAAGGGCAGGCTAAATGTCGGCGAACAAGTGGTAATTCCCTATACTTCTTCAGTCCCTGTCCTTTTCCACCGCAGTCATTTAAATGAACGACAGTCATACTGGGCAGAACAACCCTCCCTACCTGCACCATCAGTTCAAATTGATCTCTGTAGGGCTGCAAGAATTCACTGTGCTGAGCTAAAAGGTCTTCAATATCAAATTTTGGGTTAAACATAGAATGAACTAGATCATATTTGTCCCCAGCACCACACGATGTTGCAAAATCGAACAGCCTCTCATCAGTTACAGCTGGGTCTTCCAGAGAAGACACATCCTGCTTGGCTTTACCTTTACTTGCACAAGGATTGCTTGCTGGGAGATCTGCATCATCTGAGAAGTCTATATTCCTCTTTCTTGTATTTTTCTTGACAAGTACTGTAGAGGGTGAGGGACCCTTGTAGGGTGAGGGATCCTCTTGGCCTGCCGACCTCTCTGACTGATCTTCACAAATTGACTCTTCTTGATCAAAGTCTCGAGAAAAGTCAATAGTTCTTCTGGCAGAAACGCTAAGCAAGTGAGCTTGCAAAGGCTGGAATCCTGGCACAAGCTCTGGGTCCGGTTTTCGCCTCTTCTGCTTGCTGGACCTTAATCCTATTCATCAGGAAACATGTCAAGTATTTGTTCTCTTTCTCTCTCTCTCTCTCTCTCTCTCTCTCTCAAGCACACCAAAAAACACACATAGACACTCTGTGTGTGTGTGTGTGTGTCTCCAAAACACACACACACACACACACACACACACACACACACACACACACACACACACACACACAAAGTCTCTCTCTCTCTCTCTCTCTCTCTCTCTCTCTCTCTCTCTCTCTCTCTCTCTCTCTCTCTCTCTCTCTCTCTCTCTTTCTCAACAGTACTAAAGGCGTGCGTAGAGAGTTGCAAAGAGTCCTTGGTTGTCTCTACGCGCCTTTAGTACACAGAGATAGATAGAGATAGAGATAGATAGATAGATAGAGATAGATAGATAGAGAGAGAGAGAGAGAGAGAGGAGAGAGAGAGAGAGAGAGAGAGAGAGAGAGAGAGAGAGAGAGAGAGAGAGAGAGAGAGAGAGAGAGAGCTGCCTCTCAACAGTACTAAAGGTGTGCAGAGAGAGTTGCAAAGGGTATATGGTTGTCTCTGCGCGCCTTAGTACACAGACAGAGAGAGACACGTAGAGAGAGAGAGAGAGAGAGAGAGAGAGAGAGAGAGAGAGAGAGAGAGAGAGAGAGAGAGAGAGAGAGAGAGAGAGTTTGTTTGTGACCCTATGTGTGTGTGTGTGTATACCTGTGTGTGTGTGTGTGTGTGTGTTGAATAGTATGGGATTTTGTTTGTTTCCACACGCGCACACACACACACACACATACATACACACACATACACTCTCTGCTAGCTATTGTTAGAAATAGAGAGAGAGAGAGAGAGAGAGAGAGAGAGAGAGAGAGTCTGGTTTGCGACCCTATGTGTGTGTGTGTGTGTACCTGTGTCTGTCTGTGTGTGTATGTGTGTGTGTGTGTGTGTGTGTGTGTTGAACAGTATGGGCTTTTGTTTGTTTCCACACGCGCGCACACACACACACATACATACACACACACATACACTCACTGCTAGCTATTGTTAGAAATAGAGAGAGAGAGAGAGAGAGAGAGAGAGAGAGAGAGAGAGAGAGAGAGAGAGAGAGAGAGAGAGAGAGAGAGAGAGAGAGAGAGAGAGAGACCTTTTGTTGGTGGAGTTTGCAGAAACTCCATGGGAGCCTTCTTCATTGCTCTCTCTTCGCTTTCTCTCTGTCCCTCTCTCTCTCTCTCTCTGTGTCCCTCTCTCTCTCTCTCTGACAGTAATGAGTCTCCCTCCCTCTCTCTCTCTCTCTCTCTCTCTCTCTCTCTCTCTCTCTCTCTCTCTCTCTCTCTCTCTCTCTCTCTCTCTCTCTCTCTCTCTCTCTCTCTCTCTCTCTCTCTCTCTCTACACTTATAACGGTTACTCATGGCGGCGCCCTACATGGTGATTAAAAATAGAATCTAGTGTGCATGATGCCGCACGTACGGTCACTTAATGGGCCCGGATACTTTAGTACGCGACATATTAAAGGTATGAGAGAGAAAGAGAGACACCGCGAGAGTCAAAGAGAGTAAGAGAAAGAGAAACTAAGCCTCCGTCTGCGTCTCCGACAGAAAGCACGTGAAAAATAGAGTAGGCTTCGCTTCTCCTACGAAGGTTTGGCCCTCGCTCTCTCTCTCTCTCTCTCTCTCTCTCTCTCTCTCTCTCTCTCTCTCTCTCTCTCTTTCCAAAAGGTCGCGCTGTGCCTCTCTCTCTTTCTCTCTGTCACCGTCTCTGTTTCTCAAAGGTTTCTCTCTCTCTCTCTCTGTTTCTTTTTCTCTCTCTCTTTCTCTCACAGGAAATTTCATATCTCTCTCTCTCTTACACACACACAGACACACACACACAACACACACACAGACACAAATACAACACACACACACACACTCACTCACACACAGAACCTCTCTCTCTGTGTGTGTGTGTGTGTGTACTAAAGGCGCGTGGAGACAGCCACCTACGATTTGGATGCCTGTTAGCGCGCCTTTAGTACTGTGGAGACGCAAGGAGAACGAGTGAGAGAGAGGGAGTGTATCTCGGTTTGTGTGTGGTTTGGTCTGCTTTGAGAGAGAGAGAGAGAGAGAGAGAGAGAGAGAGAGAGAGAGAGAGAGAGAGAGAGAGAGAGAGAGAGAGAGAGAGAGAGAGAGAGTCTGTGTGTGTATGTGTTTGTGTTATAGAGAGAGGAAGGAATAGTGGAGACACTTGGGAAGGGGAGAGAGAGAGAGAGAGAGAGAGAGAGAGAGAGAGAGAGAGAGAGAGAGAGAGAGAAAGAGAGGGAGATAGAGAGTCTTTCTGTTTCCTTTTCACTAACGGCACGCGGAGGTGTATTTTGGGGTCAAAAAAATCTTTCACGCGCGCCGTTAGTAATGGGATAAGTTTTGGTGAGAGAGAGAGAGAGAGAGAGAGAGAGAGAGAGAGAGAGAGAGAGAGAGAGAGAGAGAGAGAGAGAGAGAGAGAGAGAGAGAGAGAGAGAGAGAGAGAGAGAGAGAGACTCTTCTTTTTTTATACAGTGGAATGGATAGAACAAAGGCCACTGCAAGGAAGGTGGGCAAGGGACCAGGGTTAGCAGCTAACGCAAGTAGCAGATCTGCAACCCCAAAGAAGAGACCTGGAAAACCAAATAAAAATTTGAAATCTCCAAGGGTGAAGAAGTTACAGAGCTGCATGGGACTTTTCAAAAAAATCAGGATGGCACAGAAATGTGTTGATCTGTGCATACCAAAGCTGCCCTTTCAGAGGATGGTGAGGTCCATTTGTGAAGAAGCTACCTGGGGCACTAAAAGGTGGAAAGTGGTTGCATTGATGGCTCTACAGGAAGCAGCAGAGGACTTCCTGCTTGAGTACTTCAGTGACATGGCCATTGTAGCAGCCCATGCCACAGGGATGCCACAGGGTGACTGTAATGGACAAAGACAATGAGACACTAAAAAGGGTAAGGTGGAGGTATGACAAACTTTTGGTCCCCAATGTCTGCAGGGATAAGAAATGAGGGAAATTTTGCTATACCCCCCTGAGCTATTTCCACAAGTCACAGTTGTAGATGTCACACATGATGTTAATACAAGGGCAAGGGCAGAGACGGTTGCTCGCCAAACAGAAGACATGAGGGAAGCAGAGCTTAAGGAGAAAACAAAAGTAGTAATGGAGTCCCAGAGGCAAACAGAATGCAATGTGACCCTGTCCATAGATGCAAGCAACAAAGAAACTCTACTTTCAATGAAGGATGGTTTGCTTGCAGAGATAGCATTTATAGATGGAGCCAGAAAGCTGGCTTTGGAAAAAGTGGACATTAATATATTGCTGAATCCAGATGCTCAGATCTCACATAAAATTATCTATGCTTGTCTTAAGTAAGTGTTAATATTTTGCTAACTTTGAAAACTCAAATGATAGGTGTACTAACTTAGGTACACTCCCTGCAGTTTGATCAAAAGTCAACTTCCACCGCACACCCACACAGAGGTGTTTCTTCTTGATCCACAAATGTCAGTGACTATTAGACAGAAGAACAATCCATCCGGCACATTTGAGAGTTGGTTTCTCCACTGTGCTATGATGGAAGTAACTGTCATCATCTTTCCATATGAGAACAACCATCACTGGAGTCTCATATGCCTTGATGTTGAGTAGCCAGCAGTGTGGGTGTTCAATTCAATAAAAGGAACCCACCCTGAAATTAGGCTATAAGTGTTATGTATCAGAAAGTGTTTCTTATAGATAGCCATGTAAATTTGAAAGCCTCAAGCTAACATCCTGATACTCCTTTGTGCAGTTGTATAAAGAGATTATTGCTTGCTTATGGCAAGCTATGTGGAAGGTATGAACTATACAAGGCCCCAATCAAAGATGTGCCTGTACCAAATCAAACCGATGCAAATTCTTGCGGCTGGAGATGTCTTCTCCATGCAGAATATGTCCTGCAAAGCTACTTTGCATTAAAACCTTTCATGACTAAGGTGACCATTTGGCAATGCATTCAGTCAGTTTTGGTTTTCTTTATATAAGACTTCTCACCAAGTGGTCTTTCAATTTTGCAGAGTGCTGTGCAAAACTACACATATGATTATTTGCAAAGATATCGGGTAAGTCTAATACAACACGTGCTCACTATGTCGAACCCCAGAGAACCTGAAGATAGCAGCTTGGACGATATCCTTGTAGAGCTTACTTCGCATTGCCTCCACCATTGTTTCCTCAGGAACTGGCCAGTCCACAGTGTTCCAGTCAGTTGGTAGAGGCACTTTCACCAACATGCCATTCTTATTCCCTGTGCAGAGTTGGTAGAAGTGGTCATAGAAAAATATTCCTTCATCAGCCAGGATTTTGCTGCTTCTCCCTGAATACTGTAGAGAACCAATGTGGGCATGAACGACAAGGAAGAGGCCTATTATGCACTCCACAGGCTCCCATTGCTCATAAGAAGAGGGATAAACATCTGCAAAAATATATAACAAGAGTTAAACAAAGAGTATCAATAAGTCAAAATGACAAATCTAATGTAGTTGAGATGTGAAGAATGGAGCCATTGCTCATAAGAAGAGGGATAAACGTTGCAAAATATATAAGAAAAGTTAAAATGAGAGTATCTATAAGTGAAATGACAAATCAAATGCAGTTGAGATGTGAAGAATACCTACAATTGCAACGTGGTTGATGTATATCTGACACATTTCCACTGTTTGCTATCACGTTTGGATGGGTAAACACATGATGAACAAGAACTTCCTTTACAGATCTTTTGCCGATTTCAACTTGGAAACCCAAGACTCTGGCCTTCCATGCTGAGCGGTAAACATTGATAGCACTAGACCTCTTGGCTCTTCTTGGTTGCATGAGGACCCATGAACCTTTGTTTATCCTTTGTCCAACCTATTGGTTCTCTGCACTTATTGAAGTTGATATTGTAATTGAGGATATGCTACTACTTGGCCTTCTCAGCATAGTGCAGGTGTTGGTAGTTGGTGTGAGAGACCATAAACACCTAGAGCTTCTTGGACGGGAAGACGTGGAAGCCATAGATCTGAGAGAAAAGATTTAGTGGAGGGATATTCACTTTGAAAGCATCCTAATGGAGGGAAAGTGTTTTAGAATTCCAATATCTTGTGCGGGCTTGATGGTCACCCTCCAGTACGTTAATGACCATAAGAGAATATCAGTAGTGGGACCACACATACACCTAACAGCTTGGTAAAAGCAAAGAAGTTACGATGCCACAATCCTCGGATTCGTGAAATTTTTCAAAATATTTTCCTATTTCTTGAGTCTTTCCACGTATTTTCCTACGTAACGTAGCCCTCCTGCTCATTGGACGCGCTCTATTTTCTCTCTCCTTCATATGGCCCTCCAAATGACCTCCAAAATTTCCTAATGTGTCAAAATACCACACATGTAAATTTGCAGCATTCATGCATCATGGACAATAGGATTATAGGGTTTAAGCATGTATTGGTGGTACCACTATTTCACTTTTTGAGGTACCACCAAGAGACTACTTTGGAAAGGAATTTGTGATAAATTCAAAAAAGAAAAGGGGAATTTTAAAATGTCAATGGCCTTAGTAGTTGGAAGGGCCATTGATTATAGGGAGGGGCGTCTTAGTCATCATTTCAAGGTATGCGTCATGTGACTTGTCATAGGACGATGTCGATGTCAACTTTTCTCGCGTGCCAGATGATCTCCCTGAGCTTCGAAACAAATGCTCGTCTCATTCACTCTCGCCTCTGTTCTGCCGGACTGAGAAGGTAAACCCTACTACTGAGGTTTGTAGACATCTCATTCACTCTCACCTCTGCTCTGGTGGAGTGAGAAGGTTAACCTATTGCGGTTTTGAATTGCTGAGATTTCCATGTCTGCATCATGCGCCATTTTTCTGCTACTTTTGAAGTGAAGCTTTGCATGCATCATGAATACTGTAGCACTTGGAGCTACAGGTATGCATGCATTAATCTTTCTCCTTGTGCTCATAAGACATGCATCCTTTCTGCAAACAGAGGTCACCAGTTGTGCTCATAAACAGTTTTGCATGTCCCGTTTTGCCTGTTTGCTTTATCGAAGTCAAGCTTTGCATGCATCATACTGTAGCACTTGGAGTTGTAGGCATTAGTCTTTCTCTGCGTGCTCATAAGCTCATCCTCTTTACTGTACAGTCAAGCTGTAGGATGCAAGATGAAGTCACCTACACACGGTTTACCAAGGCACAAGACTCAAAAGGGCACAATGTCTGAACCTGAACTTGAAGATCAAACCCCTCCAACTAATGAGCTCGCGATGCGAAGCAGTCCATCAAAAGTGGAGGTAAAGGCTCTACCTGGCACTCTGGAATGCATTGCATCCAACTCGAAGCTGCCAACGAAGTCATCGAAAGGTATGCATGTGTATGTTTTGCATTTTTTTTTCCGTCGCTTCAGTGTTTGCAAAGCTGGGCTTTCAACAAGCTCTATTTTTTGGTGCTTGCAGCATTAGAGTACCCACGACTATCAAGATTTTTCTTCTCGATCGAGGAACTGCATGAGGAGTATGGGATCATCCTAGAGGGGAAGTTGCCTAAAGAACTCATAGATAAAGATATCCCCGATGAGGAGTGGCTGAGTGTCTTCAAGTGTCTGCACAAGAAAATCACAAAGCTATTTCTCAACCATGTGAGGGATGAGTTCGTTGACGAGTGCCGGCTTTTGTACCAGAAGGTATATCAAGCAACCCCATCCAATGGTGAGCTGGTAGCAAAATGTTCACGAGGTTTCGTGTATGAGAGGTGTCCAATAGTAGGGAGTGATCCGAGTGGACATCGGATTGCATGGGCAAGGTTTGGTGGCAGTGTCCTTGAAAACTGCAAGATGCAAAAAGGGGGTTTGGAGCGGAAAATCAACAAGTTCCACACCGATTATGGCTTGACATGTGTCATTCAAATAGAAGCATCTATCTGTGACGGTGCCTTGTCACTTATACTGACAATGTTGGCAAGCAAGCTCCAGCCATTTCAGGTAGTAGAGACGCCAATGTATATTTAGCTGGGGCTTAGCATGGTGGAGGGACTTAGTGGCCAGGAGAATGAGCAAAAAAGGCTGCCGGGCGAGGTGAAAGTCTAGCTGCAGGAAAAGAGGGACCTGCGGCTTAGAAATGAAGGGCATTTTTGTGCTTACAGTGACTTCTACAGGGAATTGGACAATGGGGGATTCACTAGTAGTAATAGGGGGACACCACATGCGTGCAACAAAATTGTCTTTTTAACCCCTACATACGGGACCCTCTTATGTAAAATCTATCCATTTGGCCTTAAAAAACTCCCCTAAAGTACACTCACATGATACCATACGATAACCCTTAGTGAAACCCCCGTGAATTGGACCAACTAAAAAAGGAGCTGGAGGTGCTGAAGACCTCACTTGATTCAGATCCACGAGAGGTAGACCGCAAAGAGGTAGAGGTCACAACTATCACCAAGATGCTGTCCAAGGCAAGTGTCACTTCTGATTCAAGGTGGATTAAAGAAGATTTGGACTCCTTGCAGGTCAGCTTATGGCTAAAAGTGCCTAGAAGTGCTTTGTGATAAATTCAAATTGCTGAATAGATAAGAAGAATGTGCTAACCAAGTGGTTGGAGTTAAGACTAAAAGTGCTTCATGTTGTGAAGTGATTTGAGATAGGTCTAAACTGCTTACTTGGAGTAGAAATTGCTGACCAAGTGGTTAGAAAAGGCTTCATAGTGCTCACAAGTGCCTAGAAAGTGCTAATAAATTCCTTAAAAGAACCTATAAGTGCTTTGTAGTGCTCAATGCTGCCTACAATATGCTTGAAAATGCTTGATAGGTGGTAAGAAAGTGTTTCAAAGTGGTGAAAGGGTCCTTTACAGTACTTTGATATAGCCCTATACTGCTTTCTAGGTGGTTATGAAGATTTGACCAAGTGGTAAGGATTGAGTGAAGAAACTGCTTTAAAGTGATCCATAATGCTAAATGGTGCTAAGAAAGTACTTCAAAGTGCTTTCAAGGAAGAAATTAGAAATTTTAAGCACTTAAACTCCTCACAAGGAGCACTATGTGGTGACTAGATGGTAAGAAAGTGCTTTGAAGTGCTCAATGTTGCTTAATAGGTGGTCAAAAAGTGATTTGAAATGCGTTATGGTGCAACAAAGTGGTAACCAGGTGGTTAGAAAGTGCTCCAAAATACTAAATGGTGCTTAGAAAGTACTTCAAAGTGCTTTCAAGTAACCAATCTGCAATCTGAAGCACTTTAACTGCTCACAAGGAGTAAAAGTGGCGTCTAGGTGGTAAGAAAGTGCTTTGAAGTGCTTACTGTTGATCAATAGGTGGTCAAAAGTGATTTGAAATGATTTTTAGGTAAGAAAATGGTAACCAAGTGCTTTGAAAGTGCTCTAACAAAAGTGCTTCGAAGTGCTTATTTTTGACCAATAAGTGGTCAGGAAGTGATTTGAAATGCTTTTTGGTCCCAAGAAAGTGGTAACCAAGTGCTTTGAAAGTGCTGTGAAGGTGGTTTGGAAGTTCTTTGAAAGTGGTAGCTAGGTGCTTAGAAAGTGGTGAGTAGAAAGTGATTTGAAGTGCTCAATGGTGCTCAATAGGTGGTTAAAAGTGCTAAACAAGTTGTTAGAAAGTGCTAAGAAATGACTAGAAATTGTTTTGATAAGATTTGTCAACCATTTTTTTATTTGCTTTGAATTCTTTAGAAGAAGTTGAATGGAAGCATTCAAGCTTGTGCAATTAAGTCCATTCAAGCATGAAATGATCTTACTCTGCGTTGTTGTTTATGCTATGGTTGGCAACAAAGGAATATGGCTTTGGGATTTGAATTAGAAGCCTTGACGTCTCAAAGAGAATTTATGGATACAACCATCAAATATATCCAGGAAAAGGGTAGAAGCATCATTCTCCCCTCACCACCGACTAAAGCCTCTATTTTGAAACCATTTGTGTGTATTGGGGGTGATTGTGTTGCATGTGGAAAACCCCTCTCAAATAACCACATGGCAGGGTTCTTCTCCTCGCTGGAATGTCAACACAAATATCACCCATTTTACTTTGCAGTTCTATGCGGCACTATGGTAGAGTGCACTCACCCATTGAGCATAGTAAAGATTCCAAAAATTGCCAAGTGCTCGGCACTCGAAATTGAGTACACAGAGCTGGAGAGTGGGTGCACTTTACTCAGCTTCAATCCACTTGTCATGAGATAAGTCCCCTAGCATGATTTTTTTCTTTGCAAAAACCAATGCTGACAAAAGTTCTCGTCTACTTGAGCTTGACGATAACAATATAGAATTGTCTGAACTTGACGAGAACAACATAGATCTATCTGAGGGTTTTCAGCACGGCAAGACTGTTGTAAAAAGTGGGGATAGAGTGGAGGACCCCGAGGCTGAACCCTTCGTGGTTGAGAACCATGGCAAGAAAACCATTGGGCATGACTCCAACAAGGTCTCAATCAACAAAGAGGAAGGTAATGAAGTGCATATATGTAGTGTAGACTGGTTTGTTCTTCGGGCTAGTCAGATTGTTGAAGTGTACGTCTGGAACACAAGCCCTTATCAAGACCTAGAAAAGAGGTTAGAATTGTGCTTGCCTCAGGCCCGCAGGTGCTTGAATGGGTGGATTGCGAAGGAGGCATGGAGTAGAAGCTCATGGCTTGACGAGAAAGGGGAACATATGCTCTTTCTAGCCTTGGGCACTTTTTGGAATGAGTTTCCTAAATTCAACAAAGATAAAACCCTCCTACTAGATGACAAATATCCCAGGTGCTACTTGAACGATGAAGACTCCTACGTTATATTGCCTTCTCTAGAGGACCCGACGGAAGACCAATGGGAGAGGTTTATGCATCATGAAGTTCTGCCATTTGTCGTGGAAGAAAATAGATAATCAATCGGATTGGATGCTAGAAGAAGAGGGTGGTAGACTCTTCGAAAAGCTGAATCTGTGAGGAAAAAATTATCAAGCGGAAAAGGAAAAGTGCTACCTCCACCACCTCCACAAACACGTTATAAAAGGTTGCCTTCTGATCTCCGGTCTCAACAAAAATCTTAAGAGTTGTGTACCTGTGATCATTTATGTAAATACCCATGATGAGTTTGATAGCATAACTCATGATGAGGACTTCTTTTTGTAAAATGGAGAAAAAAACGACATTGTATTGCAGAATTTAATATCAATTTCTAATGTAGAAACATGATTTGCTATTCAATCAACCATTTTGTTGTGTGCCTTGCACGATGTCTTATTATAAGTTGATTTTAAATTGTTTTAGTAGTTTTTCTTAGGGCTTTTGTAGAAGATAAATATGAGCGGTTAGTGGGTAGAAGTGCAAGCTATACCACTTGTGAACTGTGGACCACATGCAAGTGGTTGAAAACTATTTGCATTATGTAAACTGATAGCCACAAGAAAGTGGTAAAGAACCACTTGAAAAGGACTTCTGGACCACTTGCAGTAGTTCTAAACCTTTTGCTAGTGGTTAAGATAGATCTTTCCAGTGATTTTGAACCACTTGCCAGTGGTTAAGAACCTCTTGCTAGTGGTTCAGAACCACTTCCAGTAATTAAGATAACCTTTTTCCAGTGGTGAAGATTGCACTTGCTAGTGGTCTAGAACCACTTGCTAGTGGTTTAGATAGCACTTGCAGGTGGTTTGTGAACCACTTGCCAGTGTTAGGAACCACTTGCCAGTGGTAAAGATAGCACTTGCCCGTGGTTTAGATAGCACTTGCTAGTGGTTAAGATAGCACTTGATACTGGCTCACAACCGATTGCTAGTGGTTTAGATAGCACTTGCAGGTGGTTTATGAGATCGACACTACGTATTCAACCAAGTGATTCTAAAGCACTTGCAAAGGCCTTCTAGATCACTTGCTAGGTCTTCTCCTCCACTTGCAACAAATGATTTGAAAGTGGTTTGGAAAAGGTTTTGAACAACTTGATAGTGGTTTAGTGAGCACTTCTAGGTGGTCCATGATATCCAAACTAAGTATATAAGGGTGTCTTTACAACTTTTGGGTAGCTTAAATGGCGGCTTTATATTTTTGTAAAATCTGGTTAAAGGTAGTTTGAAGCACTTGCAAGTGGATGGCAAGTTGTAAGCTACATGTACTCGAAAGAATAAAAAAGTGTCAGAAATGCTTTAGCTTTTGGATAAGGAACATAAGTTTTTATGAGGAACAGATACAAGAAAGTGGTACCCAATTATAATTTATGAGGTCAATGTGTTTTAAATCGGCTTGCTATCAGAGGGCATGCTATTGTAGATGTGCTCATACACGGTATCATTGAAAGTGTCATTAGGAAAATTTTGAACTCATTTTTGGGCCTTTTAAGAGTGCCACATCATCAAAGTTGTACAAAAGAAAGTAACCCGGTAGACCCCTTTAAATATTGTTTAGAACCCCATGATATGACCTATCATTGGAAAGTTCTTGAAAAATGGATTCTAAAGACCTAAGGTCCGAAAAGTTTGGATGAATTCTATGAAAGTTATGCCATTTTTTTTTCAATCAGCCAGGTTTTGTTACCGTTACGGTAATCTAAAATCACCTTTTTCTAGATCTACATGAAGGCAATGTCCGATACATGCATGCTATATATCAATAGATAGCATTTGAAGAGTAGATTCTAAATATCCAACCTCCGACAAGTTTGGATCTTATTTGTAAAAAATTTACCGATCCCCACTTTTTGAAAGCTATGCCACATCAATAATTCTTACAAGGCCCATTTTTGAAAGCTATGCCACATCAACAATTCTTACAAGGCCCATTTTTGAGTCCAAACTTTTCCTAATGAGACATTAGGATCATTTCTCTAAAGATACAAGGGGAACTTAAGGCATCAAACTAGGTGCGAATACATGGAAGCAGGAGGCCTATCATCTAATAACACATATCGATCGGAGCGTCCCTTGACTTTATCGTAGAAGTGCCCCTCAACATAAAAGGATTTCTTCTTTATCTGATTGTGCCACTCATCCTTTTGAGTCACGGTGGATAACCTCTTCTCTGTGCAACACCTTAGTATATAAAAATCAGAGTCTTCCTCCTCAGCATTGACTGCAAAGTTATGTCCAACTTGTAAGGCATCAATTAAATCATCGTGATGGCCAGCATACATAGGTGCATCAATTAGCTTTGTTTGCACATCTTCTCCATTAACCATGCACACAAGCATGACAAATTTCTACACCTCAGTGCAGTTGCATCTGTTGAAGAGAAACCATTCACACAATGCATCAAACGTGATCCGCTGATTTTCTTGCTATCCCATTCTATATCTCTCAGCACATCACCCACCTTGATTGTCGCCCATTGTCGAGCGCACATAGCAGATGTGTACCAAAATGCTCACCTGACTAGAATACCAGTGCATGGATTGGATTTCATTCTGAATTTGAACACTGTAATTTTTTGCAAAGTCCACGACAGAGACAACAACATCACTTGGAAAACTCTGTAGACACTCTTTGAATGGTTGGCCCTCCATCTGTAGATGTAGTTATGTTTGATAAACTTGGTCAGCTTGTCTTTCATGAATGAAATAAAAGTGGAGCACCCAATCTGCTGAATAACAAGATCTTTCCTTTTGTGATGCTGGCCATCTTCATGTATAGATTGTGTCTCCACACAAAAAAAAAACCTTTGTAGCCACCTGAACGTTGTCGTTGTGTACTTCAAGAGGACAACATTTGAGTTGTTTGGCACCACAATGATCGTATTTTCCCATCAAGAAGATGTGTAAATGAAACATGGAAATTTCTGGTTTAGGACACAAAAAGGACTCCCATAGTGTTGTGAGGCTCTCAAATGTTGACTTTGCAGCCACACATATACTGCCACTGACTGCAGGGGCACAAACATCACAAGCACAGTGAAAAGATTCTCTATGTACTCCAAACCTACCTTGACGCATTTGGTTGAAAGCATATTTCAAGTAGACAGCTTGCACATGATATTCGCAGCAGCAGCAGGTATTGCGGTCCTGCAATTTTTGAACAAAAAAGGGCTTCAAATTCTCAAAGCATCTCAGCGAAATGCGCACCATCGGATGCATTTCCTGAAACCGCCTGTAAAATTTCACCTGCACAAAAAAGCACGCAATAAAGAGATAATGTGACAACAAATAACCAAAATGGTTGGTACCATCACCTACAAGTTATAACACCCACTCTCGTGTTTGTGAAAGCACATAAGAGGAACATTTACCACTAAGAAGTTGTTTTGCATGTTTGAAAGGGGCTTTAAACTTCTTGACCACACATGAAGCACTCTAAACCACCTGAAGGTGATTGAAAAATGTCATCAAACCACTTTCAATCACCTTCATGTGGTTTGAAATCTTCCAAGTGCTTACATAGATTCTCACTCAAGCACTTTAAACCACTTATAGGTGATTGAAAGTGGTCATTTTACCACTTTCAAGTGGTTTATTTACCACTTTCAATCACCTTCATGTGGTTGAAATCTTCCAAGTGCTTACATAGGTTCTCACTCAAGCACTTTAAACCACCTATAAGTGATTGAAAGTGGTCATTTAACCACTTTCAAGTGGTTTGTTTACCACTTTCAATCACCTTCAATTGGATAACACCCAAATATCAGGTTTTTAAAAGCACTAGAGGAACATTAACCACTTAGAAGTGGTTTTGCATGTTTGAAAGTGGCTTTGAACTACTTGAAACCACTTGAAGCACTTAAAACCACCTAACGATGATTGAAATCGTTTATCATACCACTTTCAAGTGGTTTGAAATCTTCCAAGTGCTTACATAGGTTTTCACTTGAGCACTTGGCAGATTTCAAACCACCGGAAGCACTTAAAACCACTTAAATGTGATTGAAAAGGGTGATCAAGCCACTTTCAATAATCTTCAAGTGGTTTGAAATATTCAAGGTTCGCACCCAAGCACTTAACACTAGAATGGTAACAGGACACTTTTGTGTCCTGTTAAGTGGCCATTTTGCTTGAATTATTTGAAGAGTATGAAAATGAATTTCTAGGTCCTATATATCCACAAAGTTGCCTTATGAGCTGAAAAAAACTTAGCATTTTTTTTTGAGTATTGATCTCACCATTAACCTTACTCTTGCACAACATTTTTGAACCTAAACTGTGTGAAAAAACGGATCCTGTTTTTGTTTTTTTTTCAATTTCTGGCAACTATACCACTCTAAACTTCATGTTTGTGAGGTTTAGATGGCTAGAGGTTAGGCCTTCATAGTTATCAACATGTTTTGATGCTTGTAGGGAGAGCTAAGTGTTAAAATTGAAAGTTATGACCAATTTACAAGAATTGCATAATCCTATTTTTTGGCCAAAATTAGCACTTTTATGATTTTTTTGGTGGCTTTCTTGATATCCAAATTCAATTTTGATTGTGTAAGTGTAATGTATAACATAAAGCTAATATTCCTTGAGTTTTGCAGGACCTAATATGCTATATAGCATAGTATATGATGATGGTTGAGTTTTTTGATTGCTGAAGAATACGATACATTTTAGAGTAGCAAGTATAACTTTCTCAATATTGCTAGTTTCTTAGACCAATTGTGTGTATTTTGTAGGTAGTGACCATATCTAATCATAGACTACAAACTTGGCTAGATATTGAGTAGTTTCTATGGGTTTCTAGAGGTCATAATGCTAAACCCAGTTTTTTCATGTTTGCTGTATTTAGCACTTTATCATTGCCCCCAAGGTTTCAATTGTAAGAGATCCATTATCCTTTTGACATGCTCCATGGATCGTTTTGAATCCAGAGGCCCAAAGGGAACTAAGAAAACATGTATATAGTATCTGTATTGAGCGTGACTATAGAAACTTTGATGATAGGTCCGTAGAATGGCAAAAATGCAACTTTTTTGTACCTATTTTTTTGCCCAAAAAAAAATTAGTGAGGTAAAAGCAACCATATGTTTTGGTCACCAACCCATTGAAGTTAACGGGGCATTTTTATCTCATGTCCTACAAAAATCTCCACTGTTATTTATATGCAATCAACCGTAAGAAATTGCTGTTTTGGGCAAAATGCACTGGTCCTTCAACTTTGGAGGCTTGTAGTGACCAAGGGATGAGAAAAATTACAAGTTTCTCATTTTTTTCCATATGTAGTAGTTATTGAACTATAAGCGCATGAAAGGATTTTTCAAAATGAGTGGATCTACTATGGTTTTGGAATTTTTTTCCAAAACCATGAAAGGACACTTTTATGTCCTGTTAGGTTACCATTCTAGTGTTAACAGATTTTAAATCACCTGAAGCACTTAAAACCACCTAAAAAGATTGAAAGTGATCATTAAGTGGTTTGTTTTTCACTGTGGTTTGAAAACTTCCAAGCACTTACATAGGTGCTCACCTTAGCACTTGGCGGATTGCAAGTGGTTTTTTAAATACTTTAAACTGGTGACAAAATATTTCAGCACTTTGCAAAGTACAAGCTTCCACACTTCGGTGGTTGAAAGCAGTATTTTAGGTACTTTAAATCACTCTCAGTACTTAAAATGATTTGCAAAGTACTTGAAGGGGGATTCAACCACTTTTTGATTGTTTGATTGTTTCCTCAGTTCGTAGAGGTTTTTTGCGGTTTGACAGTGGTTCGACAGCTTGAAAGTGGTGAACAGTGGTCACTATACTACTTGACAATGGTTTTTTACAGTTTGATTGTGGTTGTGATAGCTTGACAGTGCTGAAAATTGATCAATATACTACTTGGAAGTGGTTGATAATACCTGAGGTTGATCCAAAAAATGCAATAGATGCACAAGAACAGCCTTTCTGCCGATACTCCTTTGCATATGTCCTTCTTGTTGCGAGAGACTCGGGTCTCTACTGTCTAGAAACCAAACACAACCTCCTTAATGTCCTCTGTGATGTTTGTAGAAGGATGAGCTTTCCCTTGACATGCTAAGACTAGAAATGGAATGTTCTCATCCTCTAAATGGAGTCGTGCATTCGTAAAGCCGATGTTTCTTTTGTGTATGCCCAATGACTTTGCAAGTGCTCTATCTGTAAAGGGACGTGCATCTACTTCGTCCCTCAAATTAATGCATGCCATCATTGTTTCCCTCTTAAAAAGCATTTTCGCTGAGTGCGGGACCTTGACGTTTGACAAGGTGTTGCGAATGTTGGAAAGAACTACTCTTTGTATAGAATGTGCCGAGTTCTGTAGGTTGAAAAATATTGGTTGCTGGAGTAACTGTTCAAAAATCTCTCCTTGGACTTTGGTTGTCAATCCTTGCATCTGCTCCTCCCAACATCTTGACATGGCACAAACAATCTTCCTTTTCAGCTTCTCATCAATTTGGATGTCCTTCCTCTTGTTAGCACATAAAATCTTCAGCCTTTGCCTCTCTCTTTGTTCCATTTTATTTGCCGTCCAGTAATCACGTAAGCAGCCTGTGAACTGCTCAGGAAACTCTACTTGACTGTGTGCTGGTGGGCACGGAGCCAGATCAAGAAAACCTGAAGAAAAAGAGCTCAACGCATGAACATACATCATGAAGAGCCCAAGCATCAACAAGACCAAACATGTCACAGACACTCTCACACACCTAACTGGCGAGGAGGCTCCATCCTTAGAGAGAGAGAGAGAGAGAGAGAGAGAGAGAGAGAGAGAGAGAGAGAGAGAGAGAGAGAGAGAGAGAGAGAGAGAGAGAGAGAGAGAGAGAGAGAGAGAACGAGAGAACTAAGCACACACAATAGAGAACTGCACATGGAGGAAAGAAAGGGAATGCACTACAAAAACACCGCACAAAGAAGGAGAGAAAGGCACTCTGCTCTATGCAAAAATCACACGCAAAGAATACCCTAAACTTGTATGGTTTGTGCCCACACAAAGAAGGAGACATAGGGGGTGCTCGTATGTCCAACACGTCCAAGAACTACAGGGGGCGATAGAAAATGCATACCCCTCTTTTTAAAAAATTCCCCCCATCTTCATTACTCATCATTGAGTTTCCTCCCCCAAAAATCAAATGTAGACTCAAAAGTTCCCCAAAACTACTTTAAAAAGGAGTGTCCAAGATAGCCCTTTTTGGACCACCTATACATGCTTTCACCCTATGCGTACACTTTGCACTAAAAGCCCATTTTGCATCAACATTAGTATCACAGTCTCCTTTCATAGAAGACTCAACAATAGCTGCATTTGTAGTGGAACCAACATTTGCAGTGGAACCACCGTATTTCTTCTTAGCCTCTTTGGCCTTCAACTTAGGACACTGCTTGATCAAGTGATCATTAGATTTACAATAATGGCAATGCATCTTCTTTTTACCCTTTTCAATAGAATTCTCAGACGAGTTGCTGCCAGTAGAAGCATTATGAACGAGTGATTTACCACTCGTAGAAGAACCATGAGAAGTGGCTACATTGCTGTTACCACCTTTTCTTTGAGCAGGAATAAAGGCATGTTCAATTGCACGTTGTCTAGTCCTGTTTTTTTGGAAAGTGACTATTGCAACAACACTGTGCATAATGCATCAAAATTGACAATTTCAGGATTTCCTTGGGTCATAAGTCTCCAAGTACTAGCAAAAGTCTCGTAAGAATTTGACAAGGCATCAAGAACAGTCTAGACAACGGAACTATCTGAAATGACTTTGAAAGACTTTACTTGCAAAAATAAGTTGCTTATTGATATCCTTGACACCAGCAAGGAAAGTTTCCATGTCATCTTCCTCATGCATAATCTTCGACTCCAGATGTTTACGCAGCAATTGAATTTTTGGCTCATTGCGACTTGCATAAAGACCAGCATATCCCAAGCCTGATTTGCAGAGTTTGTTGATCGAATGTGAGGAGTAATAGTGTGATTCTCAGACAACAGAATCAATGCATGATCCTGTGCATCTTTTATATCCACAAGCTTGTTTTACCGTAGGCAAAACAACTTTAACAACAACAATCCTTGCAGCAAGACCTGCAACATACTCAACACATCGCCAAAATCCTCAGAACTAAGACTTACATCAATGCCCTGCATAATATTCCAGACACCCTTTGACACAAGAACATGTTGCATCATGTAAGTCCACATAGGGTAATTTTCCCCATCCAATCTGTCCACATCAGCAAACATCTTGAACACATCTGTGTTGTTGTCGGCCATGGAGAATGTCTGCACTTGATGTGAAAATTATCCAAAAAGAGGAGAAACAAAGCAAGAACAACACATGCTATATAGCACAAACCATAGAAGACTATAAGGGACATGTTATGCAAAAAATGATACGGACAAAAATTTTGCACAAAATGATGAAATAGCATGTGCAGTACTACTTGTAGTGAAAACGGAGGCCGAAATGAGCTCAAATCAAAATTCTGAGTAGACCTAGCTCTTAAGCTCTTCGGAAATTTTTGTCGACCTGTGAACGCTCGCCAAAGCTCACAAAAATCGAAGAAAGTGAGCAAGTGTGTGTTGGAGTTGGTGGCAACTAAGCGCGGGAGGATGCAACCTGCTCTGATACCAATTGTTGGAATTAGGGTTGCAAAAAAAACACACACAGCTTGGAGAAGATGAAGGAAGCTCAAGGCACACAATAAAGAGTGTATTACTTAGTGTGAAATGGAAAGATCGATAGCCTTAGAGTGATGGGTGTATATACAATGCACGAGGGAAAAAACCTCCTAGTGAGGGAAAAATGCCCCACGGTCCTATGTGTGTTGACACACATCACTACCATATGTATATGGTAATAGATACCACTGAAACAAACTTGGACATCTTAAGTATGAAATCTGGCCGGCATGACACATGAGAGAGAATCACTTTAAACACTTCACACTTAAATCATAGTTCAATTGAGTCGACACAACCCGACGTAGTTCTGTGCCTAGAGAGATTGGCCCCAAAGATTGGCGCCCCTTTCGATATTTCTTTCTGTATTATTAATTGAGCAAAATACAGTTGCCCTTGGGTTGCCTCTGAGAGAGCCCAAGGGACTTATTTAAAGGCCCTTGGCCATGGGAAAAGCAGTACCTTTAAATCCTTTAGCTCAAAAGCACTAGGCTCCCAAAAGCAAGCAACACATAAAGCAAATTTTTGTATGGCTAGCCATGTTAGCAGTCCAGCACATATTGCAAAAATCTGTATGGGCAGCTACGTTAGCACCATCAGTGTGAATTCGGGAAATTTTTGTACAGTCAGCTGCTGCTGCTAGTATTTTTTTTATGCTCTAGTGTCCCTAGGGCCCTGTCGATAGCTGCTCTTTAAGTTGGGGATGCTTATAGTCATGCCACATCATCAGTTTGTGACACCCAACAATCAATGCGTTCAAGGTGATGACGTTCCGGAGGAAAATCCCATCAAGAGCTTGGTGGGAGCACCACATTTGACATACATGTAGATCAAAGCACCGCTATGTTTTCCCCAAGAATACCTCATCAACAATATCAATGTGAGAAATCTCAACAATCTCAACGTGAGAAACCCTCACTTTGCATTTGTCTAAAGCAACCTAGGGCCATAAGAGCGCTCCAAGAGACTTTGTCTGGCAAGAATCCCTCACTAGTAAAAGCAGACTAGCTCTTTTTTACCACATCCATGTTGCACATATCTTGCAGTCAATACCCGTAGGCTTGACTAGCAATCACATCATGAATTCTAATACCCATGTGCCAAACACATCTTTTTTCAACAAACTCTGACTAACAATATATTTGTGAATTTTCGTGCCCATATCAGCATGTTGCGTAGAGCCACATGCCTTCAAGATGCATGCATAGGTGATTGCATCTATTGAAAATAGACTAGAGTTTTCTCTAGTGGGGCACAATCAGTGCATTCCAAGAGTCCACACTTTGTATAGGAATCTAAAAACAGTCTAGAGCTTTCTCGCAATGCTCTTGTTTTGTGTATCCTGCCACCAGCGTATTCCAAAACTTTGTATCCACTGAAAGCAACCTAGAGATTTCTAGCCCTGCTCTTGTTGCGTACATCCCACAATCAGTGCATTCAAAGATGCAACATTCCAAACAAAAATCTGCTTAAGCACATTTTGTGCTTTCTCAAGCGCACCACATCTAGCATACATATCAAGCAAGGCCTTGCCAAGCACGGCATCTTTTTTCATCAACAACCCCTGACTAACAATATCAACCTGAATTTTTGTGTTCATATCAGTATCTTGTGTAGAGCCACATTCATTCAAGATGCACGCATACGTGATTGCATCTGCTCGAAATAGACTAGAGCTTTATCCTATGGAAAATCTTGCAATCAGTGCATTCCAAGAGTCCACACTTCCGATAAGAAGCTGAAAACACTATAAAGATTTCTAGCCCTGCTCCTACATTAGGAAAAATATGGACTCTCCTAGGGCCCTTTTGATTAGGGAAGGGTTAGTGGAGGACCAATGAGAGGGCTCTTGGGATATCACCTATAGCCTAAGGAGAGATAGGGGGGCAGCCTATTTGTCCCCCTCTTCAATGCTTGATTCCTAGAGAGAAAGGGGAGGTGGATTCGGGGGGGGGTGTAAAAAGTGGGAAAGAGGTGTCATAAAGTTCAGAGAGGGACCCTTGAAAAAAAGGGACCCCAAAAGAAAAATTGTGCAGGTCAAAAAACCCTAAAAATTTGAAATTTTTGAAAAGTCTCAAAAATGACCATTTCCCCTTCAAAATTTCCCAAAACATGACCAAACATCAAAAAGTCACTTTTTCTCTCCCTCTCTCTCTCTCTCCCACAATCTTCTCTCCCCTGCCCCCTCCCCTCCCCTCACTCTCTCTGTGCAGTCAACCCCACCATAGCCAAAAGCTCACTCTCCATCTTCTCTAGCTCTCCCTCCCCTCCCCCCTCTATTCTCTCTGTGCTGTGCAGCCCACCATAGCCCAAAGCTCATCACTATCCTCCTCTTCAGGTGTCCCCCCTCCCTCTCCTCACTCTCTCTATAGTCAACCCCACCATAGTCAAATGCTCACTCTCCATCCTCTCTAGCTCTCCCTCCCCTCACCCCTCCATTCTCCACAATGCAGTCCACCATAGCCCAAAGCTCATCACAATGCAGTCAAAAGCTCACTCTCCATCCTCTCTATCTCTCCCTTTCTCCCCTTCATTCTCTCTGTAATGTGTAGACCTCACTATCCTTCTCTCCAACCCTCACCCCCCTCCCCCTTCCCAATCTCTCTATGCTGTGTGGCCACCCGACCTCTTCCCAAGAATGTCCACCCATACCACGCATAGACGGCCCAAGTTTGAGATACAAAAGGTCATACTACACAACACAAAGAGCTCGAAGGTGGAATGGATCCCACAGGTATTTAGCAAGGCTCATGGGTCTACATGCAACCATTCAGTGTTGTTCCTCATGGAGTACCATGTTGAGGCATACTGGAACGCCATTGGAAGTGAAGACTCATGGCTTTCAAAACAAAATCTGGAATGGTGGCCATCACTCAACATGTGTATAGTGTAGCTGAGATCCACTTGCAAAGAGATTCAAAACAATTTGCACCTCATTGTAAGCCTAATGCTAAGTCATCTTATGGATATGTCCTCTTTAATTTGCATGTGTTCATATTTTTTGACACGGTATTTGTGAACGTATTTTTTTATCCAGCTTACTTGCAAAGCAACCGCTTGAATGCCTCTCGGGTACCTTTATGGTTGTGCATGCTATAGATAGGAACTAATCTATATAACTCAACAATGTATATTAATTTAAACTATAGTAGCTAACACCATATTTGTCGTATTATAGGATGTTATTGCAGTGGATGCTTGGGCTCAACTTGGTTTGGTGTCAAGTGGAAAGTGCGACTTCTCCAATCAGAAGGTCATTCTAAACAGTCTTTGTTTGGTGTGTATACTCCATATCCATGGAGTTATCAATGATGAGACAAGCCTTGCTAAGAGCATAGCAATTGCCTCAGTCTATATTCCATTCAATGTATTTGATCCAGAACATAACATCCCAAGCTATTATTGTAGCCAAGCTACAAACTTTGTAATGAAACTACTTGAATAGAAAGCACTCTGTTTCATTACATTTTTGTCCACTCTAGTTAATTTTCAACTATATGATGTTGTGCTTGTGATCAATTTTTGTTTCATCTAATCTTGTATGGGTATTGTGCTTCCTGCCAAATTTTTGGTGCTCATAAGTGAATTGATCAAGTAAATTGATTTTTTGGTAGCAAGTACACCTTTGCAATGTGCCTGCATGTAGATCTAGTAAGCCATCTAATCTCAAACGTCAGGTTTGATTCATTTTCTATTGTATGAGCACTGAAAGTTTATCTCAAAATGGTGGCAAGCTTTAAATTCTTAGAAGAATCCCATACTCAAGACTAATATAAGCAAGATAGAGCAATCATATTTCCTTGTGTTGCAGGCATAGACATGAGCCTCCTTTGGCATTGAACAAACATTTAGTTCATGAGCACTCAGAGTTTATCTCAATTATATTTGGCAGGCTTCAAATTTTTGAAAGAATACACTCAAACCTAATCCAAGAAAGATAGAGCAATCATATTCCCTCATGTTTGCAAGCACACACATGAATCCCCTCTTGGCATTGTGCAAACACTTCGTTCTACCTTTGCCATCAATAATACAATGGCATGCTATTATGTTGTATTTGATATGAATTTGTGTAAGTTCAACCATAAGCTTGTGTTCTTTGAAATCCCCAAGGAACACATACTATGAAATCAAAATAAAGAAAAGAGAGGGAACAAACAAGATAGAGATAGGGTATATATATATATATATATATATATATATATTGTACATAGATAGATGGAGGATAAACAGACAGACAGACAAATAGATATAGATAAATACATTAATAGATAGATAGATAGATGGATAGATAAATTGATAGATAGATACATAAATAGATAGATAGATACACATGCAGATAAAAATCACAAAGATATATAAATAGATAGATAACTTGGTTGGGAGGGAGAGAGAGAGAGAGAGAGAGAGAGAGAGAGAGAGAGAGAGAGAGAGAGAGAGAGAGAGAGAGAGAGAGAGAGAGATCCTTTTGGAACTCAAGGGCATTGCCCCTTTATTGAGGATACACTCTTATGATGGATAAATGACATGATACATGGATCAAACCCAAGACAATTTATTCCTTGGATTGCTTGCTAATTGAGTATGCATCATGCATACTTTGAGCCATATCTAGCAGAGAATGAGTAGAGAATGCATCATGCACATGGTGAGCGATCTATAGCCATTTGTAGTAGAGGATGAGTTTGCTTTTTCTAGATATATCATATGAGCTATAGTTTTGTAAAATGCTTCTTTGGATGGATGTTCATGGTTATCTTGTAGGCCCAAGGCCACCATGCCCAAAACTAAGCAAGCACAAAGAGTAGGAGGCAAGGCAGGGGGTGCATAGGCCTTGGGAGGCCCAAAGAAAGCCTGCCACAAGGGAGTGCATTTGGGCCTTCCATAGACCTATGGAAGGCCCAAATGCACTCCCTTGTGGCAGGATTTCTTTGGGCCTCCCAAGGCCTATGCATCCCTTGCCTTGCCTTCTATCTGTGCCAGCTTGCTTTGGCATGGTTGACATGGTCCTACAGGATGTCCAAACTTCACTCAACCATGCAATAATAGCTATCTTATACCATGGCGCGTTGAAAGCCCCCCTTTGATTTTCAGGATAGTGCCTCATAGTGTGTATGCTCTAGTTTTGGTCTCTAAAGAAAAAGGGGGTGCTTTGCTTGGTCGTACAAGACACTTTTTAGATTCACAAAGGCCTACTAGTGAAACAGATCTGCCCAAAAGGGAGAGATACAGAGAGAGATAATTGATTCTTAAAGAAGCTACCCATAAAGGAGCCAATATTCTATTAGTACAAAACACTACTCTATAAGTTTATGCAAAAATAATTGATCATACATGGCTAGCTAGCTGAAAGCAAAGAGATATTGGGGGAGAGAGAGAGAGAGAGAGAGAGAGAGAGAGAGAGAGAGAGAGAGAGAGAGAGAGAGAGAGAGAGAGAGAGAGAGAGAGAGATAATAAAGGTTTTCTAAACCCATCCCATGCCTCTTTTCCATCCAATGCATGAATAGGCACCCTTGCCTCCTCTCCTAAACTAACCAACTAGCCCCTACCTTTGAAGCATTGGTTGATATAGTTTTGCAACCTTAGAAATGCTACCATGATGCAATTACATGGCCCATCTTGATGCAGGCTTATGAGTGATGGGTAATCCTCCCCACTAGCATAATTCTCAACATTGGTTCAACACTTTCTAAATTAGTTATGAACCCCTAGTATTCACCAAGAATTTACCGTATTCATGTGGCACACTTGTATAAGCATCAAACCCCTCAGTAAGAATCAAATCTTCAAAGAAATTGCTACGTGGAAAATAATTTTCAAGATCAAAGATTTCATATATTAAAGCCATAGCGCTTGTTGTTACAAAACCATGTCCATTGTAGACCACCTCAAACATGATTTTATGAGATTATAAAGGAAAAGCTATCTTGATAGCTTTGGGCATCATGGATACATGATCGGCATGTATAGAGTACAGATCTAAATTCTTCAAATGTTGCCTCAAATACACTTAGGTTTGAAACCAGTGCCCTTGTGTAAAGTAACATCACCATTGCTTGACATACTTGACCTTCCTATGCTTGGGATCCATCTTTGTCTCATGGCTATGGAGTTTCCGCCTGTGGTGCAGGGGCAACCTTCTGTGTCCTTCCAACTTGAAAGTTTGTGATGTGACTCCACCTTACATGAAAAAGAAATATTCTGTTCCATAGCTTGCAAGAAGTTGGCTATGCTAGAGTCTTTTCCATAGCTTGTAGAAGTTGGGTGTTGTGGGATGCAATAGAGGCAAAGGTGGATGTGAAGACAACTACATTAGCTTGTAATTAGGGTGGGCTTGGTTGATAGGGTAAGTTGAGTGGGATGGAAGGGGTAGGGTCAGGGGAGGGGACGTTGACATTGAAATGGAAGATTGAGGAGGTAGATGAAGAGGTAGTTGCTGTAGATCTTGGTATTTTTGAGGGAGGACAGTGAACAATGGAAGAGGGTACAGGGATAGAAAGAAGAGAGGAGAGGAATGTGACAGTGAGAGGAAGCGTTTAGTAGGTAGATGGAGAGGCAGATCCAGGAGTGTGTGAGAATGAGAGGGAGACTTTAGCAGGTAGATGGAGAGGGGGATGAAAAATTTTGTAAGAGTGAGAAGGAGGATTTAGCATTTAGATGAAGAGGGAGATGCAGCAGGTCCTGGCTATGGTGGGAATGGCTACTTTGAGGAAGGGGAGTGAGAGAGAAAAAGAGGAGACACGAAGAGAGAGAAAGGGATTTTGGAGGCAAAAAATGATGTTTTGATATTATAATAGGTTTGGGGTCACTTTTTGGGGGCAAATGACTACTTTTGAAAATTTCAAATTTTTAGGGTTTATTTTTGGCCGAGCCTTTAGAAAAAAATGAAAGGTGGGGTTCTCTTTTTTTTTTACAAGGGTCCCTCTCCCTCTTTATGACACCCCCTTTTCTCTAGGAGATGCTGAAAAGCTAGAAAGAGAAGGTAGCCTCCTAGTCACTACTTACCCCACCTTTTCTAGGCTTGAAGGCTAGAAAATGACCTACCAAAATAGCCCCCATCATTTCCTTTGTCTCCCTTAATCACAACATACTTCCTTAAAATTAGGGATTCTTACAAGGCCCATGGAGAGTCCATATTTTTCCTAATTATTGTGAATATCCCTCAATGAGTGCATTCCAATGCTTTGCATTTGCTGAAAACAGCCTAGAGCTTTCTTGCACTGCTCTTCTTGTGCACATCCCGGAAGTAGTGCATTCCAAGAGACAACATTCTGGACATGAGGCTTCTCAAGAAATTTTTGTGCTTTCTCAATTGCACCACATTTCTCATACATCTCGACCAAGATAGTGCCAAGCACAACATATCTCTCTAACAACTCTTGTTGGGCACATCTCACAATCAATGCTGAAGGGGAAGCTCATCAAGCACTTTTTGTGCTTTCTCAAGCGTCGCACATTTGGCATACTTATTGACCAAGACAGTGCCAAGCACGACATTTTTTTTCAACGACATCTGACTAACAATATAATTGTGATTTTTTTTTCCCTTATCAACATCTTGCGTAGATCCACAAGCCTTCAAAATCCATGCATAGGTGATTCCATCTGGAGAGAGGCCCTCGTTGAACCCTTGCTTCACATACATATTGACCAAGATAGTGCCAAGCATGGTAGCTTCTTTCAAGAGCCTCTATCGCTGCTTTTGTTGCGCACATCCTGCAATCGGTGAATTCTAAGACACGACATTCCATACAAGAAGCTCCTCGAGCACTCTTTGTGATTTCTTAAGCACATCACATTTGGCCTACATATCGATGAAGACAATGCCAAGCACGAAATCTTTTTTCAATAGCCTCTGACTAACAATAGAACTGTGAAATTTTGTGCCCATATCAGTATCTTGCATAGAGCCACATGCCTTCAAGATGCATGTGTAGGTGATTGCATCTGGAGAGAGTCCCTCTGTCACAAGATGGGCACCACCTACCAATAGAAAAGGAAAAATTGAATAGACTTTTAGCACTTAATTAACAATTGAAACTGAGAGAGAGAGAGAGAGAGAGAGAGAGAGAGAGAGAGAGAGAGAGAGAGAGAGAGAGAGAGAGAGAGAGAGAGAGAGAGTGCACATGCGACACGGAGTAGCAGAACTCTACCCTAGGGAGTATTGGCCTCAAACCTTGGCCCCTCTTTTGGTATTTTCTTTATATTACTTGAACTCAGTACAATGCCAATACTTGCACATCAACAAATTTAATGAAGCTTCCAAGCCCATCAATAACAAATATTTGTCTATCTAGAATCTTTGTATGAATATCTTCCATCTCTACCTTATACTATGCACCTTCCCTAGAGCTTCCTATTGTATTTTCCCTTCTCGTTGTCTTTGTGTATTTTTTATTTTGCATTATGAAAAGCCTCAGATTTGGCCTTGGGACAAGTGTTCACATCATATGTTATGTTGACCACCTTCACCTCTCAAAGAGTGTGCATAAAGGGATTCATAAGGACATCATACATTTTTAAATTGACATTTTTTTTTTTGGGATCAAAAGCTTGGCATACCTATCTAAATCCTTGTCCAAGATTTTCAAGTTTTGGGCATGGGAGCTTCAATATGCATGTCCTCAAAGTATTCCAATAGGAAATCTCCATATGCGCCCCTCTGTCGGCTCACCTTGGGCTACCCACTTAAGCCCTCGTTCATCCCTGCCATTGTTACCATCTTGAAACCTCCTCACATGTAGACTTGACCATTCTTTGAAATGGAAACTTGCGTATATACAGGTCCACACACTTTTGGGCTTTCCTTAAGTCTTGCAAGATGCTGAAGCACTATCCAACTTTCCTTAAGTCTTGCAAGAGGCCGAAGCACCATCCAACTTTCCTTAGTATAGGTTGCATTGGAAAACTGGCTTTGTTGTATAAAGTCTACGGAAATCCCTCATTGGTTAGCCCAACGTATGACATCTAAGGAACAAGTTTGGTCTGCCCATGACCACGATCTTATGTGAGATAGCACCCCCTTCCACTCAAAACTAGTATAGGATACGGAAATTATGTTGAAGGGATGAAATCTAATATCTAACCAAACCAAATGATTTTCTCATATTAAACTGATCACTTAATGTGGGAGAATAGATGGAAACAAGGGTTAGAATATAAACATGTGCTTACGGGCCTATCTCAACACGGGGGCAATGGTAAAGGGGTCCAAATGAGAGATGGTCTTTCAAAGAGCAAGGCTAGCCCCCAATGGAGTTTAAATACCTTAGGGTTAGGTTCATTAAAGACCTCCAATGGTTAGTGTTAAAAGTCCTTTGACCTTAGGTAAGCTAGGGCTGTGCTTGAGGTGGGAACCCGGCCCAAGCTTGAGGCGCTTCTCGTTCCTGATGTCTGAGATGCTTGAGATGCTTGAGGTGCTTGAGGTGCTTGATGACTCAGATGCTTGAGGTTCTTTTCATCGTGCTTGCTGACTAAGATGATTGAGGTGCTTTTCATGCTTGCCGACTAGGGAGCTTGAGATGCTTGTGGGAACACTACCCAAGATTGAGGTGCTTTGTCGTGCTTGCTAACTAAGGTTCTCATGTTCTTAAAGTCAACAACGTCCCTACCAAGGAGGGCGCGAGCCCTAAGCTAGGGGCATAAGAGAGAACACACACACACACACACACACAACACACACACACACACACACACACACACACACACACACACACAAGGTAAGCCAAGTCTCAAGAGGTAGTAAGGACACATGTCAAGCCCCTACCCATGGTGCCCTCAAGGTGTGCCTCAATCCTATTGGATAGCCTCCCAAGGGGTCCAATGCTGATTTAGTTGATTTAATTAATTGATTTTGTATTTATCAAGTCGTCTCTCTCAAAGGGGAAAGGGGGACACTTGTCCCAAGACTACCCTTGTTGCTTGATATGCCTCTTGCATGTGATTGGCTAGGTCTAGAGGGGTCCAATGAGCTTCAAGCATGAGCTACAAGGGGGGGTCAACCAAAGCAAGAAGGGGAGTTTCTTGGGGGGTATACTGTTTGATGTTAGGAAATAAGATGTAGCTAAATAGATAATTGAGTAGATTACTTAATGGAGAGACACAGACTTACATACACGAGATTATAGAGTAGAGAGAGAGAGAGAGAGAGAGAGAGAGAGAGAGAGAGAGAGAGAGAGAGAGAGAGAGAGAGAGAGAGAGAGAGAGTACACACGATATACGTGGTTCACCCAATGTGTGCTACGTCCACGGGAAAGTAGCCACTCAATGGCTTTAGTACTTCAAAACAAGAAGTAGTTTACAAAGGGATTATATCCTTAATGGAGCTCCCGCCTTGCTTCACTCTCACCACCTCACACTCACCTTGTTTCATCAACTTCACACACTATGAAACATGTGTAGAAATGGCCTCCTTTTATGGGCCAAAAGGGCTGCCCTCTGTCATGAGAGGCAGCTATGTGTAGCTGCCCTTGTGTAGATAAGTCCAAATCGGACCCTCCAATCCGCCCACGTGTGGCCGCCCTTGAGAAGACAAGTCCGGTTTTGAATTCGGTCATCGGCCATTGAATTCGGCCACTGGCCATTGACTTCGGACCACTGGCCACCGGCCATTGACTACCGGCTACCGGCCAACCGACGGTTGTTTTCCGACCAATTTTCGACCGCCGTCCGGCCATAATATTCCGGTAAAAAGCAATATTCCGGCGAGGGAAAAAAAAGTTGCCCCTGATTTTTGGCCGTGAAAATTTTGGTTTTCAGCGAGTAATTTTCCTTCACGCACGATGGATTCTCCTCATAATGGGGGCCTTACAAATGTGCGCTATTACCAGAGAAAATTACAAGGGTAAATCAGGCTCCATACTTAACAATCTCCCACTTGGAGACTGATCTCCAAATCAAACCTCTGAAACTGCTTTCCATTCTGGCTTCTTATCCTTGAATGCAGATTGAAGATGAGAAAAAGCTCAACTTCTCCTTGTTGACCACCTTTGTAAACATGTCTGCAGGATTTTCACTTGTATGCACCTTTCCTAGCTTTAGCCGTTCCTCTTCCAAAAGAGTGCGTATGAAGTGATATCTCACCTCAATGTGCTTTGTCCTTGAATGAAAGGCTGAGTTCTTTGCAAGATGGATAGCGCTTTGGCTATCACTATACAAGACACAATTGTCTTGTTTGAATCCATAATACTCCGGCAAAAATATTCCGGCAAAAAGGAATATTCCGACGAGGGAAAAAAAAGTCTCTTGGGCTTCCGCCCCCGAGGCCCCTAAAGTTGCCCCTGATTTTTGGCCGTGAAAATTTTGGTTTCCGGCGAGTGATTTTCCTTCACGCACGATGGCTTCTCCTCATAATGGGGGCCTTACAAATGTGCGCTTTTACCACAGAAAATTACAAGGGTAAATCAGGCTCCATACTTAACATTTGACACATACTCACACACACTTTCATTGTGTGAAGTGCAAAGTGCAAGAGCTCCAGCTCCTTCTCCAAGCTAGTAGAGAAGTTGAGAGCCTACACCAACACTCTTGGCATGGAATGAAAATCCAACCAAGAGCCATGATTTAATGCTTATGCTTGCCATCTCAATCTTCATTACTATTCTATTATGTATGCTAGCAAGAAGAGTGATGATAAGAGGAACTGATAACTTTGATTTTGCACATGAAGGTGCTAATGATGATGCCCCCATGTTTGTCAACTATCTTGTTAATAGTGAGGCGGTCCGGGGCGAGCAACAAGAGAGGCAACCTCTAAAAACCCCTCAAGGATCCCATGCTACTCAATTGGGGCTGGGGCAACCACAAGCACAACAAAACAACAAACCCACAACCAAACACAAACAAGATAGGGGCACCACCTAGTTATGGTATGCGCACTAGGATGCAAGAGATATTTTTTCACAACCAAGAAGATACACCACAAAACACACACAAGCAACATCACACCAAGACACACTCAAAATGGACTAGAGAGAGCTAGAGAAAAGGGAAGAGAGAGAGAAATGGATCTTGCATAATACCTTATTTGTGACTTGCAAATGGGGATGGCTTGTTATGATGCTATCGTAGAGCTTGTACAAAACTAACTCAATGCTTACTGAATGTTAAACTTGCCAACACACACACATTGTCTTAGGACGTGGGAGACTTCTCACCACAATACCCTCTTAAAATGGGCACAAAATTGGCAATGAAAACACACTAAAACACTTTCTAAAACAAGGTCAACCGATAGAAACTCAAAATACACAAGTCACCTTGAATTCACCAAACCGTATTGCACAAATGGAAGGACGAATATTTGAATGTCGAATCATGCCTTTGATGCACCAAACCTCAATTAATTGATGATGGAAGAACATATACAATAGTGGTTTTGAGATTTTGAACTCACTCTCTCTCACTTGCAATGTGTAGTTTGAAAGCTTCTCTCACACCGAGAGTGAAGCTCACAAAGTGGTTGCTACGCCTAAATCTCTCCTCACGCATAGAGTGTTGGGGTGTTGTGGAAGATATTGCAGGTTATTTTACAAGAAGGAGAGGGGCCTATTTATAGGTTGGAGAACCCTCATTAAGATGATTGAAAATCCTAATTTACGAGCTAACAAATCACGATTATGATTTTTTTGAATATCAAAACATTGTGGGCCTTGTTTGTCTGCTTGAGTCATAAATGTGGGCTCAAAAGAGAGCATTATTGATGGTAGATAAGGTGAAAGTAGAGTTTTAAGGAAGGAGAGAGAGAGAGAGAGTTACTATGCACATGTCTTGAGGTGAGGTGTCTTTTATGGTTAGGTCAATGGCTATTTTGTGTTAGTATGTTAGTGGTTAGTGTTAGTAATCACTAGAAAGTTAATGATATATGTACAATGGGTAGAATGAGGTGGATGATTGAAATAAGATGGTTGAATGAAGTGAGAAAATCCTTGTGATGGTGAAGCTTGAAGAAGTTTTTGACTTACTTGTGTAGGTTCTTAAAATGACAATCGATCCTCCTCTTCTTCTTCTCTTCTTTATGCCACCGCCTTCAAGGTTGATTATCGCGATGAAAATGACAATTTGGTTGATGAGATCTCCCAATTTGCAAAGGTTAAGCATGGTTTACATGATGAATTGTATGTATATAGAAAAGGGTTAAGATGGAATTGTACTTTGGAAGTAATAGAGAGAGGCAAAGAGATGGTATATGTACATGGAGAGCTCATATGAGAGCTATGGGAGTAAGAGGGGAGGTTAATGGTGAAGAAGGTGAGAGAAACCATGGAAGGTGCATGTTTGAGAGGAATGAGTGTGTGTGTGTAGAAGTGTGGAAAGAGGTGAGAGAAGACTATGGGCTACTTGTAAGAAAAGTGGGTAGACTAGGGTCCACGCAAAAAATCCTAGCTCACGGGTGGTTGCTCCAAAAATCACCAATAGTTTTGAGGTGATTATTCAGCTCTTGGTACACATTTTTTCTTTTGACCATCGCTTCAAATTTGGAGTGGAGATGGGTATAAAAAATCCCACCAAAATACCTGTTTTTCTTCACAAAAAAGTCTTCAGTGGCCCTCCTTTTGTTGAATTTGCATATGGTTCCAAAAGTGAGCCCCTCCTTGCATAAGAGCATGACCTAATTGATTCTTAGGGGGTTGAAAATATGCATGGTTGTGGATTATGCAAAATATAATACATGGATATGATGGGAAAAAACAGATTAGTATATAAAAACAATTTATGGAATCTAGAATAGTGTCAGCTATATATAAATATAAAATGGAAAAAAGAGATATATGAAAATACGAGGAATCAAATGAGGGGACCCTCATTTGTTTTTATTGAAGTATATTTATTTACAAGAGATAAGAAAAAATACCTCTAGGAAATAGGAATTTAGTGAAAGGCAATGACTGATGGTGAAAGGTATTTTTGAAGTTTTCCATTGGAGTGGATTCACACCAAAAATAAGAGAAGCTTGTGTGAAGATATTTTATATGGACTAAAGAGTATGAAAAATGGTTAAAAATTGTGGTAATGGTGAGTCAATGTACATAGCATGCATAGGCAAATAACGCACACCTAAGTAGAAATATTTAAATAAATACCAAAATAATTATGAAAATTCCTTATATATAGGTCCTATATACAATGAAATATTTACACACAAATGGGTCATAATATATTTTACTTTTTTGATTTTATTTATTTTTTTGGCTCAACTAGCCCAATGACTAGCTATCTGAGGGTTTTAAGAAGATATGAGAAAAGTCCCCTAACTCACACACGCTTATGTACAATGAAAAGGTAAGAATAGCCACAGTGTTTAGGTGATTTTGGTAAGGTGAGGTAACTCACTATGGAAATTACGGAGAGCCGAAAACGGCTATCATTAACCCTCCCCCAGGATGATGGTATATTCATGTACTATCATAGAGGATCTTTTGCAAAGAGAGTGCTTCTGAGTCCTCTATGATATCTGGTGCCTTGACAGGATTTTCATTGTGTGGCTTCTTGTCACACTCATGCTTCATGCAACAAAACTTACATGAGATAGCCGTTTTTTCACAGTCCTTCGGTAGATCCTTTGGTAGAAGGCGACTCAAATAGGGCTTCAAGCGATACCCGTTTACCTTCCTGGAGTGCTCTTTACCATTCAAGTCCATAAGCTGATAGTAACTTGAATTGAAAGCCTTCTTGACTATGTATGGCCCTTGCCATCTAGTTTCAAACTTGGCATCAAAACAATTGTCCAATCGATTGTCATACCTTAGCGCAAGCTCTCCTTTCCTGATGCCTTTGTCCTTGAGTTTCTTGTCAAGATTCTCCTTTGCTTGTGTAGCTTTTCTTTTGTAGCACTCGTAAGATGCTTCTGTTTTCCACTCAAGCTTCACTAGTGTAATAAGTCGATCCATCCATACATCTTGATCATCTTGTGTGCCTCTGCCATGAAGCCGAATTGTTGGAATATTGAGCTTGATAGGCTGCAAAGCCTCTGGACCATAGACCAAGTGAAATGGTGTGAACTCCATGGATCCCCTTTATGTGGTTCGATATGCCCACAAGGCACCATCCAAGAAGTCATCCCATAACTTTGTTTTGTTTTGCACCATCTTTCTAATGATACCTACAATGACACCATTAATCTTCTCCAACAAACCATTTGATTGTGGGTAGTAGGGTGTGCTATGACGATGTAGAATGTGAATCTCTTCACAAACTTCTGTGAGTAAACCCTTCTTGAACCCCGGACCATTATCCGAAACAATCTCTAGAGGTGTGCCAAATCTACAACAAATATTAGTGTAGACAAATATTAGTGTAGACAAACCTGCTCATTGTTTTCCCATTTGGCCACACTTTGAGCCTTTACCCACCTAGTCATGTAGTCCACAACCACTAGAATGTAGAGTTTACCATTCTTTGTTCTAAGCAGAGGACCCATAGCATCAATGCCCCACTTTTCAAAGGGTCCATTTGCAAGCACTATTTGCCTCAGACCATGCACTAGCCTTTTATTTCCATTTACCTGACAGTTGTGACAACTTTTACACCAATGTTGAACATCCACATGCAAGCTTGGCCAAACATACCCCGCAAGCAAAATCTTCTTCACAGTTAATTCTTGGGCAAAATGACCACCACATGCCTCTTCATGAAAACCTTTTAGAATGGATGGAATTTCCACGATAGTTGGTACTCTTCTGCACACTTGATCCTTCCCTCTTTGATAGAGGGATCCTTCTAGGAAGAGATAGAAACTTGCCTTCTTTATGAGTCTCCTCTTCTGAGCTTTATTTAAGTCTTGTGGAAACTCGCCCTCCAAAATGTAGCCAATAATTGGAGCCAATGACTCCAACCCTTGGTATCTCGGTTGCTTGAAAATTGTTTCCACCATGATGACCTGCACTTCTTTCTCAACACATTTAACTGCTTATTGTGCAAGTAAATTGGCATCTTCATTTTGTTTTGTAGGAATATGATATAGTTGCACTTCTTCAAACTGATTAAACAACCTACGAATGGCATGAACCTTTCTCCTGAGGCTTTCATTCTTGCATGCCCAAATGCCTAAGATTTGCTTCACAACAATGAGAAGTGCATCCCCCTTTACCATGAGACATTGTATACCTTGACTAATGCACATCTTCAAACCATGAAGTAGTGTGTCGTATTCTGCTTCATTGTTGCTAGTTGAACCTGGTAGATTGACCTTCTCTTTCATGACCACCTCTCCACTTGGGTTGAGCAATACTAGCCCTCCCCTTGCTTTTCCTGTGACTCATCGAAAAGTTCCATCAAAGAACAAGGTAAAAGCATTAGGAATATTTTTAGGTGGTGGCAATGGTAGGGTTTTTACTTCAGGAACCTTAATCTCCTTCTCATGTACCCTATAAGTGAGAATCCCTGCCAATTGTGCACGCACACTATCTTCTACCTTGAAAGAGTATTGGAACTCTTGCAACTCCATACTCCACTTAGAGATCCTAGTACTAAGACTCATTTGAGATGACACCCAAGGGAACAAATTTTCTACAGTGAGAATTACGAAAGGTTTTGGTAGCAAGTAGGATCTAAACTTTCTCACCGCGCAAACATGAGAGAAAGCATCATGAGTTCTGCCTCCGTGTATCCTCTCTCCAAAGCATTCATGACCCTACTAGCAAAGTGATGGATCGCATCCTAGTACGGTGGGGATCTTGTTGTAGCAAAACAACACCAATTGTTTCTTTCCCAACACTAGAGCTAACAAAGAATGTGTACTCCCAACAAGGCGGTATAAGTGTTGGTAGTTATGACAGAATGATTTTGATGTTACAAAAATATTCTTCAAGATCATGAGACCAAACAAACTCAACTTGTTGTGTCAATTTCTGCAAGGTGTGAAGTAACTCTGAGGCTAAGTGAATGAAGCGTGACATATACTTCACTTTTTGAATGAATGAGATGACATCCTTAAGAGTCTTCGATGACGGTAACTGTGAGGTCCCCACCCCGTCATCTCAAACAACGAATCTGATGGTAAACCTGATGGCTAGTAGATCTACAGTGGAAACAAATAACGTGGTTTTGGGTTCAACTAGCGGATGATCTCTCATCACCAAGTGAATCGAGTTCGAACCTACTAGCATCGAGATCTAGTTCCACCCCGCAGGGAAAGCGTGTCTAACCAATTATCGGTCCTAAAACCCACCTTCCAAGAGGAGAGAAGTCTCAAGTGCATTTTTTCCCATAGCCTTCAGAGGCACGTACACTTGAGACTTCGCCGCTCTTGGGGCAATGAGTAATACTAGCGTCAATTTATAGTACTATGGGGATGGAGAGTTCTCGACCAATGGAGACCACCCTTCTCATAGGCATTGGCAACCCGAGCCAAACCCCACTTTCCACCCCATACTCACACTTCCTTTGTTACCTAATTACTACCACAATGGTTGTTCAACATACAAGTTCTTTGTTTATTTTTCCGATTCAGAAGTTCTTTAATACAGCCCTTCAACTAGTATTGCAAGCGGCACCAAGACAATAATTCTAGTAAAAATTTTACTCAAACTTATTCATTAAAATTCCAATGTTCTGGAGGTACAACATCCCCCCTCCAGTGAGAGTTTACTCCTCCCGTTGTCGCCTAGCTTCCCATACAACTAGGTATGTCCACCGCTTAACCAACGATGTGGACATTCCCACTGCATAAAACGCAAGACGTGGGTTCCCACCGCTTAACCAGCAGACGTGGGTATCAACCGCTTAACTAGCAGACGTGGATTCAAGAGCCCTTAACCAAGAACTCTCCCCCCTGTGAGTGATCAGGAGGGGGTTCGGACTAGTATCAACATTGGAAATAGAAATGAACAGGGCGAGCTAAATTTTCCCTAGCAAACATTCTTTCCTATCTCAAACAGTATATCCAACAATCATTCTTTCCTACTTGGAAATTAAAATATATTTCAATTCAAATGCCGTGATCTCCATTGGATTTCTCCAACATGTTTATGATATGTTCTTTCCTAACTTATCGAATGCAATGTTAAATTAAGCAAAACTTGAATTAAAAATGTAACTACCTCCACAATTTCCTTGTCATTGCTCTGTGAGTTGGCCGGTACTTGGTCGACCATGGGAGATTTTTCCTTCCCATGTGTGTTGCTTGTCCCAGCCTCGCGGTCGTGGGAACCATCGAAACGAGTTCTCTTTATCGGGGCCATATTATACTCACTACTTACATTGACACCTTGGAAAAAGAGAGCAAATATTTGAGAGCACATACGACCAAAATGACGGATTAGTTTCAATAAGCAAACTCCTTTATACGAGAGGTTTGATTACTTCAAGACATAGAGATTTCTGATAGCCCCTTACTTGTTCTATGGGAATTGGCCCTAAGGTTAATTATTTGGCCTAGGTAATTAGGAATTTCAAATTTCTACTTGATCTATTTACTAGACATGAATTAGGCACGCTTAATCACTTCCTAATGCAAGTAGAGATTTGCAGATTTACCACATGCATAGGTGAGAGGATTCCTTTTTCCTAGTGGATTAGTTGTGGAATTAATTACACTAACTACATCCTAATATTTGAAAAAATTGAATCTAAACATAGCTATATAAACATTGTGTGGTAATAGAATGAAATAGACTAACCTTATCACATTGCTGGCTTGATTCTATCATTCACTAACTATAATGACTTAGTGGATAATTCTCTTATTGCTAATCATACATTAATCCATGATTAGGAGAGGTTAATTGTTTGCATAATAGACAATTAGAATTAAGAATGTGCAATGGAATAATCATATAGAAATTTAGAGTGTCTAATGAGAAATTTAACTGTGATTATGCATACTAGCAGCGGAATTATGAGATGCATAGAAGGAATTATAACATAACGTGAAATCAGCTTTATGTTACCATAGTTTGGGCTGAATTTGAATCAATTTTCTGATCCAATGGAGCTTCTTGTGGCAAGAATTAGGCAACACTTCCGTCTTTTTCTCCTTCTCCAAAGTCTATGTGTGCCGGCAGCACCTCCCCAAGGTATGTGTGTGTGTGTGTATACTGAATGTGTGTGTGAGCATATATGTGCTTGTGTGTGTGTGAGCATGCTCTTATATGGGCTCACAAGCTCAAAATTTTGAAATCACCTGCTATGCTGGTCTGGAGTCCACTCAAGCCTTCATGGGCAGGGCTACTTGCATGGGGTGCATGGGCTGCAAAGTGTCCCATTTGCTATTCTAACTCACTCACTCACTATCTCTCAAGCTGGGAAAGTAGCCCACGAACCCTATCTGTGTGTGATGGCGCCCTCTATCTGCCATATCAACTCAGCAGTGGCCTAGAGCCGGTTCCCACACAGCTCCCGAGCCCCGGTGCGTCCCCGTACAACCTTAGGAAAATTTGATTTTAATCCTAGACGGGCAATTTTAGTTAGATTTTGATGCCGAAGGTGCATAATCCCGAGTAACTGCCATATTTAGCAGCCCTCGACGGCTGAAAATGATTTTTTTTTCAAATTTGGATTACGAGTGCAGTTTGTCGAGACGATCAAAACTAAACGGGTCCGGCGACCAAAAACTTACTATTTTTGGAAATTTTCCACAAAAATTATTTTAATTCACTTTTGGAAGCTTTATGACATTCTAAACATCATGGCATCGACAGATTTTGGAAAACTGCTAAAAATAGTAACTTATTTCATTATGATTGTTTCATGGTACAATGGTGTTCTTTTAGCTCGGGGTCCTCATCTCAAGAATACATCTAGATAAACTCTATGCTAACTACTTAAGTACATATATCCTTTGTCTAAAGTAAAGACATCCTTTGATAATAGAATAGTCTTTAGCTTTATGCGTCTTATTCTTCTGAACTTTGATGAGATACTGGTGCTTGAATTATTGATCACTAGGATTAGCAGTTGCAGCATATAGAGCTGCTCTCTCATCAGCTTAGTCACCCACAGCTGGTTGTCTCACTGCGACATTAGTGAAAGCTCCGCTTCCTTGTCCTATGTTTCCTCTTCCTCTTCCGTTTGGTTGACCTCGCCCGTGACGTTCAGAGGTACATTATTAGCACCTGATGTTTGGGAAATCCTTTTTAGACATCGGCTTTTGTAATGTCCATACTCCTGGAACTCAAAGCATCTTATATTGGGAAACTCGATAGCCGCCGTAGTAGCTACTATCGGACGATGGTCGTATGCATGGTTGATTGGTATGTTACTCCAGTTGTCTGGCCTGGCCCTCTCTGACAAATAGTATTGACTATCTTGGGTAGTCCTCTGAATCTCTTTAGCTAACGGTTTGGCCCTTAGCAAGGCATCTTGAAGAGTTGCTAGCCTGCTACTTGCTGTTCCAATGTCATCCTAGGAGCATATCTCCAAAGTGTGACGAACTTCAAGTAGTATTCTTCGACGGAAGAAGTCAGCTCCGTCGAAGTGAGAAAAACTCATTCATCTTCAAGGCAGTGTGAGTGGGTAATAAGTATCGCTCCATCACAGCAGCCTTGATGTCTTCCCATGACTGGGAAGATCCCTTGATATCCAAGTCCCTGCAATGTTGCTTCCACCATATTTTGTCATCGTCAGACAAGCGGAACATCGCAAGCATGGTTTGATTCACGGGTTGGGTTCATGCAGCTTCGAAATAGTCGTCCATAGCCTCCATCCATACTTACGCATCTCTTTCCACATTTGTCCCTTGCCCTTAAAGAGTGGAGGTTGGTCTTGCTTAAGAAGGAGCTTCTTTTCCTGCGCCGTCGAGTAGAGAGCAGCAGGCAGTGCCTACATGGGTTACACGAGATTCTTGATACGATTACTTGGATTTCAAATAGACACGAGAATTAAATAAAATTCAAGATCCCATTTTATCAAGAGACAGAGAATCAGAGACAAAAACGCTTTATTGATGAAGATTTATTACAATTGAAACCCCTCAAGGTTTAGGATAACTCATGATCAATTTATTACATGGCTTTTGGAATGCTTATAAGGTACGCCTAGCAGGTTGCGTTGTCAGGTTCACATGATACTCTACTTCATTCGTGAAGTAGTTCCTATACTCATCTTTGAGTGGATAGTAAACTATGGTGTCGAGTTGGGATAATTCTTTTGGTACTCCAAAAGTTCTAACTCTGTTTGCTGGGATTACATTAGTGACTTTCTTCAAAAGCCACTCGTTGAGGGTTTGATTGGTGTTGTCAGAGAGAGTCATTTCCGTACATGCAGGAAGCATGTAGAATATCTGCACCACCCTCAATTCTTCTCCCCAACGTATTTTCTTCCCAATCGAGCCCCCATCCTCTATCGATGCGAGTGGAGTGCGGTGTATGAACCTTCAGCAGCATCTCCATGACATCTCACCTGAATTGGTAAACTGGGGATCGTCGAGCTTGTTCGTAAATAAGCTCAAACATTTGGAACTTCCAATATTCTAGCACGGGGTCTTCCTACAACACCAATGCAAGGAATTCAGATCAGCTACCTACATACCCTTAGTTCCTTTTAAATATTCAAACAATACGACTTTATTCCCAAGTCTAACCTAAGCTTAGCTCTAATACCAGGTGTGATGTCCCCGCCCCGTCGTTTCAAACGACGGTTCTGATGGTAAACCTGATGGCCACTAGATCTACTCACACTTCCTTTGTTACCTAATTACTACCACAATGGTTGTTCAACATATAAGTTCTTTGTTTATTTTTCTGATTCACAAGTTCTTTAATACAGCCCTTCAACCAGTATTGCAAAGCAGCACCAAGACAGTAATTCTAGTAAAAATTTTACTCAAACTTATTCATTAAAATTCCAATGTTTTGGAGGTACAACATCCCCCCTCCAGTGAGAGTTTACTCCTCCTGTTGTCGCCTAGCTGCCCATACAACTAGGTATGTCCACCGCTTAACCAGAAGACGTGGACATTCCCACCGCATAGAACGCAAGACGTGGGTATCCACCGCTTAACTAGCAGACATGGATTCAAGAGCCCTTAACTAGGAACTCTGCCCCCTGTGTGATCAGGAGGGGGTTAGAACTAGTATCAACATTGGAAATAGAAATGAACAGGCTGAGCTAATTTTTTCCTAGCAAACATTCTTTCCTATCTCAAATAGTATATCCAACAATCACTCTTTCCTACTTGGAAATTAAAATATATTTCAATTCAAATGCCGTGATCTCCGTTGGATTTCTCCAACATGTTTAGAGATATGTTCTTTCCTAACTTATCAAATGCAATGTTAAATTAAGCAAAACTTGAATTAAAAATGTGACCTACCTCCACAATTTTCTCGTCATTGCTCCGTGAGTTGGCCGGTACTTGGTCAACCATGGGAGCTTTTCCCTTCCCATGTGTGTTGCTTGTCCCAGCCTCGCGATCGTGGGAACCACCAAAATGAGTTCTCTTTACTGAGGCCATATTATACTCACTACTTACATTGACAACTTGGAAAAAGAGAGCTAATATTCGAGAGCACATACGACCAAAATGACGGGTTAGTTTCAATAATCAAACTCCTTTATTCGAGAGGTTTGATTGCTTCAAGACATAGAGATTTCTGATAGCCCCTTACTTGTTCTATGGGAATTGGCCCTAAGGTTAATTATTTGGCCTAGGTAAGTAAGAATTTCAGATTTCTACTTGATCTATTTACTAGAGATGAATTAGGCATGCTTAATCACTTCCTAATGCAAGTAGAGATTTGCAGATTTACCGCATGCATAGGTGAGAGGATTCCTTTTTCCTGGTGGATTAATTGTGGAATTAATTACACTAATTACATCCTAATATTTGAACAAATTGAATCTAAACAGAGCTATATAAACATTGTGTGGTAATAGAATGAAATAGACTAACCTTATCACATTGCTGGCTTGATTCTATCATTCATTAACTATAATGACTTAGTGGATAATTCTCTTATTGCTAATCATACATTAATCTATGATTAGGAGAGGTTAACTGTTTGCATAATTGACAATTAGAATTAATAATGTGCAATGGAATAATCATATAGCAATTTAGAGAGTGTCTAATGAGAAATTTAACTGTGATTATGCATACTAGCAGCGGAATTATGAGATGCATAGAAGGAATTATAACATAACGTGAAATTAGCTTTATGTTACCTAGTTTGGGCTGAATTTGAATCAATTTTCTGATCCAATGGAGCTTCTTGTTGTGAGAATTGGGCAGCACGTCCGTCTTTTTCTCCTTCTCCAAAGGCTATGTGTGCCGGTAGCACCTCCCCAAGGTGTGTGTGTATGTGTGTGTGTGTATACTGAATGTGTGTGTGAGCATATATGTGCTTGTGTGTGTGAGCATGCTCTGATATAGTCTCACAAGCTCAAAATTTTGAAATCACCCGGTATGCTGGTCTGGAGTCCACTCAAGCCTTCATGGGTAGGGTTACTTGCATGGGGTGCATGGGATGCAAAGTGTCCCATTTGCTATTCTAACTCATTCACTCACTATCTCTCAAGCTCGGAAAGTAGCCCACGAGCCCTATCTGTGTGTGAGGGCGCCCTCTACCTGCCATATCAACTCAGCAGTGGCCTGGATCCGGTTCCCACACAGCTCTTGAGTCCCAGTGCGTCCCCGCACAACCTTAGGAAAAATTGATTTTAATCCTAGACGGGCGACCAAAAACTTACTATTTTTGAAAATTTTCCACAAAAATTATTTTAATTCACTTTTGGAAGCTTTATGACATTCTAAACATCATGGCATCGACAGATTTTGGAAAACTGCTAAAAATAGTAACGTTTTCCATTATGATTGTTTCATGGTACAATGGTGTTCTTTTAGCTCGGGGTCAGAGACCTTATAGTAACTCAATAAGAGCCTTTGACTTTGAAGGATCCACCTTGATGCCTTTGTAAGAAACTTTGTGACCAAGCAAGATCACTTCATTCTCACCTATGTGACACTTGTCGGGGTTGAGTTGACCTCCCATGTCATAGAGCTTCTTCAAACCTTCTTCTACCCTTTGTAGATGTAATGTAATCATCAATGAACACCCTAATTGACTTTCCAAAGAATTCTTGAAGCACCATGTTCATGAAATGTTCGAAAGTTGCAGAGCATTTGTTAGGCCAAATGGCATGACTTTAAAAGCATAACAACCCCAAGGAGTAATGAAGGCCGTTTTCAACTGATCCTCCAATGCGATACCTATTTGAAAGTAACCTGAGTAGCCATCACACACAGTGTACTTCTCATGACTAGCTACCTCATTTAGCATCTCATCCTGAAATGGGATGGGAAAGTGATCTCTTTTTGTTGCCTCATTTAGTGGACGGTAATCCACACACACCCTCCACTTGCCATTTTTTTTGGGAGTGACAACAACGGGAGAGACCCACTTTGAATTCTCCACTGAATAAATGAAACCTGCTGCTAGAAGCTTCTTACCTCCTTGAGTAAAGCATGCTTCTTGATGACTCCTAACCTTCGTAGCTTTTGAGCCTTAGGTGTGGCCTCTGGCTTCAACTCAACCTTGTGTTGAACATCGTCTACTCCATGCACATTGGTGTAGTCTTTAGCAAAAAGCCTAGGAAATTTCCTTAACACGCCTTTGAACTCCTCTCTTTCATCCTTTGTAAGTGTTGTAGACAACATACCTTCTAACATTCCTTCATCTTCCACATTTTGGTTCTCTTGGGAACCTACCTCCTCCAAACCTTGACAAAAGGTCGCTTGGTTGGTTGGCTTAAACCTTACCCCCATGACTTCAATGGAAGACTCCTCTTTAGTAATGCTACCTCTACTTTCTTCTTCTGAAGTGTTTTTGGTCCAATCTTCTTCCATCTCACTTTGAAATGATTCTTCATGGAGCTCCTCTTGGCGTTGCTCCTTCATGTCAAAGACAACCTTCTTATGATTGTCATTCCTGCAAATTAATTTTCCACTCTCCCAATCCTGCAAAGCTCGCATTTTCATTAGCCATGGTCCTCCTAGGATAAATGGGTAACCATTTACTTTGGTAGACATACTCCACAAAAATATTTTTGCAAATGGCTACGCACCTAGCCTTGTTATTGTTTTCCATTTTCACTTTAATTTCAGGTGTTTCATGGATGTGCATGCCTAGTCTTTGCATGAGTCCCTCTGTCATGATGCAAATTTGTGCACCCCCATCCACTAGACCTTTCCTAAACAATCTTCCTTTGGTGTAACAATCTAGCACATGTGTAATATCCTCATTCATTTCAGCTTGTGCAATTTTTACAACAGGCACACTCTCTTTTACCTTTGTCCTAGTGCTAACTGCCCTTGTTAAATCCCTCCTAACTTGTGGACATAATGCAAGAAATTGAGGCCATGAGATATCACGACCCTTACCTTTCATGTCTTCCAACAAGTTGTATGGAGCCATACCATGTCCAAGAGGGAAGTCTTGGAGGTTGATACAACGTCGAGTCCTCTTGGTTTTGTTGGTCTCCTTTGCCTTCTTTTCTCGTCCATGGTCACTTTGTGACGTGACTCCTTCTTTCTCCTTACCTTTTCCATGGCCATGCTTAATGCCATTTGCTTCCATGGCCACCTCATTGGAATTTGTCACCTCTACCACATGCACATTTGGGTCTGGCAAAGGTGGAACTCCTTCCACTCCTCGTGGAGGTGGTCTTGCTCCATTTGACCTTTGTAGAAGCCGTGGTTGTTGACTAGTTCCTTCACCTGCATTCATCACTACGTAATTCAAGTTAGGTCTCCCTGGCTCCCCACGGGGCCAAGGACAATTGTACATTCCATGTACAGACTCTCCGCAATTCCAACATTGCAAGACTCTCCTAGGTCGTGGTGGCTCCCGTTCTTCTGACTTCTTTGCTTATCCCTTTGGACCTACAGTTTGTGCAAGGTGAATTGACAAGTTACTTAAGGATTCATTTAAATTTTTAATTAACATCGCTGTTACCTCAAGAATCTCTCTAGGTGTTGATGCTTGCAATTTTTCCTTAGGTCTAGGACCCTCTATTTGAACCTCTCCTCTTAGACACTTGAGTTTCCTATACTTCTCAACAGTCCTAGTTTCAGCTGCGTCAAAGGTAGTAGGTGCACCCACCTCAACTTTTATCTTGAGTGTGGGAAAGAGACCGGCTATGAACCTCATCTTCTTGAGGAACTCTGCACCATCACCAGGGCTAGCAACATTTCTCACCCATACATACCAAAGACGTAGAAACTCTTGTTTATACATGTAGTAGTCATCTAAGTCTTTTTGTTTGTGAGAAACAATGTCTTGCCATAGCTTTTGAGTGTTTTGGGGATCAAAGAAGTATCTCTTGAAATGATTCACAACTTCTATGTAATTCCCTTTAACTTCCTCAGGCAAAGAGTCAAACCAAGTGCTAGAATCTTTCCTAAGGACCACCTTAAACATTTCTACACGTTCTTGATCAGTTACCATCCTCTTGATACGGCAAGACATCTTGAAATTTGCTAAAAATAATTCTGCATTCTCTCCAGGCTCTCCAAAGAAAAGAGGATATCTGGACATTTGGCGTTGGGCCTCCATTGAATCAATTTTAAAGTGACTTGCGTTTTTTTTTTTCTTAAAAAGATCTACACAATAATGTTTGCTGAATGGAAATATGTTCTACAACAAAATTAAAGTATGCACATCAAATGATCTATGATAATCAACAAGAGGCAGGATGACAGGGTTTGGTGATGCCAAAATTTCTCCTACTCTTTGGGCACCAAACATGAACACCATATGTTGTTGAAAATGGATATTTCTATTAATTGCAACGTTTATCCTAATGTGTGGAGTGAAATGAAAGGGGAAAACCTCTATTCTTGGGCCATTATCCATTGTCTATGCATGACCTAATGCTTAAAACAAAAAAAATATATAGACATATAAACTAAGGTCGTACCTAATGAGAGGCAAAATAAAACGATTTACTGAAGCGTTTATCTCAACCAACCTAAGCGGACCTAAAATTCTACGAATTACACGTTGAAATTACAACTTAGTACTAACAATTATGTGTACCTTTTTCCTTGCAATGGGAATGAAAGGATCATACAAATTCTCATGATTCAAGTAAACTACTTGACTATGCAAAAGGTTGATCCTACATAAAAATACACAAGCCCTCCTCAATGGGGGCAGCAAAATTGAGGCGGTCCGAGGCGGGCAACAAGAGAGGCGACCTCTAAACACCCCTCAAGGCTCCCGTGCTGCTCAATTGGGGCTGGGGCAACCACAAGCACAACAAAACAACAAACCCACATCCAAACCCAATCAAGATAGGGGCACCACCTAGTTATGGTATGCAAACTAGGACACAAGAGATTTTTTCACAACCAAGAAGATACACCACAAAACACACACAAGCAACGTCACACCAAGACACACACACAAAATGGACTAGAGAGAGCTAGAGCAAATGGAAGAGAGAGAGAAATGGATCTTTCGTAATACCTTATTTGTGACTTGCAAATGGGGATGGCTTGTTATGATGCTATCGTAGAGCTTGTATAAAACTAATTCAATGCTTAGTGAAAGCTAAACATTGCCAACACACACACATTGTCTTAGGGTGTGGGAGACCTCTCACCACAATACCCTCTTACAATGGACACAAAATTGGCAATGAAAACACACTAAAACACTTGCTAAAAAAAGATCATCCGATAGAAACTCAAAATACACAAGTCACATTGAATTCACCAAACCGTATTGCACAAATGGAAGGACGAAGATTTGAATGTCGAATCACGCCTTTGATGCACCAAACCTCAATTAATTGATGATGGAGGAACATATACAATAGAAGTTTTGAGATTTTAAACTCACGCTCTCTCACTTGCAATGTGTAGTTTGAAGCTTCTCTCACACCAAGAGTGAAGCTCACAAAGTGGTTGCTACGCCTAAATCTCTCCTCATGCATAGAGTGTTGGGGTGTTGTGTAAGATATTGCAGGTTGTTTTACAAGAAAGAGAGGGTCCTATTTATAGGTTGGAGACCCCTCATTAAGATTATTGAAAATCCTAATTTACTAGCTAACAAATCAAGATTATGATTTTTTCTGAATATCAAAACATTGCAGGCCTTTTTTTTCTGCTTGAGTCATGGATGTGGGCTCAAAAGAGAGCATTATTGATTGTAGATAAGGTGAAAGTAGAGTTTTAAGGAAGGAGAGAGAGAGAGAGAGTTACTATGCACATGTCTTGAGGTGAGGTGTCTTTTATGGTTAGGTCAATGACTATTTTGTGCTAGTATGTTAGTGGTTAGTGTTAGTAATCACTAGAAAGTTAATGATATGTGTACAATGGGTAGAATGAGTAAGATGGTTGAATGAAGTGAGAAAATCCTTGTGATGGTGGAGCTTGAAGAAGTTTTGGACTTACTTGTGTAGGTTCTCAAAATGACTATCGATCCTCCTCTTCTTCTTGTCTTCTTTATGCCACTTCCGTCAAGGTTGATTATCGCAATGAAAGTGGTAATTTGGTTGATAAGATCTCCAAATTTGCAGAGGTTAAGCATGGTTTACATGCTGAATTTTATGTATATAGAAAAGGGATAAGATGCAATTGTACTTTGGAAGTAATAGAGAGAGGCATAGAGATGGTGTATGTACATGGAGAGCTCATATGAGAGCTATGGGAGTAAGAGGGGAGGTTAATGGTGAAGAAGGTGAGAGAAACCATGGAAGGTGCAGGTTTGAGTGAGAGATTGAGAGGAATGAGTGTATGTATGTGTAAAAGTGTGGAAAGAGGTGAGAGAAGACTATGGGCTACTTGTGAGAAAAGTGGACAGATTGGGGTCCACTCAAAAAATACTAGCTTACCGGTGGTTGCTCCAAAAATCACCAAAAGTTTTGAGGTGATTATTCAGCTCTTGGTACACATTTTTTCTTTTGACCATTGCTTCAAATTCGGAGTGGAGATGGGTATAAAAAATCCCACCAAAATACCTGTTTTTCTTCACAAAAAAGTCTTCAGTGGCCCCCCTTTTGTTGAATTTGCATATGGTTCCAAAAGTGAGCCCCTCCTTGCATAAGAGCATGACCTAATCGATTCTTAGGGGGTTGAAAATATGCATGGTTGTTGATTATGCAAAATATAATACATGGATATGATGGGAAAAAACAGGTTAGTATATATAAACAATTTATGGAATCTAGAATAGTGTCAGCTATATATAAATATAAAATGAAAAAAGAGATATATGAAAATATAAGAAATCAAATGAGGGGACCCTCATTTTTTTATTATTGAAGTATATTTATTTACAAGAGATAAAAAGAAATACCTCTAGGAAATTGGAATTTAGTTGAAGGCAATGACCGATGGTTACCGTATTTTTTTCATTGTGTAGATTGCTCAAAGAGAACATACTGCCAGCTGATAATGTGATGCCAGATTCCAGAGAGGAAGCAAGAAAGATTTTGCGAAACTTGGGGATGGATTACAATTCGATCCACGCTTGTTCTAACGATTGCATTCTTTTCAGAGGGGAATACATAGACTTGGAGAAGTGTCCGAAATGTGATTTCGAGAGATATCGAGTAGATCTCCACGGAACAAAAATTTCACAAAAGGTTTTGCGAAATTTTACTCTGCTTCCTCGCATCAAGCATTTCTTTGAATGTAAGTCCATGGCTGCCCTAGCATCATGGCATGAGAAGATTAAATCTTCAGATGGTGTGCTACGGATTCCTGTAGATTGCGCAGCCTGGAAACATATAGATGAAGCATGGTTGGATTTTGCCAGGAAAGCTCAAAATTTGCACCTAGGCCTGGCTATGGATGGCGTAAATCCATTTGATCAAAGATCAACATCTTACAGTGTATGGTCCGTTGTCATAGTCAACTACAACATTCCCCTGTGATTGACTACGAAGAAGGGGCACCTATGGCTAAGCTTGATTGTGCCGGGGTGGTATAAAATAAAGAATATGGATGTGTATCTTCGTCCACTATTGGAAGAGCTACAACAATTGTGGATTGGCATAGAAGTGGTGGATATGAGCCGACACATAGGTCGACGGAATGCTTTGATTAGAGGCATTCTAATGTGGACCATACATGACTATTCCGAACTAACAGAATGCTCAGGTGATTTACACTCCTCACTCAAACACTATAAATCTTGGTTTTTCTCAAGCTTATCTATTATCATGTGTATACATGTAGGGCTTCAAACAAGCGGATACAGAGCATGTGTCACATGTGGACCTAGACTGAATGCGGGTCAGGCTCCCTCATTAAAGAAGAAAATCTACGAAGGTCATCAAGCATATCTTCCAGAGAATCATGTGTTACGCGATGGCTTTTTGGGAAGAGAGACACGTGGGACCATCTGACCGGCAAGAAAGATACTTTGGGAGCCAGGGTTGACCTTAGAAATGTGGATTGTATGGAGAAATATTGGTCGCAGACAGCATCCGATGGATCGATAAAACTCTCTAAAGCGCCATGGATTTTCACAGGAGCCCAAGAAAGAAAAGTAAAAGAGACCATTCGATCTTTGCGGACCCCCACTAGCGTAATGCACTCGCTCTGAACGTGTTTTACTAAAGAAGGAAAGCTTACCGGTTTGAAGTCACACGACTGGCATAAAATGTGTCAGGTATGTTCATAGTGGAATATATCATAGTGGGAATTGTGTAACAAATTCGTGTGTGGACTTTAATATCATTGCTGCACGTGTTTTGCAGTTTATTTTACCGGTGGCCAATGAGGGATGTTTGTCTCTTGACGTCCGTAACACAAGCTACAAACTTGCGAAGTTGGTGCAATGAATCCCGTAGACTCCATACCATTCGCCAAACTAAACGATGTGGAGGTTGTGCGCATGTTTGAGAAACACTTTCCTACTACCATGCTAACCATTCAGATGCATCTTCTTGTTCACATAGTTGATGAGGTGGAAATAGCTGGCACAGTACACTCCAGATGGATGTTCTTTTTAGAACGTTTCATGAAAACGCTCAAGGGATATGTGCATCAGAAGGCATGTCTGGAGGGTAGCATGGCAGAAGGTTGGATGTTATCAGAGTCCCTAGTGTACATTGGAGAGTGGCTAGACAGATTTGATAAAGCCCGGGACACGCTATGGAGAACCATAGATGATGAGCGCATATCTGGGATTGTCATGTGCAATCTCCGTGTTGAGAAGAAGATGACGGAAGATCTAGAGGCTAAAATCAATCAATTTTGCATGCTTCACAATCCAATGATGCAAAAGTGGATTTCACAATATGAGGATGCAAAGCAAGAGCGACAAAGGACACAAATTGAGTGGAGACGGGGAAGATGACCACCGATACACTATTCGATGGGTCTGGATAGCCTACCAACATTCATGAGCTTAAGGTGGTTGCACAACCAATTGAAAAAAGCGCACAACAGTGCGGTGAAGAAGTGACTGAGGAGGAGTGGGAGTACTCTCGGGGTTGCACGGCCAAGGTAAGTTTGCAATGTACGACTAGTGACTTTCTAGATGTTTGAACGGCCACTCATAATCTTTGTTGGTTGTAGTATAAGCCATACACAACAGCATGGTGTAAAGGTCAACATTTTAGGGTGGAACAGATCGACAAAAAGCGTTTTACTCAAGATTGTGGAATCATGGTAAAATTTGAATAGTCTAGTCGACGCCGATCATCTGATGCAGATCTTGTGGTGGCGGAACTCACTTACTTCAGCATGCTACAAGAGATTTTGAGGATTGATTAGAAGATTTTTTGTCGACTTGCTCGACGTGCAATGGTTCAAGATAATCATGGAGGGTCGCAATGGTACTGTGCGTAGAGGAGAGTCTGGTTTTCTTGAGGTGGATTCAACTAAGAAATGGACTGACCTAAGAGACACTTTTGTACTACCCGAGCATTGTGAACAAGTAAGTATGTAAATAGTTAACATCCAATTTTAGAAGTTATGTGCTTGGAAGCTCTCATGTAAGTTATGTGGCTCTCGCAGGTGATATTTCATCCTACAAAGTCTGCATCAAACTGGTGGTACGTCATAGAGGTAGCCCCTTGTAGTGCACAGACGTATGAAGGCTACCATGTGCCAAACATAGCGGTATCAATGGAGGAGATCAAAGAAGATGTTCAGTCAGAAGCTGCTGAGGTGGTGTCAGACGAGCATCAAGCTGCTACTCTCTATGGGGTGCATGCAGAGGATCTAGAAAATGAAAAGGAGGACATCTGTTTAAATGGAGAGCTCTATATAGACATAGAAAGTTATGCTGAGCTTTGCGAGGATGAGAGAGAGACCTCTTAAAGCCATAAATATTGTATTTGAACAATCTAGCTCCATTTTATAATGTACATTGTATTCACGTGGCTTTTTGTCCATTCTGTCTATATGCGTCATTGCGTCATTGTCTACACAGGAATCCCTCTCCCTTTATGAGTCCCCTCTCTCTCTCTCTCTCTCTCTACTTGTCCATGTTTTCTTCTCCATTCATTAAATATTAAGTTTAAATGTTTGTGTGTTTAATGCAGGTATGGATGATGAGGAGTTTATTTCTTCTTTGTCACCCCAGCAGAGAGAGTGGTACGTGGAGCGTCATCGCTCTAGTGCACCATCGCGCATTACTACTCCGGCCGTGTCCCCCTCTGTTTAGGAGCATTTAGCGCTCTCTGAAGCTTCGGTGTCGACGAGACGATCTTTACACTCGTCTCGTCGCCGGCGCTCTAGTGGTGGCGGAGGCGGCTGTTGTGGGGATGCCGCCACTGATGCCTCGACACCACCTCGTGTTCGACGAGGCTCTTTACCCTCTCCTTCTTTGCCTGCCCCGAAACCAGCCACGGCATTGCCATCGACACCAGGTTTTGCACGCCTGACGGCCGTTCCTAGCGGCTACACACCACTAGCTACTCTTCCAGGAGTCACTCCAGTGACACTCCTCGCTTCGGGGCCCAGACTCCAGTGGAGACACCTGACGTCCGTACCCCCGTCGACACACCGCTAGAGACCCCTGCCGGGACACCCAGGTTCATGTGTCACCAGCGAGAGGGCTTGCCTTACTCCGGCGACTTCAGCGGCGGCATCATGTTGGATGATGAAGGTAACAAGGTGATCTCGCGCATGCGCGGTCTTTGCTCTCAGGTGTTTAGACACTACATACTAAACACCTGGAGTGAAGTACCAAGTGATTTAAACGACAGAGTCATCAGCATGCTTCATGACGAGTTTCCCGTTCCAACACGAGATGACCGCTTCAATGAAGACCTGATGAAGGTTCGAATGCGCGAATACTGCAAGCACAAGCGTTCCGAAGTGCAAAAAGCAATTAAGCATGGGTGGAATAGACCAGATTGGCTGGCCAAAGAAGATTGGAAGAATGCGAAGAAAGGAGCACGCGAGAATCTGGACAAGTGGAAGCAACAAAAGGAGGCAGCCAGAGTGCGAGTAGAGGCAGGGAGCTCGCACCACTTGGGGAGCAGCGGGTGGGCATCATTTGAGGCCGATTTTGTAAGTGTTTTTGCATTGCTCTTTAGGTTTGATAGTTTAGGGTTTAGGGGTTTTTAAATTCTAACATAATGGATTCGTTGTATGTTTTGACAATGGCCGATGACAGGACGTGACCCCACACCGTACGAGCGCGAGTATGCAGGCAGGAAGGGCTTAAACGCCCTGATGGACATTCTGAGTCCTCACAGCGGCATGGTTAGTATTAGGGTTTACTCTTTTCTATTTGTTGTATTGTTTTATAAACGTCGCTATATGTTTATACTTACAGAAAGCTGTCTTATTGTTTTTTATTGCAGAATCCGACAGATATGCTGCTTGGACACGATGAGACGTTTGATTAGACAACGTCGGTTTAGCCGTAGATAGATAGCATTAGTTTCCTTTTGTCATAGCATATGTATCATGAGATGACATTTATACGTCTTTTTGAAAACCATGTATATTTTTTCAATAATGACAATGGTTTTGTACCTATTATATTTGCAAAGTTTAACAATCAAGTGATTTTGCCTATGATGTGTAGAATTGTCATTGATTTACTTTCATCAATTTACTTTTGTCAGTTTTGTATCTTTATTCTGCGAACAATATTATGAATGATGGATTTAATGGTTATATTGTCTTGTGGGTGACTACTTTGGGTCTATATCTAAGCTTGCACTTTCTTTCAAAAGTGAATCAATTAATGAAACATTCAATATGGTTGATGGGTGGCAGGGCATTCAATGCTCTGCCACCAAATTTTTTTTTCTCTCGGGCGTCGTTATGACCGTCGCTATATAAGGTTTTGCAGCGTCGCTATAAACGTCGCTATCGGTGGCTTGTAAACGTCGCTATGATCGTCGCTATAGGCATTGCTATATAGAGACGAATATAGCGACGCATATAAAGACCATTATAGCGATGTTTCCATATCGACGCTCTTAGCGACACCGGGGAGTATAAAAACACAATGTATTTCCGTCACTAAGAGCGTCACAAGTGCACACAACCTCTTGTAGTGATGATGACCATCGAATTGAGTTCCTACCAAGAAGCTCGCCGCCTAACAAGCCTCCTTATAGAGTTTCCCAAGCTCAACAAGAGGAGATCATGAGGCAAGTATAAGAAAGACAAACGGATGGTGAGGCCTAGCTCCTCTCCCTTTTGTTCTCCAGTCCTTTTAGTGCAAAAGAAATATGGTACATATCATATGTGTGTGGACTATCAAGCACTAGACCATATCACTATCAAAAATAGATTTCCCGTGACTTGGGTAGAAGATCTGTTTAATAAGCTATAAGTCTCTGCCTACTTCAGTAGGATTGACCTTAAAAGTGGCTATCATCAAATAAGGATAGTGAATAAAGATATCCTAAAGTCCATGTTTCATACAACGTTTGCTTTTTATGAATATCTAGTCATGCCTTCTGGATTTACTAATGCACCAGCCACGTTCAATCGTCTAATGGAGAAAATATTTAAACCTTACTGTAATTTCACTGGAGTGTTCTTTGATGATATCATCATTTACTCCAAGTCCTTGGAGGAACACACGCAACATCTCCAAGTTATTTTTCAAGTATTGAGGGAGAACAATATTTTTCTCAATCGAAAGAAAACTAAAATTTTCCTTCAAGAGATTCAATACTTAGGTCATATTATCTCTCAAGATGGTATCCGAATGGATCTGTCAAAGTTGGAGGTAATAAAAGCATGGCCTAATCCAAGGAATCTACATGAGCTAAGAAGCTTTATTGGTATGTGTGCATAGTATAGACACTTTATAGCAAAATTATCTCAATTAGCAGGACCATTACATGACTTAACCAAGAAGAACATTAAGCATTCATGTGCTACTAAGGAGCAAAATGGTTTTGACAAGCTCAAAGAGAAGCTTACCTCCCAACCAGTTCTCATGATTCCGGATCTCTCAAAGCCATTTGAGCTCCAATGTGATGCTTGTGGTGATTGCCTTGGAGCAGTTTTGCTTCAAGAAGGGCATGCCATAGCATATGGGAGCTGAAGGCTCAACATAGATGAACGGGTCTTAGGCATTTATGGAAAAGAGCTTTTAGCTGTTTTACATGCCCTAGACACATGGAAGCACTACTTATTGGGGAATCCATTTATTCAACGAACCGACTACCAAAGTCTCAAGTACTTCATGACGCAAACCAAGATTTCCAACAAACAAATGAGGTGGAAAAATTTTCTTTTGCAATTTAAATTTGATATTGCTCTTATTGATGGTAAGCACAATCAAGTGGCCGATGCACTTTCACGACGACCAAAAGTTAATGCGGTGTCTATAGCAACTCACAATGATCTATCCTCTATGATAGATGAGTATGCTACTGACCCTGACTTTAGAGACATAATGTCAACCCTTGCTTTGGGGAAGAAAGAGGAACAATTCACCTTGCATGATGATTATCTTCTCCACCGCAATAGGCTATGTGTTACCCATTCCCTTCATTGAGAAAGTCATTTATGAATCCCATGCTCCTCCTTATGCAGGGCATGGGGCGTAGAGGCATTCAACCTACTCTCTGAGGAGTAGAGACGTATTTCTATTGGCCTACCATGAAAGTGGAAATAGAAGAGTATGTTTCAAAATGTGTGGTATGCCAAAAGTCCAAGTAACTTGGATTACTGCAGCCATTTCTTATTCAAAATTCACCATGGGAGAGTATATCCATGGATTTTATCTTTGGATTACCCAAGTCTATTCATGGGAATACAAGAATATGGACACTAGTCAACAGGTTTTGCAAGCATGCACACTTTATTCCTGTCAAAAAGACTATTAAAGCACACCAAATGGCAACTCTCTTTATATCACAGATTTTCAAACACCATGGATTTCCAACATCCATCGTGTCAAATAGAGATCCTAGAATGACTAGTAATTTCTAGAAAGGTCTGTTTGAAAATCTAGGTACAAGATGAATTTCTCTTCGGCCTATCACCCACAAATGGATGGCCAAAGTGAGATAGCCAATCTTATGATACTCAATCTACTAAAGACTTATGTGACCGAAGTAGATCAATGGTCACAATGGGAAAAGTATTTACCTCTTACAGAGTGTGCGTACAATAATACTGTACATACTTCTACGAGAAAGGCACCTTTTGAAATCATTGAGGGAAGACCTAGAAGTCCCTTGATACTTAAAGTACATGGGAAGATCTTTGGTGCCGATGAGTATAGCCGTGACCTACAAGAATCTTTTCAAAAGATTAAGGAGGCTATAACCGTCTCTCAACAAAGGAAAAAATCTGTTGCTGACAAGCACAGAAGGGCCTTAAAGCTCAAAGAAAATTATTGGATCTTACTCAAGTTTCCCAAGGCTTGATAAAGGCAAACAACGAGAAAAAATCCTATGGGCCATCAAAAGTATTATGCTAAACTAGCAAAAAAATACTATGGTCCTTTTCAAATTTTAATGACAATCAATGAAATGACTTATCAACTCAAGCTGACCAACCATTGGCACATACACAATTCTTTTCGTGTGAGCCTACTTAAACCCTACAAAGGAGAGCCACCAAGTGAACCAATTATTGAAGACCCTCCCAAAATTGAAGACCAAGAAGATGTGCTACAACCCAAAGCTATCCTTCGGCATGAAGACAAGGTATTACAACATGGTAAGATTATCTGACGATATCTTATTAAGTGCAAAAATTATCCTTTTGAAGATGGTAGATGGATGCAAGGAATACATCTTATTAAGGATAGTAGGAACATTGTCAATGCTTACAATGCTACATTAGAGTAAGCAAATGTAAAAATTTCTTTCAAATGACCAATGCTTTTGTCTTATAAGACTAACTCTCTTTTCATTATGCACAAATTTAAGTAGTATGCATGCTTAGAATCATATTTGTGATGAGGACGTCTGTCAAACACCAAGTAGAGTTTGTCACTATACTTGGGAGAATGAAATGGACTAGAGAATGAAATGGACTAAAGAACAGACATGCTTGCGAAATCTATGTCTCCCAAGCACAAAATGGATTAGTCATCCATCTTAGAATGATTTCGTAGGGTAAAAAGGGATCCTCTACCCGCTAAGAAACATTGACTAACGACTAAGGCTTTATCTCTCATACCTCATAGTCAAGGATGACTATGATTTCAAGTTGAGAGGTAATGTCATCAAATCTAATAGCTAACCAACCCAAACGAATTCCTCATATTAAATTGATCATCTAATGTAGAAGAATAGATGAGAACAAGGGTTAGAATATAGACATGTGCTTACGGGTCTATCTCAACACGGGGGCAATGGTAAAGGGGTCCAAATGAGAGAAGGTCCGTCAAAGTCAAGGGTAGATAAAGGAGATTAAAGACCTTAGGGTTAGTTTCATTAAAGACCTCCAATGGTTAGTGTTAAAAGTCCTTTGACCTTAGGTAAGGTAGGGCTGTTCTTAAGGTGGGAACCCGGACCAAGCTTGAGGTGCTTGTCGTGCTTGATGACTAAGATGCTTGAGGTGCTTGTCATGCTTGCGGACTAATATGCTTGAGGTGCTTGTCGTGCTTGCTGACTAGGGAGATTGAGGTGCTTGTGGGAACACTACCCAAGCTTGAGGTGCTTTGTAGTACTTTCTGACTAAGATGATTGTGTTCCAAAAGTCAACAACATCCCTACCAAGGAGGGGGCGAGACCTAAAGCTAGGGGGATGAGAGAGAATGCACGCACACACACATGCGCATGCGCGCGCGCACGCGCACACACACACACACACACACACACACACACACACACACACAAGGCAAGATACAACAAGGACACATATCAAACCCCTACCCATATTGCCCTCAAGGTGTGCGTGAATCCTATTGGATAGCCTCCCAAGGGATCCAATGATAATTTAGTTCATTTAATTAATTGATTTTGTATTTATCAAGTCCTCTCTCTCAAAGGGGAAAGGAGGACACTTATCCCGGACTACCCTTGTTGCTTGATATGCCTCTTGCATGTGATTGGCTAGTCCTGGAGGGGTACAATGAGCTTCAAGCATGAGCTACGAGGGGCGGGGGGGGGGGGGGGGGGGGGGGGGGGGGGGGGGGGGGTCACAACCAAAGCAGGAAGGGGGGTTTCTTGGGGGCTATACTCTCCCACACACAGTCACACACACTCTCATTGTGTGAAGTGCAAAGTGCAAGAGCTCCATCTCCTTCTCCAAGCTAGTAGAGAAGTTGAGAGCCTACACCAACACTCTTGGCTATGGAATCCAAATCCAACCAAGAGCCATGCTGCAATGCTTAAGCTTGCCATCTTCTCCATCTTCATTACTATGCTATTATGTATGCTAGCAAGAAGAGTGATGATAAGTGAGAAACTACTTCTTTCTCCTATGGAATGTTTCTTCTTCCTCTTCCCTACCCTCATTTCCTGCTAGCTCTCTCCACCTTTGAAGGTGTTTGAGGCCTTGGGATTGAGGCTTGGAATAGTTAAATATTTTTACAAAGTTTATGTTATTCTTGTGATGCATGAAGCTTTCTATCTTCATTGCATCACCTAGGTCACAAGGAACACAAAGATTGTATTGTACCAAATCTCTCTTAATGGGAGAATCTATTATACAAATTCTTATTTGAGGGAGGACCGACTCCACATAAATCTGGTCCTCAACTGGTGTTGACCACTGGGTCAACAACATGACATAACTCAACAAAGCCTTATTTTTTGAGAGTTATGGGATGCTGAGGATTATAGTTATAAACATTATTTGTAGTAAGTAGGTAGTCTAGTCGTAGAAGCTGAGGTGCAATGACACTTCCATATTGTTGCATGCACTTTATGGGTGGCGTGATTTGATCCTGCAACATTTGCACCACTGCCCCACAGACACAAGAACTTAGGTAGGTATTGCTACTAACACTTGTGTGATGGTTGCTTGCTTTAGTTTTTGCTAAATAAAGAATTTTTTTAAAGTGGATCCGGAAGAGGGTATTCCACGATCAAGTGGATAGCTAGGAAGCGTGTGTCTTACTGAGGGTCTGCGACTAGGTAAATTTAGTTAGGATTTGTAGATTAGAGTAGTTGTTGGTGGTTGAGTTATTTGTGAGGTGATGTGTTTGCTAGTCCTTGTGTGGCATTGAAGAGTTTTTCTACTCATAGATGCAAAACCACATATGATTTGTAGGAGTAGCTTTAGGTAAGTGATTTGATTTTAATATAGAGCTCATCACTGATTTATTTGTTAAAGTGTTTGTTCTCATTTGGAATCATAGAAAAGTATGATTTTGAGGATAAAAATGCAATAAACAGTCTTTTGTTGATATTTTCATGACTGATTGGTGTTGAGCATATAAGAGGGCATGTGCAAGGGTTCTATGAAGAAAATTTGTCAAAAAATTCATCAGCTGGCATCATACGTATATGATGTCTGAAGGGTGACTCTGGCAACAAATTTAAACTTTCGACATTATACCCATCTTCTGCATGTTGTGTTGAGCACACCCACCAAATTTCATATCATTTGGGCTTATAGATTAAAAACTGGAGGGATCTTACTCTTTCACGAGATTTCCTTGTCAAAAGTAATGATTTTGTGCAATTTTGACATCCAAAATTTTTTGTGACCACATATTCTTGTTGTACACACTAAGGGACACCTCTGGTAGAAACAGAACTTAATTATGACCACTTGGACATCATACACGTATGATGACTTAGAGGCTAGATCTGAGGTTAAAAGTTACAACTAAGTGTACCCTTGTGATCTACAACATTTAGGAAGCATATAGGCCAAATTTTATCCAATTTGAAGCAATTTTAAGCTTTCAAAGACCATAGACGGATCTAGACAAAGTGATTACTTGAATTCATCATAACTTGCACAAAAAGTGGTCAAATTCAATTTTGAAACTTGCTGTTAGTTACTAGTATAGAGAGGGAACCTCTCGAGTGAAATTCACTTCATTCTAACTAGTTAGACATGATACACATATAATGTCTAAAGGACACTTTTAGAGACCAAAATTGAGATGTGAGCATACCAGGGTGTTAAACACCACAAGACAATCTCATAGACCAAATTTTGTCAAAATCTGAGCACATAGACATTATACGCGTATAATGTCTCATGCCAAGATCTGAAAGTCAAACTTCACTTTTGACCACATAGAAGGGTTGGAAATGATGTTTTAAGCCCGTTTGCAAAATTTCATGTCATTTTGAGCCAAAAGACATTATACGCGTATAATGTCTTAGTGGAAAAATCTGGGTGAAAACAAACATTTGGGCATACCTTAGTGTCCTAGAGCATAGAAGAAGTCCCTAGACAAAATTTCATTACATTTGGAGCTCATTTGAGCTTGTAAAGGCCAGAAGACAGATCTGAACAGATTCATGCTTGTATTGATCATAACTTGCCCAAAAAATATCCAAATTGAATTTTGAAAGTTGCTGAGAGTTTCTTGAGTGATAAAGAATCATTGGGATAAAAGTCACCTCATTCTGCCACAAAAGACTTTATACGCGTTGAATGGCATAAAATGGTAACCATCTTTTTGCAACATTTTTCAGCCTACTCAACGTCCTCTTCCTCATATGTGTATATATTTTTCTACGCTATTAAGTTATCTAGCGTAAATTCCCCCTCTTCGTTTAACCTTTGTGGCGACACATACATTGTACTCTTCCCAAAAATGTCACCTTAGTCATACATTTATATTACCACCCTTTTCTTTTTTGCTTTGTAAATAAACTTAAGCATACAATAACCAACTATCTACCCCCAAACTTTCTTACCTTGTAGTAGAAAAATAATATATCCATCTTCCATCCCATATAGATAAATTACGATGGAAAATCAACTCTCCACTTGTCTTTACCAAAGATTATGGTCCATCTCTACAAGTCTTCTATACCCCCTACATAGGTGGTCCAATATCTCTTAAGAATATACATATATTTTTTTCTCCTTTCAAAAAGACTCAAATTGTATATTATTTTCACAAGAAAATAATATTGGGCCCTCCTCTATTTGTTTAAGCATCATACCCTTTTGAAAAAGCATGATTCTCCTTGGATGCATACAAGCAAAGGGCCCATACAAGAAGACTTGGAAGCAAAAGGTTCCCTAGCCTAGTGTGGACCTTCCAAACCAAATTCCTTGGTGCATTGGCATGAAGAATAGTCCAAATTCATATCAAACATGTTGAGAAGGTCAAATTTTCCTTTTGAAACATGTCATTCCGAGCTACAGGTAAAAAGTTATGGTCAAAATAATGTAAATCTGTTAGATTCGCAGCAAAAGGGAACTGTAAATCAAGTAAATCAAGAGGGTGAGATCTTATTTTTCCCCTACTCATCTTCTAGAAGAGCAATGAGTGTTCAAGGTCACTTGCATGTGATGGGACCAACCTAAAGATGCTTTCTAAATGCCAAGACAGACAAGTTGAGATACCCCGCAGGAGCCACCCGTAGGGCCTCATGGTGGGGCCCACCTACATTATGCACCCCTATGGAGCCTTCACGGTCTAAAATGATATTTTTGGTGAATAAATAGTCCCTTTTGTGTCCAATATTCAATGAGTGGTCAAAGGACACTTAATTAGGGCTAATCACTCACCCTAATTAAGTGTAGCATAATCCCACTCCTACACAACTATAAATAGCCCCCCTTGGAGAGACTCAAGGACACACACCTATATTTTCAACTTCATGTTGTTCTTGATCAATAGTAGAGAAACTCTCAACTCTCCCTCTTTCACATCCTCCCTCCTAAGTGCAACTCTATCCTCCACTCTTTCTATTCTACAATCTCTTACTCCATCAACCCAATAAATCATTGTAGCACCTCAATAACTTGTAAATACATCATGATCTCTCTCATGGTTATGTTAATGATCATTAAATCATCTTCAAACAATCAAGTATCGCAATTTGTGATGGTTAGCCAGTGTCTGTCTACCCCTTAAAAGGTGTGCGAGAAATCAAGTAAATGTTCTACTCTCAATTTACCATTGGTTGGTTTCTCCACACTTATTCAATTAGTCTAAAGAAAATTCTCACTCCAACTCTCTTTTGCTTCATTACATATGCATGTGGCTACCTCTCATGGTGATTTTATTTGTCACGGCATTGCATAGATGGAGATGAGCTCTCTATGCAAAGTGTGTTAGTTCGATGTAGGTGATTCTCTTGTGTGTTTGAGAGGCAGGTCTTGTGCGCATGATTTTTTGATGAGTGCTTGAGAGAGGAGGAGTTTGGATGTATCATGGGTATTCTTATGGGGAGAAGGTGAATGCTATTCCACAAATTGCATATTTACATTTGATGCACAGCATTGGGTTGCATAATCGTTGATGGTGTCAAGTGTCCAAAGTGTACATAGAGTAAGGGTTCTCAATGTGTGTTGCTTGAGTGGGTGAGTGCAAGTGTTATTTTGATTGGTTTCCTTCTCCACTCCCAAAAGAAGGTGGTGTCCCAAGTAGTGTGCGTACCTCTTTACGAACATTTTGTGAGGGTAGGCCCATTGGTTTGGGTTTAGAGGCCCCATTTCAAAAAGCTCGCCCTCAACGTATAATGTCTCAAGTGTCAAAATAAAGGTCAGAATCACAAATTGAGACTTGGAGTGGTTAGAGTACATCAAAGAGAGCCTGCAGTTGAAGTTTGGAGAAATGATGAGCCAGTAGACATCATATGCATATGAAGTCTCCCGGCACAGAGATTGGCAGTGAGGGCTTCAAGGATGACACTGTAGCTTGCAGATGGACACATGGAAAAGCCCCTAGGACTTCTAGAACAAGCAGTTGTTACTTCTTGTGGAGTTGAATATGAGAAAACCTTTGCTATTGTTGACTTTGACAAGAAGAACAACTATGATATCATTCTAGGAATACCATTCATGCGACAATTGAAAATGGTCCAAGATTGGGATTATGACTATACCTACCTGAGACATATGGAAACCACGACAAGGATAAATTTGAAGGACCATAGTTACAGGGATGTGACGAGAACACCTATGGAGGAGTTTGATTCCGCTACTGTAGCAGGATCAGAACTTCCAGCATGGTTGGGTAAGCCTAAAGAAATGTGGATTTGTGGAGCTTCGCAATGTGAAAGTTTAAAGCGAGAGGAATACATCCTAGAATGGGAAATTGAAGATAAGGATTATATCCTAGAACCCTTTCATGAGGAAACTTTAGAGCCACTTGAATGTGAACACATCTTGGCTACTCTTGATGTGTGCACTATTCAAGACGATCCAACAATAAAGTTTTGTGATGAAAATGGCTATGATGTCGTTCCTTACTTTTCAGCGAGTGTAATCCAGGAAAACGAAGACGAAGAAGAAGACGAGTTCTATGACTCTATAGAACAACTCGAGCTTCAAGAAGATGCTAACAATGAAAATCCAGACAACCCAGCAGGTGACATGAATAACACTTTAACAAATGCACGGTTTTATGATTGTCTAGATCAAAGACCCATGAAACAATGTCATTGCTACAAGAATAAAGATCATCAAAAGTGGATTCCAAAATCCTTGGTGGAAATGCAAATGAAACAAGCACCCTCATACATGGCTCCCATACATGAAGAAAAGACTCAGCCAAGAAGAACAGAGCCATGTCACAACGAGCTACCAACGCTCTAATCAAGTGGATACCAAAGTCATCCCAAAAACATCAATCCAAGAACAAGAAAACATTAACTTTTCATAACCAACCAAACCACAAAGAGAAAGTGCTAGAATCCAACCTTGCTGAGGATAACAACGATAGTGATGATTCTTATGACATTCCTTACCAAAAACTTAGGTCATCACCATCACTAGCAGCTATTGTAACAACCAAAGAAGGCCAAAAGAAAAGAACAACAAGTCCGAACCAAAAAGTTTGACAAATCTGGATACCAAAGAGCCAGCTTGGCCAAAGACTTGGCCAAAGACAGGTGTGGATCAAGAAGACGAAGATCCTTGATGAAAAATCACAAGATCCAACACCAAAAGGAAAACAGTTGAAGCTTGCAAGAACATCTAGGAAAATCACAAAGTTGAAATCTTCCAAAACGCAGATTTGGGTCTCAAAGAAGTTGATTCAAGAACAGAGAGGTCAAGAGTTTATGTGGATTCCAAAACATTTGAAGTATCAACTCCCAAATTCTCAATCTCCTCCTCAATCAAGAGTACAAGAGCTGAAGCAAAGGCCACTGAAGACTCACACAAGGACAAGGTGGATCCCAAAGAAGTCTCTTCAAACACAAACAAAGCAGGGATAAGTACGGGTTCCCAAACGAGCATCATCAATGAAACAACCAGTCATCACAAAGAAGTGGGTCTCAAAGGAAACCAATAAACCTAGTGTTATCGCATCCCTGCTCGAATTCTTTCAATTTCTCCTACGATTACAATATAGCTAGAAGAGAACCCACTCTGAGGAACAATGCCAAATAGGACAATCACCACAAGGCTAAACTGGATTCCGAGAAGCATCAAACATAAGTAAGCCTTCAAAAAATCTCTACAACCTTCAATCAAGAAAACTGAACGGAGTTTCAAACATCATAAATGCTTAGAATAGAAAGCCTCGTAAGAAAATACTAATAAGAAAATTGCTTATACCCACATCTTGCTTATAAATCTTTTCCATGCATTGACTGTGTATGCATAGCAGGGCTACATTAGAAGGCCTGCATAGGCACAATTTTTGATTGCCCAAGCACAACACACACCCTTGGTGATACCCTGTCGCCAACGAGGACTCCAAATAGGAGGGGGGGAGGCATTCTAAATGTGGACCTAATATATGAATATTAGAGGGCAATGTTTTGTGAGTTGTATTGAATTTTTGCGTTTGATTGTGATGATTGTTTGACAAAATTTAAAATATATGCCCTCATAGTAGCGTTAGAAGAGGAGTACGGGGACAAAAGCCATATATGAGCCCCCTAGGGACATGTGTATAGTGTACATAGCATTTAGATTTCTATTAAAATGATTTTGCTTTTTTGGTTGAGTTGATTTTGGTTTTCTTTCATTATTTTTGCGACCCCCCCCCCCCCCCCCCCCCGCCCTAAAAAAAAGGCAAAAAAAATCCATAATCCAGATGAAAAAAAGACTGAAGAGATGTCAAGCCCTACAAACCAAAGAAGGTCCAAGAAAATGATGACACTTCACGAAGTACCGCAAAAGTCATATGCACAATGGATAATGTCAAAGATAAGAAAAGAATGCCGATCAGTCTTCAACAACAACATGAGGCCAAAAATGACTGAGAACGATCATAAACTCCAGGATGGACTACAAGGAAAAAGGACGTGGGTGATGCAACTAAACGAAAGCACCCATCAAGTGTAAAGTTGCCATTATACACTTCATGCGACGACAAGGCCGTATACGGGAAGTAGATCTTTATACTGTAATCTTCTATCTTGTATGTGACTTAATGAAGCCTAACAAACAAAAGGGACTAACAGTGCTGGTAAAAACAAAAGGGGAAGAAATGACAGTTCAGTCATCTATCCTGATAGATGTTTACAGGAGCAACCAAAAGTGAAGCCAAATTTTGGTCGTCATCATTGGTTTTACATATGTTTGGTAGCTTGAAGGTGCCAACGATGCCCATCAGTCATTTCCGAGATTGAAATCCAAAAAGTTAGCTTGGAAAGCCAAATGCAAGTCCAAATCAAGCTAAACTTTGTCAGGAGGCTATGTGATAGCCATCTACATACCCTGTACATCACGTATATGAATATTGGAGACAAATGGACAATGATAGCTCATCGATGGTGATCTATCGTGAATGATGCCAGATAAAGCCCTTTTGAAGCAAGTTACTAACTTGGGGAATTAAATGGGCTTTGTCAGGATTTAATTAAGTCATTTATCAAGTAGAAGCAGTATAATGATTTATAAATCACACAAAAGCTAAGAGTGGTAAATGCAACTTTGATCACCTTGATGCAGGAACAGAGAAGTCCGAAATGAAGAAGAGCAGGCACATAAGTAATCACAAGATCTCAAAAGATTGTCCTTGATGAAGAGGATCAAATGCTACAGACCTTATATTGGAGTGCAACTTGGCCTAAAGAAGTTGAAGGTTTAGCCAAAAAAATTCTATAGAATCCTTACAAAGCTGTCATTGGTTCACAAGATCCGAAAGCCAATCATTCAATTCTACAGATTGTAGAAGTTGTTTCTAAAAATGAGAAAGACACAACATTGGTAGATGTTCGTCATCAATTATGATTTTTCTGAATCATGTGAAGACTATGTACATCGGATTGGATGAACAGGATAAGATCGTGCAAAGGCTACAGCCTATACTTTCTTTACATCAGCAAAGCAACAACAAAGACCTCACCGACATCAACAACCACGTCCAAGGATTTCATTAACGTGATCACGAATACATGATCACGTTAATAACATTGCATGATTACATTTCAAAATATGTAATCAAGTTAAATATTCATGTGACTTCCCTTTAACCTATAGAAATTGTCCAATTCAGTATGTCCATTGGGGGTTTTTTCATTTCTTGGTGGGATCGGTTTAGTGTTCTTATAGTTTTCCGATTGGGTCATCGACAAAAATACATACCTCGATGGGGTTTTGGTGGGTTTCCACATCACCACTTATCGACTTTTTTGGTGATCATGTTAATTGTGATTATGTGAATGTGATAATAAACATTGTGATCACAAGAAATTCACGTGATCACGTAAATATTAAATCCCTGACCAGGTCATGTCAGGGACAACATGAATTTGGAGGGGGGGAGTGTTGACCACTGAGTCAACAACACGATATAACTCAACAAAGCCTTATTTTTGAGAGTTATGGAATGCTGAGAATTATGGTTGTAAACATCATTTGTAAAAAGTACCTATAGTCTAGTCGCAGAAGCCGGGTGCAATGACACTTCCAGATTGTAAATACCAAGCCATTTGACCCCTCAAACTCTATTTTTGGTTAACCTCAAGTAGCCTTAATATATAAGGTACCCTAAGTCACTTTTGAAAATACACATAATCATAATCGAAGTTTAGCGCTACTGGCTACTGTGTGTGAGAGAGAAAGAGAGTAAGCGTGAGCTTCATCCTCACGCTACGCCCTACTTGCTTATCACATTGGACTGCACCATTGTTGTAGGCTCAAGGAGAGCTACACAACAACGTCAAGCATTCCATGCAAGATGAAGCACATGCGTCGACACACCTACGAGCTATTTGTGGTCGTAAGTGTATCAAACGATGTCTATTTTCTGCGTGCAAGTAGTCATTAGAATCCTAGTGACATAAGCTACGTATATGTACTCATAGATTTCAGTTTTGGGCATTACAATATTTTACTGTGTCTTTATACACGTTTTTCGCAAATGGGCTTAGAGTGAGGGTTTTGAGTGTAGAGGCTTTGGGCCAGGTGTATCCTAGTGAGGGGATGGTTTTCCTTAAGTTTCGTACAATTCTGGCATGATTTGATGGGTTTCCTTCCGTTGTGTATGTGGATTGGTGGTGTAGTTGAGAGCAGTAAGATTTTAAATTGTGTTTTAGTTGGCCTTCCAGAGTGTTGTATGTGTAGGATGGTCTAAGCCTGACAAGCTAAAGAGATTTCCTCTGTGTGCCTATTGTGTCATCTGTGTCCTCGATTGACATTATGTTGATCTAGGTTGTGTAGCATGCACTTTATGGGTGGTGTGATTTGATCCCGCAAAAAATGTTGTCAAGTTCTCTAAACTCTCTCTCTCTTGCAAAAGTATTGTTCATGCCAAGTTCATTAAGTACTATGTCTATGTTGCTACCATCAATTAAGTTCACCCTCTATGTTCTCAAAGTAATATTACAAAAATGATCTCTTTAATTCACCTTCCCCTATTCTCAAAGTTCATAGGCCATTTCCATTACACATGCAACTCTAGAAAAATGGTTTCATCGGATATTTTGGGACCAAACATATATCGTCAAAGCACAGCTAATGAAACTCCCTAATGCCATGGTAGTAGAAAAATCAATCTATCCTCAAAAGTGAGAGGAGAAGAAGTGATAAATGTAAGGGCAACATCATATTAAGAGAGAATGGTAATAAAAGTATCTCTACCAAGAATGGCGGCGATCCTAGACAGCTAAAGATACTATTAACGAGTTTCAAGTTTTGTAGGGGCATTCTACAACTCGTCCAATGACACCTCTCTAAAAGAGAACTTTGATCCAATAACTAATTTCTTGCTATAGATCGTTGGAAACGATGAAAGATGGTGCCATTCCAGGAGCAACAGCACTCGAGAGAGTAGAGTTCAAATGCAAAAGATCCCACATATGTCAACCCTAACCCAAACTCAACCCTCTACATCTACAACCGATTAGTGAATATGACAATGTGTGCACACACACATTCATTTACTAAGTCTTTAACATGCTTGTTCCACATGAGTGAGTATGTAAATCACGAGCATTTGTTGTCGATATGAACTCATTATTGTTCACCTCGTATGTGACTACTAGGACTAGTGGAGGTCTGACATTATCATTCATCTCAATTTGAGGGTTTAATTTGATGTACTTTAATCTCCTCATGTACCTTTACGCGTTGTGTGTGTGTGTGTGTGTGTGTGTGTGTGTGAGAGAGAGAGAGAGAGAGAGAGAGAGAGAGAGAGAGAGAGAGAGATTTCTCCTTGTTTATTGTTTTTTGTCCATGTTTACATTTTTGGTCTATGTGTACTTTTGGCACTGGCCGAGTTCACTTTATGAGAGAGTGGCTTTGCCTTGGGGACAAGCAACCCCATGCGGACGTGTGGTTAGGACGTTGAACTACCAACGAGGAGATCTTGGATTCGAGTCTCTGCTGACGCGGGCGGGGGGGGGGGGGGGGGGGGGGGGGGAGGTCGCGGATCAATGCATTGACTTTTTTCTCCTTCGTCTATTCTCCTCGAGATCCCCACAACCTATCGACGACCGTTGATCCCACCGCCATGGGTCTTGATGACCCCGTGTTAGATAGTGAGCATCTCACATGAGTGTTAGGGAAAATCGTCTTTGATCTTACAATCATGCCGCTTGGAGATTCAATAATGCCATTGAAAGGCTTTGTACAAGTACAAGCAAATGAAGGGCTGCAACCACAAGCGAAAATTGAGAGCAAGCAAAGAAGGAAATTCTCGCTTGAAATTTGTGAAAATAGAGAAAATGTTTTTGAAAAATTTATTGTTCTTTTATGAATTTCTTCTCTGATCGTATGGCATTCAATGCCGAAGGGAGAGAGAGAGAGAGCTGAACGTTGAAGTGGCAAAAGGAACAGTACACAACAAGAAAAGGGTGGGTTCCAAACTTCCAACTTCTCAAGCTCAATATCGCCTTCCAAGGTCCAAGCCGAAAAGCGAAGTCTAAGGGTGGGTTTAGACCGTGCGGTGGAAGAAAGCAAACTTTTCTGCAGCTTCTATTCCACCCTCCAACGATTCACGCAAAGCGGTGGTAGAGAGGGAGCGAGCAGCCTGTGTGGAGCGCAATAATTGGCTCGAGGGACTGCTGTCAAGGCGGAAGAGGCGTTCTTCCGAGAGAGGGGGGGGGGGGGGGGGGGGGGGGGGGGGGGGTTCGAAAGATCAATTTGGGAGCGTGAAAGAGAAGAGGCCCCCTTTCTCCATGACGTGGAGGAACTTTTTGTTACCTCCACTGCCCTATGTGAACGGGGCAAGCCACATGACAAATTTTCATTGGTCCAAGCTAAACTAAAACATTTCCGCCGGGCTGATGTGAACCCAGCCTAAGAGAATCAAATCGTTAAAGAAGTAGGCTACTCCAGCTGTCGAGTGCCGAGTCGCCGACCACACATACAATATAAGCGTAGGCAACGTGCAACATGCAGGTGCAAGCACTAAGAAAGCTTTGCAAGAGGGGTCGAGCATATAGATCTCTCTCTCTCTCTCTCTCTCTCTCTCTCTCACACACACACACACACACACACACACACACACACACAAGGCACGCATTGACACCTCCATTTGGAGGTGGGATCAATGGCTCACGATCACTAGTTGATCGTGACCGTTGGATTTCCTACGGAATGCAAAAGATTCCCACTTTCTCGGATCCGGGACTTGAACCCACTACCCTCTCCCCCACGGGATTGACTCTAACCACTAAGCTAACGCGCATTCGTTGAAAGGTGTGTGTGGGATAAGCTTATAGATCACGGCGTCGCGGACAAGTTTACACCTAGTTCACACCTAGTTCACACTGAGTTCGCACTGAGTTCACACCAAATTTGGTGTGGTGTGCAGGCCCTCCCCAGTTCACACCTAGTTCACACCGTGTTCACGTCGAGTTCACACCGAGTTCACACCAAATTTGGTGTGGTGCACATATCTCCGAGTTCACGCTTAGTTCACACCTAGTTTAAATGTCGATCGGACGGCCCGGATTCCACCCGCCTCGCGACGCCTATTGTGGGCCATTGATCCCACCTCCTTGGGGAGGTGTCAATTAGTGACGAGGCAAGGCACACTCTTGCACCTTAGCTGCCTGCATGGATCCAACACTCCATCACGCTGCTGTAAGACTCGCCAACCCGCCGGCAAGATATCCTTATGAGCAACATTCACGGAAACAAGTGCAGCATCCTCATTACCTGATCTGATCATGTGCCTTTCCTTCTATGCCATCACCCTTGTTGGCAAGTTGTTGCGCTCTAAGCAACGTATGCCTTAGAGGAGAAGAGACGAAGATGTCTAGGCCTAATCCTTTTCTTTTTCACATTGTAAGCGTATGAGCTAGCATTTTTAATGGTTACTTTTAGCTAGCAAATGGCATTCCTTTCCTTTCAAAACGAAGGCATCTACTCAGATTCGCCTCAATCAACCCAAAAAGCCTTGCTAAGAGCCTTCCTTTTGATTTGCCCTTTCTCTTAGCCCGAGGGATCTTTCAATATTCCCTTTAATTGAACCCAAAAACAACGTTTGAGGCAGTAAGCTTACTGGCAAGAGCAATTTTTTTTGTTAAAGGTCATTTGGCTAGCACAGCATTTTCCTTTGGCAATAACAAGGTGCACTCTCTTCAAAGAGAAATGTTTAGGATCTCTTTTAAGAGACACATTGGTTTTGAGCATCTTCCTGGGCTTTAAAAAATAGAAACCAACACTTTTTTTTTTGGAAAAAGGGGGGGGGGTGTGTGTGTGTGTGTGTGTGTGTGTGTGTGTGTGTGAGTGTGTTGTTGTTGGGGGGGGCGGGGGGAGAGATTTGTAGTCATCGAGCTATTCATGAATGTGCCCACTAAGCCATTCAATCATTTGCATGAGTCTAGTCCACGAGAGGTTCAGTGTTGAGAACCTCTCTATATAATGTGCATTCATGGGTACTTAAAAAACCATTCTATTAAAATGTGCATATGAATAGATTAACCCTTATTTTTGCACGATTTAAAGATAGATTAAAAAAAACCCCTCTCGTTAATGTATCTATGTTAAATTACTTACGTTTCTAAAGATAAAAAATTTGGTGCACTAACATGATTATATAGTGGACCCTTCGAGTCCAATTATCATATTTCTATTACTTAGAGGACATGCAACACTCTCTTCAAGGCAGCACTAACGAGGCAAGTGGTATCAAACACATTGATGGTACTTTGAGAAGCACGCTCATGGCAATCAACGAGCTTGCATCAAAAGTGCCAAGCGAAATGCTAATGTGAGGGCCACCACTGAGAGCAACAACATCCCTTGTTGCTACTGCTAAAATGTCAACACACAGCGAAATGCTAATGTGAGGGCCACCACTGAGAGCAACAACATCCCTTGTTGCTACTGCAAAATGTCAACACATCTACTCTAGCTAAGCTTTCAATAGCTTGAGCTTTCAATCTGTGAGTTAAATTCAGCTTACTCATCCAAAGGAAGTAGGTAATTTCATTTCCATGGTCGCATGGGTCCCTCTATCCAACACTTATAGATCCACGACAACCTTGTATACAAGAACACCATTTATCACATACAAATGCCAATGCTCACTTACAATAGGCAATGCACTCACATCGACAAAGCATGTCACATAAAAAACTTTCTCACATCTGCAACATTACCTTCCTCTAATTCTATTGCATGCTCAAAGACCAATCTTCCAAACTTAGCATTTTCCCATTTTCAACAAGCTCCTAGAAGAGCCAACCAAAATGGAGGATAATCGAATGATGGAATCCTCTTGATTACTCTAGGAACTTTGTCAAAATGAAGATGCTCCTAAGAGTCTTTCACGATGACACTATATTTGGCATAAAGATCGATCAAAGCACCATCAACCTCATCTTTCTCCAATAGCCCTTGACTAGCAATCCCATCATATCTTCTGACCCATGTGAGTGACTACATGCATTGAGCACACTCAAGAAAAGTGATTGCAACAAGGGAGGTACCTCCATGTTGCATCCAACAAAAAAACTTTGAAGCTTCCTTGGCTAGCCCTTTCTAGGCATATCCTCCTATGAGAGCACTCTAAGAGACTTCATTTGGCAAGAAATCCTTCATTCACATTGGCAAAGAACAACAAAGTTATGCTATAACAACACTCTAAGAGACTTTTCTTATGAGAATCCCTCACTTTGCATTCAATAAAAGCAGCCTTGAGCTTCCTAGCCATGCCCATGATGTGCATTTATTGCAATCAATGCACTCCAAGAGATGAAATTTCACATAGAAAGCTCATCAAGAACTTTTTTTGCTTTCATAATAAGGGTCCCACATTTGGCATAGATATCAGCCAAAGCATTTTCAAGATCCCTTAGGTAGCAATTAATCCATTGATCACACTAAGAAAAGTGATTGTAGTTGAAAAGTTGCTCTCATGCTACATCTGGCAAAAACAATTTAGAGCTTCCCGTTGGACATATCCTCCCATAAAAGAACTCAAAGAGACTTTTTTTACTGAGAAACCTCACTTTGCATGTGGCTAAAATAGCCTAGAGCTTCCTTGCATCAGTCATGTTGGGAATCAAGAAACTTTTTTCTATTGCAAGGACATCACATTTGGCATACATATTGATCAAAGTACCACCAAGCAAGACAGTAGCCTCTGACTAGTAATATCATCGTGAATTCTCATACACATGTGAAAATCTTCCATAAGGCGATACGCCTTCAAGGTGCAAGCATGCATTTGGAGAGAGGACTTATCTTTAAATATGGCTAAAAGATTCAAGATCTTTCTCATAATGACATGTATGCTGGGAATATCTTGCAATCGACATATTGTCGGGGATGACATTCCACAGAGTATGGTCATCTGAACAACATTTTGTGCATATGTAAGTGTACCGCATTTGGCATCCATAAAATGCACCGCCAAGAATGACTTTTTTTGCCAACATCTCCCAACCATCTCAATGTTAATTCTCTCTCCCATGTCAATGGTTTGCATGACGCCATTAGACTTCAAGGTCCAAGAATAGGTGAATCCATTTGGAGAAAGGCCCTCCCTTTGCATCTGATTAACACAATTTTGAGCTTCCTTGCCATAGGAGTGCTGGCAATATCCTGCAACCAATGCGTTCCAAGTTATGATATTCAAGAGAGAATGCCCATCAAGAGATTTTCATGCTTTTGTGAGAACTTTACATTTGATACTAGTTTGACCAATGCATCACCAACTGCAACATCTTTTGCCAACATCCCTTGACCAAAAATATCATTGTGAATTCTCTCACCCATGTCAGGTGCAAGCATGTGTAATTACATCCAAAGAGAGGCCTTCCTTTAGAATTTGATCAAACAACATAGTGAAACAATTAATGACATAGTTCTTTTTCTCACATTTTGTGGTTCACAAAATAGCTTGTATGTGTGACATATTTTGTGTCCATAGAGCGATGGAAAATCCACTCAAAAATCTAGGGAAGAAATAATCTTTGTTACACAAGTCAAGCATAGAAAGGAAAATAATGATTAGGAATCCTCATCTAGTGAGCACATCCTCCAATAAGCTCATTCTAATATATGTCCTATGGTGAGAAATAGCCTAGATTTTTTGAGTCCACTCATGTTGGACACATCTTGCAATCAACACACTCCAAGAGAGAACATTTTTCATGGAAAGCTCATCAAATTTTCTAAGCCCCATCATGTTGGACAATCAACACACTCTAAGAGAGGAAATTTTGCATGGAAATCTCATCATCAACTTTTCATGCTTTTGTAAGGACATTGAGTTTGACACATATATCGATCGAAGCATTAGAAAGCACAGCATGTTTCTCCAATAAGTACTCCAACAAACCCTAACTAGAAATCTCAACATGTATTCTCTTACCAGAGGTCATTTGGAGGGCCTTTCAAGAAAAAATCTTTTATTGGAATTCTTTATCTACAAAATAGTTGGGGTAAAAGGAAAGGGTCCTTTAGTACAATCATTTGAAAATAATACTTATAGGTAAACTCTTTTGCACAAACCCATAATGGTCGTGATGAGTGAGGATTGTCTCTTTTCAGTTACATCGAATACACCTCGTTGTCTTGGGGAGAAATTCAAGGATTGTATTGCAACGTCTCCACATTTTTCTTCTCCTTTGTTTCTTGCATTGAGGAATAATGGCTTTCTCATCCACACCCACAGACCTTCCCACCAAACATCCTAAACATAAATATCAGCTACACACGATCCATTATGTAAGATAAGAAAGACTAACACACAAGTGACACTTGTAAAGAAAGAAAGACTCAGAGTAGAGAGAGAAAAACATGTAGAGATTTCATCACATGGTTCACTCTATCCTTTGAATCTTATAATTAATGCCTCTCCTACTTTCACAATTCCTACTGTTTTATTGACCTTTGTTGGTGATGGAGAGAATAAATTTCTTGGCTATTGCAAATCTCTAATTGTGCGAGCTAAAATTCAAAAATGCATGGTGCATAAATAACCAAATGAGATTGTATGACTTTACGATTTGAATTGTAATGACCAAAAAACCATATTGTGGCACACAGAGGTATTACAAGTCCTTTGAGATAAGGTACAAACATTACAAAAGAAATATACAAGCTTATTGCTTGTATGTGAAGAAAGAAGAAACTATGAAATGTTCAAACCTTGAATGTTGGCTTTGGTGGACTTAAGAAAAGAATCCAAGAATTAAGGTGAGGTTTTTAAACATTCTAAACTATTTTAACTAAACTCATTAATTTTTTATATTTGTATTGCTTGCTTTGTAGTTATGCTATCTATTGATAACTGCTTTTTGGCTATCTAGAGTTGCCATAGTGAGCTACCTCATCCTACCAAAATCACCCAAACACTGTAGCTATCCCCACCCTTTCATTGTAGATAGGCGTGTGTGAGTTATGGGACTTTTCCCATATCTCCTTAAAAACCCTCACCTAGCTAGTCATTAGGCTAGTCGAGCCAAAAATAAATAAATAAATAAATAATATTATGGACCATTTGTATGTAAATATTTAATTTTATGAAGGGTCTAAATATAGATATTATTATTATTATCATCTTGGTATTTATTTAAATATTTATACATAAGTATGCGTTATTTGCCTAAGTATGCCATGTACATTAACTCACCATTACCACAATTTTTCTTACCAATGTGCATACTCTTTATTATATAAATAAATCTTTGCATGCAATTCTCTCTAAATTTGGTGTGAAACCACTCGAAGAAAAAATTACAATAATGTCTTTCACGCTAGTCATTCCTTTTTACTAGAGAAGTATTTTTTACATGCATTCTATCTTATCCCAAGTAGATAAATGATATCAATAAAAACAAATGATGGCCCCCTTACTTGATTCCCCTTTAATTTCATACATCTACTTTGTTCATTTTATATTTATATACAATTGACACTATTTTAGATTCCATGAATTATTTATATACTAATTTGGTTTTTCTCATCATATCCATATATCTCATTTGTAAATAATTTACATCCATGCATGTTAAAACCTCTACGAATCTATTAGGTCATACTCTCATCAAGGAGGAGCTCACTCTTGGAGGATTATGCAAAGTCAACAAAAGGGGGGCCACTAAATACTTTTGTAAGAGGAAAACATGCATTTTGATGGGATTTTTGGCATCCACCTCCATTCCAAATTGAAGAAGTAATCGATGGATCAAATATAGCCTATGAGTTGAGTAATCACCTCAAATTTTTTCATAACTTTTGAACTTTTAGGGGGAGAAAAGTCACCCCTAGTCTTCTCTCACCTCCTTTTACACACACACACACACACACACACACACACACACCCATTCCTATCCATCACTCACTCAAAACTGTACCTTCCATGGTTTTTCTCACCCTCTTCTCCATTACCCTCCCCTCTCATACTCACAGATCTCTTTTGGAGCTCTACCTACATACACCATCTCCATATCTCTCTCTATTACTCCCATATTATAATTTTATTTCACCATTTAAAAAATCCATAAAAATTTAGCAATCTAACCATGCTTAACTTTGCAAAATGGATGGTTTCTTATCAATAAAAATCCTCATTTTCTTTGTGGTGTTCAACTATGCCGGACGTGAAGAGAAGAAGAAGACCGATGGTCACTTTTGAAATCTACGCATGGGTGAGTCCAAGATTCCTCAAGGATTCACCATCTCAAGGATTAATCTAATTCACCCCTCTTTCCTCAACCCTTCAAGTCATTTTACCCATTGTAATTGTATTATTAACCTTTTTTTTAGTGATTACTGACACTAATTGCTAACCTCGCTTGTAAATTGCACCCACTCCACTCTACCTTGGAGTAGACAACCTCACACAAAAATCACTCATCTCTCTAAAATCTTCTCTATTTCACCTCAATAAGTCTCTCCTCTTATATCCACATCCATATAGCTCAAGAGACAGGAGAGCCTCACTCTCATAAGAACATATAAAAAAATTCATAAACATGTTTTCCTATGTAAATGTTGATTATGCGATAATCCTTATAAGAGATCTCATTTGTAAAATCTATGATCTCTACACTGTTGCACACTATATTGAGTGTATCATTATCCATCTTAGTTGTAGGGAGAGAGAGAGAGAGCTCTCTATATACCATTACTCGCAGTGTATAGGAAAGTTTCTTTGAGCTAATTGTAGCATTGCAAGTGAGTGAGTGATTCATAGCTTCAAATCAAAGTTGTAACTACTCTTGCACATCAATTGAATCAATAATTTGTGTCCAAACAGGATTCAAAACTCTCTCTTGAGTCTCTTCAATTCACACTTGGCAACCTCATCTCGTTTGGTTTAAGGTGAAGTGTTCTCATTTTTGGGTTCTTTTGTAACGTTTGCTTGTATTTGACTCAAGAGATCTTGTGTTTGTTTTGTTGATTGGGAAAACATTATAAAAGGGTTGTACGGTGAGAGGGTTCCCATAATCCTAAGATAATGTGTAGATCGCAACATCATCCAACTTGATCGTGTTACTTGACTCTCCTCCAAGCTGTTTAGACACTCGTGTCAATCATTAAAATTGAAGCTAAATCCTTGCACAAACAGTGTATGTGTGTGTGTGTGGGTGGGTTCTTGGTGTGTGGATGTGTAGAATTGGTAGTAGTGTTAGTGTACACTCCCTTCTTGCTTGTGCTACTCAGGGACTCTCCTCGCTTGCGTCCTAGCTCGATCTCTAACTAGGTGATGCCCCTTCACTCGTTTGGATGTGGGTTTGTTGTTGTTTTTTCTTGCTTGTGGTTGCCCTATCCCCAATTGAGAAGCACGAGAGCCTTGAGGGGTGTTTAGACTCACCTCTCTTGTTGCCCGCCTCGGACCGCCTCAATTTTGGTGCCCCCACTAAGGAGCGCTTAGCATGAATGCTTAGGTTTTAGCATAATCAAGTAGATTGCATGAATCACAAAAACTTGTATGACCCATTTGTTCCCATTGCAAGGCAAAAGGTGCGTATTATTGTTAGCACTAACTTCCAATTTCAACGAGTAGTTTGTAGAATTTTGGTCCCTCTCAGGTTGGCCAAAATAAATGCTTCAATAAATATTTTTATTTTTCCTCTCATTAGATACACTCTTAGTTTGGACGTATTTATTTTTGTTTTTTAAAAAACCATTAGATCATGCATAGACCATGTATAACTTCAAGCGATAGTTTTTCAAACCCCAAAATACTCAAAAAGTATGGCAAGACATTTTTTCCCACAAGCAGAAAGTCCTAGATGACTACTACATCTACAAGGAGGAGTTTCTATGTCTTTGGGCTTATATGTGTAAGGAATATTGCTAATCCCAGGGATGGTGCAAAATTCCTTAAGAAGGAGAGATTCATAGTGGGTTTATTTTCCACAAGGTAAAAGTTGAGATGAGTGAAACTGCTACCTAAGGGGACAACACAAGCATCCACCTCTAAACAGATGCCCGAGGTTACAATCAAGGTAATTGAAAATTTAAATGAATCCTTAATTAGATTGTTAATTCATCTTCCACAAGCGGCAAGTCCCAAGGGACAAACTAGGAAAGCTAAGGAGCGAGAACCATGACCCAGGCGAGTACTACAGTGTTGGAATTACGAAGAATCTGGGCATGGGATAAATAATTGTCCTTGGCCCCGTGGGGAGCCAAGAAGAACTAGCTTGAATTATCTAGTGATGAATGAAGGTGAAGGAACTAGTCAACAACCAATGCTTCTACAAAGACCAAATGGAGCAAGACCACCTCCATGAGGAGTGGCAGGAGTTCCACCTTTGGGTAGAGGTAACAAATTTAAATGAGATTGACATGGAATCAGATGGCATTAAGCATGGCCGTGGAAAAGGGAAGGACAAAAAAGGAGTCACATTACAAAGCAACCATGGATGAGGCAAGAACATGAAGGGGATGAAGGAAGCCAAGAGGACTCGATGTTGTATCAACCTCCAAGACTTCCCTCTTGGACATGGTATGGCTTCACATTGGCAAAATCACCCAAGCATTGTAGCTATCTCCACCCTTTCATTGTACATAGGCGTTTGTGAGTTAGGGGACTTTTCCCATATCTCCTTAAAAACTCTCAGCTCGCTAGTCACTAGGCTAGTTGAACCAAAAAATAAAATAAAAATATTATGGACCATTTATATGTAAATATCTCATTTTATTAAGGGGCCTAAATATAGATAATTGTATTATTTTTTACTTGGTATTTATTTAAATATTTATACCTAGAGGTGTGTTATTTGCCTACGTATGCCATGTAAATTAACTCACCATTACCACAATTTTTCTTACCAGTGTGCATACTCTTCATTATATAAACAAATATTTTCATACAAGCCTTTGTGTGAGCCCACTCTGAGAAAAAATCACAATAATGCCTTTCACCCTAGTCATTCCTTTTTACCAGAGAAGTATTTTCTATATGCAATACATCTTATCCCAAGTAAATAAATGGCATCAATAAAAGAAAATGATGGCCCCTTCACTTGATTCCCATTTAATTTCATATTTTTACTTTTTTCATTTTATATTTATAGACAACTTACACTAATAACCATACCTAAAAATATTTTCCATGAGCCACACCGACTTCCACAATAAAAAACACCACCATAATCCATGAGGGATCTCAGTCCTTGACCATAAACCATATTCACATTGAACCCACTCCCACACTTGGAGTTTGACATCTCCACTTTAATCAAACTGAGCCCACACACATGGCCCTTGAGACATGAACCTTTTATGCATAAAATAAGTCCGACCAATAACCAAACATGATATCAAAATCCAATTTCGACAATATCCAATCATGCATAAGTGATGCACTATATCTGCACTTCACCCTTCTAGCATATAGAGCTAGTTTTGCCCTAGAAAGGTGGAAATAAATTATACACAAGCACATGAGGCATCCACATCTATCCATGAGGTTCCATACATCATATGATACCATTCTTTTAACATAAACATGATGTAAAATAGTTTTGACACTTGGGTCGACCATAAACCATAACTTTACATATATGCAATTTTTTTTTATAAACCAAAATATGGTGAAACGGATATTGAAATCTATTTTTCTTATTTTTAAAAGAGACCCAAAATTTGGGTATTTTACATACTCCCACACTTAAACAAGTCGAGGTGTCCTCACCTCGACATGAATTCTGGGTAACTTTGTCTCATTACGTCATCGCGTTCCCAAGTAACATCTTCCTCAAGATATGTTGACCATTTAACAAGCTGTTCCAATTACAAAGAGGCTTAGTTCTATTTTGAAGAATTGCTTTAGGATATAATTCAAAGCTCCATCGATAGAGGTAGATAATAAAGAATTATCAAGAATGTGATTTGGATTAGGTACATATCTCTTGAGCAAGCTGAGTGAAGAACATCATGTACCTTTATGTGTGATGGTAACAAGATTTTGTAGGCTTGATAATTGACCCTTTCTGTGATTACAAACGGTCCACAATATTCAGCACTGAGCTTCTTACATCTACCCATTGATAAAGATATATATTTGGGTTTTACTCTCAAAAATACCATATCTCCTTCTAAGAGTCAAGTAGTCGTTTAGGGTCAGCGTAACCTTTTTGTGAAGGTCGGTGGTCTGTCAATTTCATCCAACATTTCTTTAGATGCTTGAACCCGTATTAAAGGGTCTGTCCATTTTAATGGAGTAAGACACTCTTGTCCATACAACACTTGAAAAGGAGACATCCCAATTGAGCATTGGAATGAGGAGTTATACACAAATTCAACCAAATACAAATATATGGTTCATTTACATGTTCATACATACAATATGCTCTTAGCATGTCTGCAATGATTTGATGTGATTGATAAGTAGTACTAAATGCCAACTGGGTTCTTGTAGTTGAGAATAAGGCTTTCTAAAAATCTAAGGTGAACTTTACATCACGATATAAAATTATACGACAAGGTAAAACATGATACATGAAGACACCTTTTCATGAAAACTTGAGCTATATCCTTAGTCATAAACGTTTTCTTTTGACTAAAACAAATGGGTCATTTTTGTAAGCATACCTACAACCACAAAAGTCATATCCCAGGGATGTAGCAAGTCCCGTAGTAATGAAATCCATGGATATGCATTCCCATTTCATTTGTGATGCATCAATAGGTTGAAAAGCTTACCAAGGTACTGAACTCGTTTAGCTTTAATGCGTTGACATGTTAAACATCTTGTAACATAGTTCAACACATCACACTTTAGTCTTGGCCAAAATAAACTTTTCCTTATAGTAGAATAAGTCTTAATGTACCTTGGATGTCCTGCAACATAGGTATATCGTGAGCTTCCTGTAGTATTTGAAGTTTTATCCCACCATGATTTGGGACACAAAGACAGTTATTGAAGTAAAGTTCTTTGTCTTCAAGATGAAATCATTTGATTTGCCTTTCTTGCTTCTCCATATGATTATTCAAATCCATTAAATACTGGATCTTTGTGTAATATAGGTCGTGAGACATATCTTCCTGAATAAGGTCAATTAAAGAGGTAGTAGAGGTTGTAATAGCCACTACAGTACTCTTTCTACTTAAAGCACCGGATAAAAAGGTTTTTCTTTACAGGCTTATATTCAATTCCAAAATCATATTCGTATAATAACTCCATCCATATTTGTTGCTGCATATTATGGTAAGGTTGGATATATATAGATCCACTTCAGGATTTTATGATCTGTGTGTAATTCAAATCTCCTCCCAGGAAGATAATCTTTAAGAGCATGCACAATGACTAATAATTCCAAGTCATGTGTAGGATAATTCAACTCATGTTTACATAATTATGAGATTTATAAGCTATCGGCCTTCCTCCTTGAGATAGAACGTCACCGATTGCTTGTCCAGTTGCATTAGTGACCACATTGAATATCTTTGAGAAGTCTTGAATCTGTAATATCGGAACATTCACCAAAGCTTCTTTGCGTTTTTCAAACTAGCTTGACCACGTTCATTTCAAGTTAACACTTTAGCCTTCTTAAGTGTATTAGTCAATGGAGACACAATCTTAGCATGGCCTTCAATAAAAATACGATACTATCCTGTTAAGCCAAGAAAGCCACGCACTTCTTTTATTGACGTAAGTGTAGGCCAAGCCACAATAGCTTTGATCTTACTCTGATCATTAGAGACAACATCAGTCCACTTTGTCATTGAAGAAGGTGCATTTACTATGCTTAGCATAAAATTGATTCTCACATAGAAGTTCAGGTACTCGTCGCACATGTTGTTCATGTAATTCTTTGTTCTTTGAGTAAACCAGAATATCATCAAAGAAGACAAGAACAAAATCATCAAGATTCTCTCTAAACATGTCGATCATAAGATGATTAAAAGTTGCAGAAGCATTTCTAAGTCCAAAAGGCATGACTATAAATTCATAATGTCCAAAACGAGTGTTGAATCCTATCTTTGGTATATCTTCCTCCTTGATTTGGATTTGGTAGTATTTTGGCTTAAGATCAACATCTGTGAAGATATAAGCTCCATGTAATCGATCAAGTAACTCATCAATCGTTGGTACTGAATACTTATTCTTGACTGTTACGTGATTCGATCCACGATAGTCGATACAAAGACGTAGAGTAACATATTTCTTCTAATTAAAGAGAGTAGGAGTACTCCATGGAGAAACACTAGATCGAATGTAGTCTTGTTCAAGAAGTTGAGTAGGTTGATTTTTGAGTTTTGTCAACTCATGTACTGACATTTTGTATGGTCTACAAGCAACTCGTTGATCTCTTGGAATAAGCTCTATTGCATGATCAACTTCATGACTAGATGGTAACTCTGAAAGTTCTTTGGGAAATACATCATCAAATTCCATTAGCCATTTGAGTTCAGGTGTATCTGGCTTATTATTTTTAGGGTTAAGCTTTACTACATAAATCATTTCATTCTTTCTGTAACTCTTCATAAGTCTGATAAAGTTCACTAGTTTAAGTTTAGCCTTCCCCCATTTCCTAGTAACTATAACTCTGAAGTCTTCAATATTTGTGAAATTCCATGATGTCATGCCAAGGGTAGGACTGGGCAGGGCCAAGGACCAGGACAATCATCCAATCAAGGGGGTACCTATGTTTAGCAAGCTAAGGGCCTCTATAGGGCATGGCTGGGAGGTGATGAGCATGGTCCAGTCCCCGGTCTCTTATATTAGTATCAAAGCTCAAGGGAGGGGGAAGCTATGGAGGGGAAGGAGAAGGGTGCAAGTATTTGCCTTGTGTTTGAATGGATGCATGCTCTCTCTCTCTCTCTCTCTCTCTCTCTCTCTCTCTCTCTCTCTCTCTCTCTCACACACACACACACACACACACACACACACACACACACACACACACACACACACACACACACACACACACACACACACACACACACACACACACACACACACACACACACACACACACACACACACACACACACACACACACACACACACACACACACACACACACACACACACACAAGGGCATGGCAGTTATATGGAGATGAAGAGGACGAAGTTGAGGTCATGGAAAAGTAGAATATGTTGGGTGCGAGGGCGGTTTCTTACAAGAACAATCAAGACGATGAGGCGAGCCACGTGCATGCCCGCTTAGCCAGGGAGGGTGCCTAGCACTGAATCAGGAGATCTTAAGCTCAATGATCTTACACTGGGCGAGGAAACGTTTTTCATCTCTCTCTCTCTCTCTAGTGAATATTTTTGTTTTTCATTTTTACAACTTCTGTATAATCCAGATACATCTCTTTCTCGAATCATCTTGGTTAACTGAGACTGCGTCTTCCATCATCCTTGTTTTGATGAGTTCTAGAGAAAAGGATCTAGCAAACAGGATGCTTCTTTCATACATAGCCTTGTTCCTCAAATCCCAGATAAGCCACAAAAACCATACATCGAAAGATCACAAACAGAAAGACATGGCATCATCATCAGAGGACAACAAAGCAACTGTACACATAAACTTAGAGATTATGACTCCCCAAGTTGATTGCCACTAGGATTTCGCTCACTGCCACCATTCGGCTACCACATCACATAACCAAAATACATGTGTAGCAGTTTCAACTTTCCCACATCTTCGACATTTACCATCACCAATTTGTTCTTTAAGCATTACATTAGCAGTGGGAAGCCCCCCCAATATACATCTCCACCAGAATACATTAAGTTTTAAATTCATTTTACAATTCTAAATTCTAACAAACAATTGAGACCACCAATCCTTTTCATTGTTCACATGCCATATTTTATTACATCTGTCCTGTACAGTCCCTGGAGGAAGCAAAGCTCTATAAAAGTCCTTAGTTTGGGTAGTCCACCAGTAACACCTATTTCGGAAAATAGGGAAAAATTCACACATTTGGGACGATTCTTTGTGTCTCATGGACTTGAGGTAAGGTTATATTGTACTAGGTTGTTGCACATATGAAAACTGAGATACAATGTTTAGTGGATGCGTATGAGTCTGCAAGATCCAATATGGTCCGTTTTCAATAACCATACTATACACTAGAGTGTTTTTTCACATGCTAGTTTACAAATACACACACACACACACACATACACACACACACACTCACGCGCACGTGCACACACACACACACACACACACACACACACACACACACACACACACACACACACACACACACACACACACACACACACACACACACACACACACACACACACACACATGCTCATGCGCCGAAAATTTTCTTCCCACACATGCTTCATTTGATAAAACAATTAAAATGTAAGTTGCAAGAAAAACTTGGGTGACTAATGTGAAAAAAAAACACCAATCATATTGAATAAGATTTCTTGAAGATTACAAAGGTGGGATGCCATTATCAATGTTGATAATGACCATAGCTATGGGTGGACTAATTGGACCCATTGCTAGAAGATTACAAAGTTGAAAGGCAAATGCTAAGCGATCATTCCTCTTCATTTGCATTGACATTTGATGGTGCCTCATGTTCATCAAGTTTCAACTGACTCTCTTTGGCCTTGAGGATTATTGCCTTTGGAATCTTGATTTTTTCTAGAATTTGTCCACCTTTGGGCTTCCATGCCCAAATGATGCAGCTAGTGTCTTCCCAACATTGAGGATCGTTGATGTTCTCTTTCGAATACTTGTTCCAACAATCCTTGTAAACCTCCACATCACTTGCATTCTTCTTCTTTGAAATTGGTGCCCAATATTGTATCTTCACTTGAAGATAGGTTGCTGAGTCATTGTTCTGATCAATATCTGTTGCTGCCACTCCTAACCAAATTGGGTAATTTTCATCACAAGGTTTCACAAGTACAAAGTCTCCCTTTGCCACATCAAGAGTTGGGTTAAACTCCTCAGCAGGTTTGTTGCGCATTGGACCACAATAGTGGCCCTCTATTATGTCAAGTGCTTCATCTAGACCATCTTCCAATGGAACTTCAAGAGGATGATCTTGTTCACGCATACTCCTTGGCCAAAAGTCATCAAATAAAGTGTTTTCACTTTGTCCAGGGTTTTGCATAGCTTGCATGAGATTCTCCCAGTACATAAGAACTGGGTTAATCCACCTAGCATACTCACTTTCATCTCCTTTCTCTTGCAAGTGATCTTTCCACCAACTAACATACTTCTTTATTCCTTCCATAACTTTCTCACTATCTTTAACATACTCAAAGGGTGGTAATACTTTTGGAACACCTTCAGGAAGCTTGGCTCCTCCTTGGTCATTTCTCTTCCATAACTCTATACCATTTTCGGGTAACCAATCCACATTTTTAAGGTGCACTTTGTATTGCATCAAAGGTATTCCATCACTCATATAGAACCTAAATTGCAATGGCTTTGAATGACCCACTAAGCTATCTGCTCCATCATGTAAGAACCCCTTTACAAATCCTTTAAATTCTGCCACCTTTTGTAGGAGAAAAGGTGCTGGATGCATGCTAACACACTCACTGAAGATCTTCATCAAATGTGGAAATGTAAAAATGGCTTGTTTTCTAAGCTTCTCAGAAAAGCGACTGAACAATGCATCAATGTCTTCATGAGTGTGACCAACCATAAGAAATCCAAGTTGAGCAGTGTCAAAGACTCCTCGTGCAACCAACGATGATAGGTATGCAAACACATATCGATTCTTATTTTCTGAACCACAATTGTCAAGTTGCAACAACAATGTTCTTGGCAACCTCTTGAACCCAAATACATTGCCATCCTCCTGTACATGTGCATTAGTACCAAAGATTGATTGCATCCTTGGACAATCATTTCCCTGTTTAGAAGCAAAATTCTCAGTGTCCACATTCACATTTGTGATTAGATCGGTCTCTGCCTCTTCATTCTGAGCACTCTGTTCCTTGCAGTACTGGTTTTTCTCCTTAAGCACTTTCATATGGTGATAGAGAGAAGCTGTAGACAAAACACAATCAAAAAGATTTGTTCGTGGTTCTACACTTGAGTTTTCTAAGCTCAAGTCACCAAACATATGTTAAGTTTCTTAGACATTTTGAGAGGGATGCAATTGTGAAGTTGGGATCACTCGGCCATAATCCCAATGCAAAGTGACCATGAACTATTTTTCCATGTCCATGAGTGAACATTCCTATCAAGGATACTGAAAGCCTCTCAACTCCATTGAGAGATTTTGGAACTGGTTTAATTTGTGGTATAGCAGTCTTACTCTGGTCCATCTTGTCATGTATAATGCACAAGAACTTGGTTGGATTCATTTATGAAGAGCTCCTCCAAGCATAGTACAGATTTCTACAGCTCATTTGTTGCAACATGTGTGATCTCCTCTGTGCCATGTATCTAGCACGCTCCACCTGATTTTTGGTAGACTCCAGCTTGACCTTTATGGATGTGCAAATGTCACATTTAGAGAATGTGCTTGATTTTGATAAAGTGACTGTCTTGAAGACTGTGTTCCACAACCTTGAGAATGTTGGCTGTGACAACGTTTTGTATTCCATTGTGACAAGTGTGTCGTTTACTTCCCGCAAAATGTCCACTTGTTTGTACATCGTTGGTAGAACACGTTGAGTTTCCCGAGTGCCATGCATGGTTGTCCTTGAATTATGTGGCATTTGATCTGCATTATTATCTATGAAGCCTTGTATGAGTGCTTTTGCCATCTCAACATGTGTCAAGCTCTTCCTTATTATTCCAGTGTTTCCATGATTTCCATTGCATGCTCCATCCAATAATTTTTTACGCAGCCTGTAAAATGTTGACTTTCCTATTCCATGCATTACATACCATGCTTTACTACATACCTTCTTTCCATCAAAAGTAAACTCAAAGCATTCCTCTTCTTGATCTTTTCTATGATCCATGCTCATACAATCCAATACAAATGTGCATCGACTAGTGTAGCTTTGTCCCCAAAAGTCTGCCCTCGCTTGCATGATTTTGGATCTGTTTCCAATCTGGCAGCATCGCATCTCACAACAATCAATTGTTGCAACTTTGTGAATGTTTGCAGCATCACATTGTTTGTCGAAAGCACGAGCATTACCTTTTTTTTTTCTAGGCCTAACTTTATGTACATAACTCCTTTTCTTACCTGTCCCATCTCTTATATCATAGTCAGCGGCAATGGCATCCTGCTCTCTATCATTTTGAGTATGAAGAAGAAGACCTAGTTCTGTACTGGTGGTACCTTCTTCAAAACTAGTTTCAGTGTTGTTATGTATGCCATCATCCTCATAGTCATCACTGGAGGCATATAAGCTGTCAAGGGAATCTCCCATTTCTTCCATGAGGAAATCTTGAATACCCTCAATGGCAGAAGAGGATCCAGTTTCTTTGATCAAGGGCTCACCATTCTCAAATGTGAGCTGCCTAATAGGCCAGCTTACCAAATTCAAACTTGAAATATCACTTTGATGTGGATGCATCGACCCTTCCACAATGACACCCAAGCTACTTTCACCTAGTTCAGTACAATTTATAGCCTCATATGGGTGGACCAGCAATACAACTCCATTACCAAGTTTTGTAGATCTATTGTCAGCCCAATGGATGACTCTTTTCTCTTTCCAACTCGCTCTATCTATCAAGCCATCTTCTTGACCAACAAGAAAATCCTCATCTATTGTGTGAGATTTTCCTCTGTCCATAACAATATTATGCAATGGCCATTTGATGATGCTTCCAACTGCTTGAGACATGGTTCTTGCATCCATTGTGACGAATGGAATCAAGAAGGTGTCATCAAAACTTTCTAGTACATGTATTGCCACACATGTTGTGCCAATCAATTCAAAACCACAACGTTGAGATGCATCAGTGGAATGAATAACCCCACGAGCTTTCCTTGTGGAACCATCAACAAGAAACACTAAATCACCTTGTTTTGGACCCTACAATTTTTGAGAAAATCAAGAGATATCAGTAAAATTGTATGTCTGAACATATAACTCAAAATTTAATGCATTCCCAAGATACTCACAATTTTGGCAAAATCTTGCATCCCATTCAATTAAGAAAATCTACACTGAGTCAATCCATGAAGGATGGTAGGAGGCTCGAGCTCAAGTTTGAGCCTGTATGTACATCCAAGTGCTAGAAATATAAAGATGACAAGAGTTGCAAGATAGGGACTATGTTACATTGCAGAGGCACCCATGGAATTTGATAAGAGGATGGAGCCTTTATGCACATCCAAGTGCTAGAAATATATAGCTCACAAAAGTTACAAGATGGATCTCGAGTTATACTGAATCAACCCATTGGGGATGGTAGGAGGCTCGAGCTCAAGTTTGAGCCTAAATGTACATCTAAGTGCTAGAAATCTAAAGCTGAAAATAGGTCCAATATGGTGCCTAAGTTACAATACCGGAGCATAGATGGAGCCTAAATGTAGGTCTAAGTGCTAGAAATCTTTAGCTTAAAATAGTTGCAAGATGGATCTCAAGCTATAAGTCAACCCACGCACGACGGAAAAGCCAAAGTTTCATAGAGGCAAGCATGGAATTTTGTAGGTGGCTCGATCTCAAGTTTGAGCCTAAATGTACATCCAAGTGTTAGAAATCTATACTTGTCACACGGGTTGCAAGATGTAGCCCAAGTTATATGGAGGCACCCATGGAATTTGGTAGAAGGCTCAAACTCAAGTTTGAGCATAGATGCACATTCTAGTGTTAGAAATCTACGAGCAACAACAGGTGTGAGAAAAAACCCAAGCTATGTTGAAGTAGCCTTGAATTTGGAAGGAGACTCAAATTGAAATTTCGAGCTATATTATACATTTAAAGAGTTGTAAGGTGGAGCCAAGGTAATGATGAGAGTTACATCAAACCCAAGTTTCCTTGAATGACCTATCAAAAGAGTCGGAGCTTACAAGAAGGTGAGGCTTCACAGTAGTTGCATGAATGGCTCAAACTTAAGCTCGAGCCTAGTTAGTCATATAGTTTTCTTTTAGGATAGGACATTAGTTTGAGTATAGGTAGCCTTGGAGATTATGCTATGAAAATTGAGCGTTGATGGACATTCAAAATACAATGAGGTATTTTTCTCAGTTGTTTATGTGTAAATCGATTCTTGGTGATTATAGTCCTGGTGTTTTACGTGTTGTAGCATGACAATTTTACATGCAAAAAGGTGCAATGAAATCGGTTAAGGAAGAGGGTTGGTGGAGGTGGGTCCCTCACTCATTGATCCTAAGAGGTTTTAGCCAAGGGAAGTCAAAACTATGTCCAACTTGTGAGTATTATTTTCCCAAAACTCTCAAAAAACTAGTTCTAGACACCCCTAACTTCGTCGAATTTTTTGACCCCTTAAACGTCGTTTTTTTGAAAACTGTTCAAAAAACCTGTTGTTTATCATAAAACCTGTTGTAAACAACAGGTTTTCTGAACAGGTTTTGTTCACAAAAGCGTAGAGCCGCTCTCAAGCTACAGGCTCATAAAAAAAGTTTTGCAATCGGACTCCGTATGTGAAAGTTATGTTGATTTTCATGAAAAGTTTTTTTTTCATTTCTTTTAACCATCATGAAAACCATTAGTTTTGGTCCACGCATGTGAGTTTGCTAATATAACCTTGGTAGGGTTGGTGGGAAAATCTATTAAAGGCTTTTTAATGCTTTAAAAACCTTCTATATTATAATAGGTTTGGATTTTTCTGCAGACTGTGACGAATTCGACGACGGCGCGACAGGTGAGATTATTTACTCCCGCATCTCCTTGTCTCTGCGAATCTGCTCGCGGCCCCACAAGGCTCTTTTTCACAACTCTAGATTAATTCTCTATCTCTCTCTCTCTGCCTCTCTCTCTTCTGCATTAAAACAGGGTTTCAGTTTTTGTGCAGACAGTGAAAAAACTGACGACGAGGTGACAGGTATGGCTCTTTACTTTCCCATCTCCCTCTCCTCTATGAATCTATTTGCAGTCCCAAAACGCTCTACATTAGCTCTATGTGTGTGTGTGTGTGTGTGTGTGTGTGTGTGTGTGTGTGTGTGTGTGTGTGTGTGTGTGTGTATGCATATCTTTCTCTTTTTGATTACAGGTGAAAATCTGATTGCAGTTTAGATTTGAAATTTGAATTTCAAATTTGAAAGGCTTATCCAGGTGCACTTCTTTGTCTCTCTCTCTCTCGTGTGTGTGTGTGTGTGTGTGTGATATCTTCTTCTAATCTTTCTGTGTAATTACCATCAGCTCCTCTTAATCACTCCCTAATCTCTCTGTGTAATCTCCCTTGCCTCCTCTTAATCACTCCCTAATCTCTTCTAATCTCTCTATGTAATCTCCTTTGCCTCCTCTTAATCACTCCCTAATCTCTTCTAATCTCTCTATGTAATCTTCCTTGCCTCCTCTTAATCACTCCCTAATCTTTTCTAATCTCTTTATGTAATCTCCCTTGCCTCCTCTTAATCACTCCCTCCCTTCCTCTTAATCTCTCCTAAACCTGCATCTCAAAAGTTTAGTCTATCATTCTATTAGTTTCTAATCTCTATTTAATCTACTTCTAATGACTACTTATACTCATTATTTTTTGCTACCGTCTCCTTGATACACCTTTTAAACTCTATCATTAAGTTAATCAAACTACAACTACGTTTAAAATCACACTCTATAAATTGAAAGTAAGTGGCTATTCTTGAATTAGAGTACTTAATCAATAAGTACTTTAATTAACTTTTCTTTAAACTATAATTAGTAATTAATCTACTTAAAGAAAAAGATAGATAACAACACTTACTTGGTTGGGTATTGAGTGTGACATTTCCACTCGACGTAGATTCTTTGCTTTTGATATTTAGCTCGTTTTTGGTGCCTTGTTTCCTTGTTGAGAAACTAGAATAATGAGCTGATGTAGCTTAAACCTCACCTTCTAATGCTCTCAAAGCACTAGCATATTCCACTCTAGTGTGACCTCATGAGCTTATTGTGGATATTTTAGCATGATAGCGTTGCCTCATGCAAGTGCTTGAGACTTAACTACTCTAGGGAAAGCGCCTCAAATTTAAGTTCGAACCTTGCCTACATATGCTATTGTAGCAAGTTTGTCTTAATGGCATGCTTGTGTCTACTTAGGGAAAGAGGCTCGAGCTTAAGTTCGAACCTTGCCTACATATGCTAATATAGAAAGTCTGCCTTGAACTTAAGTTTGAGCCTCAACTGTATATGTTACTTTAGCACTAGGGTGCACGGTTAGCCTCATGACATCTGTGTGGCTACCAATGCCAGTAGGCTCAAACTTAAGTTCGATCCTCACTTGCATATAGTAGAGTAGCACCATCATGTAGGGCTTGTTGCTACACGGGGCATAGAAGAACACCTTTAGGCTCGATCTTTAGTTCGAGCCTCAAGTGCATATTCTTTAGAACTAGGATGCAAGGCTTGCCTCCAAACATCCTTGTAGCTACGAACGGAAAGAGCCTTGCTTGCTGTGTAGCCCTACTATGCAAGGGCACAGCCTCACTACATCCTTGTGGCTATCAAGGGCATGGAAAAATATCTTTAGACTGAAGCTAAAGTTTGAGTATTACATACTGTAGCGCTAGGAGGAAAGGTTAGTCTTGTGAAATCCTTATAGCTACTAGAATAGCATCCTTGTGGCAAACAATGGGAAAAATCTTGCACTTAAGTGTAGACCTTGCCTACAAATGTCAGTATAGCACTACGATGCATGTATAGCTTCATGACATCCATGTGGATACCAAAGGAAAAGAAAAACACTTCGAGGCTCGAGCTTAAGTTCAAGCCTCAATTGTATAAGCTACTGTAGCACTAGGGAGTATGTCTAGACTCATCATTTAGAGATACTAATTTCAAGAGGCTCGAACTTAAGTTTGATCCTCACTTGCATAGGCTAGTGTAGCACTAGAATGCAAGCCTAATGCCATCCTTGTGGCTACCATGGGTATATAATAGCACCTTAAGCTCAAGCCTCATTTTCATATGCTAGTGTAGCACTAGGATGCAAGGCTTTCCTCATGACATCCTTGTGTCTACTAAGGGCAAGAGGCTCGAACTTAAGTTTGAGCCTTGCCTACATATGCAAGTATAGCACTAGCATGAAAGTCTAGCTTCATGACATCCTTGTGGATACCAAGGGAACATAACAACACCTTTAGGTTCAAACTTAAGTTTTAGCCTCAATTGCATATGATATTGTAGCACCAATGTGTAAGGCTAGCCGAGGGATATCCTTGTGGCTACTTAGGGAAAGAGGCTCGAACTTAAGTTCGAACCTCGCCTACATATGCTAGTATAGCAAGTCTAACCTAATGACATCCTTGTGAATACTTAGGGAAAACGGCTCAAATTTAAGTTCGAACCTTGCCTGCATATGCTATTGTAGGCTATCTTAATGACATCCTTGTGGCTACTTCGGGAAAGAGGCTCAAACTTAAGTTTAAACCTTGCCTACTTATGCTAACATAGCAAGTCTAACTAATTTCATCCTTGTGTCTACTTAGGGAAAGCGGCTCAAATTTAAGTTCGAACCTTGCCTACATATGCTATTGTAGCAAGTCTGGCATAATGACATCCTTGTGTCTACTGAGGGAAAGAGGCTCGAGCTTAAGTTCGAACCTTGCCTACATATGCTAATATAGCAAGTCTGCCTTGAACTTAAGTTTGAGCATCAACTGTATATGTTACTTTAACACTAGGGTGTAAGGTTAGCCTCATAACATTTGTGTGGCTACCAATGCCAGTAGGATCAAACTTAAGTTCGAAGTTCGATCCTCACTTTCATATACTAGAGTAGCACCAGCATGTAGGGCTTGTTGCTACCAAGGGCATAGAAGAACACCTTTAGGCTCGATCTTAAGTTCGAGCCTCAAGTGCATATTCTTTAGCACTAGGATGCAAGGCTTGCCTCATGACATCCTTGTGGCTAGCCTTATTTGCATATGCTATCGTAGCACTACGGTGTAAGGCTAGCCGAGGGACATCCTTGTGGCTACCCGAGGCAAGAGGCTCGAGCTTAAGTTTGAGCCTCACCTAGATATGTTAGTATAGCACTATCATGAAATGTTAGTATAGATATGTTAGTATACCAGAGGCATGAGGCTCGATCTTAAGTTCGAGCCTCAAGTGCATATTCTTTAGCACTAGGATGCAATGCTTGCCTCATGACATCCTTGTGGCTAGCCTTATTTTCATATTCTATTGTAGCACTAGGGTGTAAGGCTAGCCGAGGGACATCCTTGTGGCTACCAGAGGCAAGAGGCTCGAGCTTAAGTTCGAGCCTCACCTAGATATGTTAGTATAGCACTATCATGAAAATCTAGATTCACTAAGTCCTTTTAGGATTCATGCAAGAATAGAAAAACACTTAGGATTGAACTTAAGTCTAGCCTCATGGCATCCTTTTGGTTACCAATGACAAGAGGCTCAAACTTAAGTTTGATCCCCACTTGCATATTTGAGTGTAGCACTAGCATGGAAGGCTAGCTTGATGACATATTTGTAGCTATCAAGGGCATAGAATAGCACCTTTAGGCTCGATCTTAAGTTCCAGCCTCAAGTGCATCAGGGAATAAAAATTCACTTTTAGGCTCAAACTTAAGTTTGAGCTTCCTCTCCATATGCTAATGTAGCACTAGGGTGCATGCCTAGCCTCATGACATCCTTCTAGCTTGAAAAATCATAGAGCTTCACTTTTAGGCTCAAATTTAATGTAGCACTAACTTGCAAGACTACTCTCATGACATCCTTGTGGCTAGCAAGGGTACAAAACAACATCTTTTGGCTCAAACTTAATTTCGAGCCTCGCCTACACATGCTAGTGTTTTTTTTAAATGTACTATTTAACTTAAACATATGCTCCTTGTTTAGGTTCTAACATTGTTCTTTTTGGTTGTTTCAGGAATGGAGGCTTCCAATGTACCAAGTATACCAGAGTAGGGTGCACAAGTCTTCACACTCGATATTCTTGGAATGTCCACTCACGCCAAAACTACTGCTTCAAGAATAAAGGTTGACAAGACCTTTGAGTTAACAAAAGAAGGAGTGAAGTGGTTTGTGGATACCTACGATACAGATGCAAACTACAAAGGTGACATCCATCTATATTTGTCACAAGGTGATATGAAATATGGAGGCATGGGGATTGTTGTGGGTGTCAAAGATGATGTGGATGCAACAGCAATGCCATGCTTTGCATGTAATGTGCTACCTATTGGAGAGACCATAAAGGCAAACAAGTTTTGCTTATCATTGGGCACTTTTCATGTAGCAGACATGAATGGTAGCAAACTAGGTAAAGAAAATTCTATTGTAAAATTAGGATTGAAGATCTCCAGCTTCACTAATCAAGAAGACTCGGGTGTGGACTATGTGGAAGACCTAGTGAAGGCAGTGAAACATGCAAAGAGAGTCTTGAGCTTACCAAAGAAGATTATACCTACAAAGAAACCAATAGGGGCACTACCTAAGAAAGTTGTGGAGAAGACAGGGAAAGCCATAATTAGGAGTGCACTTGCAGCATCAAGAGGTGCCCGTGCAAGCGCTTCAACACATGTAGAGAAGATCATTGCCACCATTAATTTAGAGGAGCAAGAAGGTTCACAAGGGCAAGATGCACAAGGACTCAGAAGAAAAAGAAAGGCAAAGGATGATTCTACTCTTGAGGAAGATCGACAAAAACTAGCAAAGAGGAAGATGAAAAAGAGTGCAGAAGAAAAAGAGGTTTCAGAAGAGGAGTTGATGGACATGGAAACTCCATCCGAAGATAACAAGGCACTGACCTCTTTAGAAATCAAGAAGGGATTCTATCCTTTTGGGATCAATGAAGTCTTTAGCATTGACGTGACAAGGTGTTTTCCTGCTCCATCAAACTATGTGTACAGAAGATTAAATCTAGATTGGGTTAGGATTTTGACTTTAGACTTCATTCAAGAACCAAAGCAAGAGGAGATACTAGCAATTTTGATGCCTTGTGATCCTTCCAAAAAACATCCTCTTGACAAACTTGCCAAAGAGGATGTTCGCAATGTTGATTACTGGATCATCTCTGGACAACACTCCATTAGTGCTGCAAAACGTTCGCAAGGTGCAAACGTTGTAAAGGTTACCCCTCAATTGAGTCAACAATTCAATATAGACTATCAAAGATTATTCTCAATTTCCCACCAAAGATCTCTCGTGAAATCTCCAAAGATGCGAATCTATCTGTTGCAATGTCAATGCAAAAGGAGCCATTTCTTGACCAACTTATGCAAGCACGAGCACAGTGGCATGCAAATGGTTGTCCTTCTAAGCCACCACCTGGTGTCAACCAAACCAAGAAGGACTTTGAGGCTTGGAAGGTACTTGTTTGATTCTTTGAAAACATGGATGTGAGTCTTTTTAATCAATATCTATTTGTAAACTAGAGTCTATCATAGGCTCAAGCAAGACCTCCATGTGATCATTTAGAACTTAAATTGAGGTTTTAACTTAAGATTTAGTGTCACTTGCATATGAGGCTAAGCGAGGCTCGAACTTAAGTTTGAGCCCCACTTACATATACCCATGTATTTTGGACTTTGCATAGATGTATGTGAGCATATAAAGAAACAATTCAATCTAGCTAGGCTTGAACTTATAAATTATACGTCTCAATCCCACAAGTTAGAGCCTTGTCAATATTGATGTTGGAATTTTCAATTTTGCAGACCTTTGTTGAGACAACAGAGCACACACTTCAAAAGGGATTTGTCAAGACCGACTTGCATTTGCTTCTATGTGATGAGAAGATATGGAAGAATTGGGTCAAGATCATGAGACAATATGCTCGAGGCTTGCTACCAAATAAAAAGGGAGAAACAATTGACGAAGGTTCCAACGAAAATCCTAAATTTCTAACTATGAAGGGTGGTCAGATTCGACAAGCACCTGGCACAGCAACAGTGGCAACTACATTGTTCAGGCAACACTGGCAACAAAGCAGTGGAGAGGATGTTGATGGAAATGAAGACAACGATAACGTAGACAACACGGATGATAGTGAAGTTCAAGAAGCTACGAATTTTGATCATCAAGGGGGGGCAGACAATGTTGGAGAAATGAGTCCAGTTGTGGATATTGAGTGCGCAAAAGAAAATGATGAAGATAATGAGGATGATGATGCAGGCAATGAGGACGCACAAGAGGATGATAGAGACTCCTAAAGTATAAAAAGGCAGGATAGTGTATTGAATTGATCAATTGTGATACTTTAGGTCCTTCAAACACTATTTTCTTAATACTATCTTGTGTCTTTATCTAAAACTATGTCATTTTAATTAGATTTAATTGTTGTTGTTTTAAAAAATTATGGGAGGGATCAAACTTGAGTTTGAGCCATCACAAAGCACATGTCTTTATTTAAAGTGTCAATTCACAAAGCATAGCTAGCATACATATGTGTTTTAAGAGTAAGAAATTTTGTTTTTGGTGAGACAATTATGAAGCATTACCAAACACTAATGAGGATCAAACTTAAGTTCAAGCCTAACAAGGAGAGATAGTGAAGCACTTGTGTATGAACTTCAATCAAAAAAGTCATGGCTGAGTTGTTCTAAGTGAGACTTGAAATTCCTTATCCTAGTGTAGCACTTGCATATGTTACGTGAAACTCATAATGTATTTGTATCTAACAAGGCATTGAAATTTAGTTTGTAGGCTCGAACTTAAGTTTAACCTTGTCTCCACATGTTAGTGTAGCACTACATGTGAGGCCGAGCTCATGAGCACTACATGTTATGCCAATCTCAAGAGCATTGTAGTAATATAATCTTCCAAATAGCAATACTTACAGATCATGAAGTAAAAAGGATCATACCTTGAAAAATTCATAGTTAAGAGGTTTTTTTAATAGGCCCTAGATGTGCACAATATAATAATTTTAGACATAGTGAATGCGTTGCGACTAGACATGGCTTGAGATTTAAGCCTTAACTTGAAACATAAGCTTAAGGTTAAGACTTAAGCCTTAGGCATGAAATTAAGTTTGAGCCTCAAAATTCCTTGTCATAGAATCCTACCTCAACAACAAAAGTCCTTGTCATAGCATCCTACCTCAGTACTTCCAAGTGAAGCTCACAATTTCATATCCTATTGTAGCGATTACATATGTTAAGAAAGAAAAAGAGTCATAATCTACAACAAGAAACTGAAATTTATTTTGTAGGATCGAACTTAAGTTCGAGCCTTGCCTTTGTATGTTAGTGTAGCACTACCATATGAGTCCAGTCTCATGAGCATTGTAGCAAAAAAATGTTACAAATAACAAAATACTTATAGATTATGAAAAAAATTGGATGATACCTTGAAAAATTCATAGATAAGGGGTTTTATAAATAGGTCTTCAGTGCACATAGTATAAAAGGTTTTCACATAGTGAATGATGAAGACTAAAAAGGGCTTAGGACTTACATTTTAAACTTCAAACATAAGCATAAATTTTGAGACTTAAGTTTTAGGCTTGAAACAAAAGCCTAAACTTTGAGACTTAAGTCTTAGGCTGGAGCTTAAGATTAAGCCTCGCTTTCAAATGTGCTTTAGGTATCATTCTAAGTTAGCATTTTTGTGTTAATGTGCTAAATGGAGCCTTTCTAGCATAAAACGTCTGGGTTAGATGATGGAAATGAAATGGATTCTATGGTTATTGAAAATCCACTAGACTATTTTCTAAATTGGTAAAAATTTGGCTTTTTTCATCTTTCAGATGAAGACAACAAAATAGAAGACGGAGATAACATATCTCAAGCAGCACAAGTGCTACCCACCATTGTTGGAGAGACCGAGTTTCATAAAGGTGATCTTGTAGAACAAACCTCTCAAAAAACTTCAAATGACATGACTAAAGAGAGCAAGAACATGCTACCTACAATTGGAGAGACCCAAATTCATGAAAGTGACATTAGGAATAGTGAAGAGGAGATGGTGGTTGTAGAGCATCAAAGTGATTTTGTTGTGCAAAATTCTCCAAAACCTTCACACGACACTAACAACATGCCTCAAAGAGATGAGGTTGCAGAGGGTAGTGAGAAGAAGGGTGAAGCCAATGAAGAGCTCCAAGCAACTCTTGCAACCAAGGACATACAAGAAAATACTGACAAAGGGATAGGAAAAGCGACAACAAATACAAACAAAGTCCAGAGCATTCAAGAAAGGGAGCAAGGGATTGAAGTTGGTGAGAAAAACAAAGTTACTTATTTGTCCAATGTGATTAGTATAGATATTGCCCTTTTTGGAAGATAATACAAAATTCTATTATGTTGTCTTTACAGGTGAAATTGACATTCAAAGTCAAGGATCCAGTGTGCCAGAAGTAGACATCAACGTTGAGGAGCTACGTCCTGATGCACGAAAATGTAGGCCACTTGGAAGCTTATATTCTTTTGAGAGAGATGGAGATAAACTAGTCTTTCAATCTTCCCACATCAATAGAGAAATGCAATCACTTTTAGGAGACATCATTATAGATGAGTATGGGAGTATGAGACGTAAATAAACGTGTGCAATTTACAATTGTGTTCTGCAAATATATGGTCCCTTGTTTTGAGATTTTTAAGTGCAAAAGCTTAAATTGTTATCATTCTTTTGTATCATATGCAGAAAATATTGCTCATGCAATCAGCATGAAGAAACATGCACTCATTCTTGATCTTAATGGAGTTTTACTCAGCAAAGAAGACAAGAGGCATCCATGTACAGATTGTGTCAAAATTGACCTTGGTCACACCACAATTGTTGTTCGCCCGGGTTGTTTTGAATTTTTGGATGAGATATGTCAGTACTTTCATGTTGGTATTTGGTCTACCATGCTACAAAAGAATGTTTGCACTTATGTGAACACTCTTGAAAAGCATGCACATAAAAAATATCATTTCTTTATGGTATGGGGACAAGAAGATTGCTACATCCATAATCTTCAAAAAGTGTATTGACCGGATAAGCCTAATGTTGAGGCTATGTTTAAGCCTTTGTTGAGGGTTTGGTATCAGTGCAGGAATTTATGCAGTACAAAGAATACATTGCTCATTGATGATAACCCTTTCAAGGGATGTATTAACCCAAATGATAACTGCTTATATCCTGAAAGTTTTCAAGGGAGGCCTGACTATATTCTTTGCAATGAGCTTCTACCATACCTTTTAAATCTAAATAATACAGATGACATTCGATCTGTTATTTCACTCAATCGGCTAGGACAATCTCCAATCACAGAGGTTCATAAACTATTTACAAAGTTTCAAGACATTATGGAAGAATGGGGCATGTTCAATGTCCAAGTTCTAAGGGAAGAACTTGACAACAATTCAGTCGAAGTGGAAAGCTCATCTTGTGCATCTTCACAGCTACCATTGTGCAATAACAAGTTAAGTTATATTCAAGAAAGTAGAGGCAAGAAAGTAGTAAACTCCTTAAGCAAGGATCCAGCTATGTTGGCATCCAAGTTTGGTGTGCCACTATTATCTTCAAACCAACTGAACTTGTTAAAATTGTCTCACAAAACAAAAAATTTGAGTGATCAACATGCTATTGCTTATGCTACTAGCTTGGGGTATGATCGTGGTCATTTCATTAGCAGACTTGCAACAAAAGCATACATATCAAAGCTACAAAAGGCCTACTTAAGCTTATGGGTAGGACTCACTTTAGATTTATCAAAAAATATAAAAAATAAAATCAAATGTTTATCTAATCTAGCATATTTTTTATTGCAGGTGGAAGAAAACAACCAGTAAGGGCTTGGCGTGCACGTTGACTCAATCACCTGGAATGTTCACATACATCTAGAGTGGTGGAAATGTGTTAAGAAGATTTTGACCAAAACAATGTGTTGGGCTCTACTATTCCGGCCAAAACAATGTGTTGGGTCCAATTATTTGAACATGAACCAAATATGTACACTTTTATATTTCATCAACTAGATGTTATTCAGCCTTGGAAAAGAAGTCTCTCTTTTATCTTTGTGGTTGGAGCTCTTTGTACAATATTTCTTCTGTGTATTGAAGAAAAATATTTTCTTTTGTTGTCTTCTCAAGATTTAAGTCTATATATATCATGGATAAAATAAATAATGTTGGTGCACAGTGTGTTAATTGAAAATAATATCTCTTCCATTGACAATCATGCCTTTGTTTTGGAACAGGAGATTCTGAAGCATATAAATTTGATTTCAAGTGTACAAAGCATTTACTATTGAGGTGGCACATGTCATTGAGGACTCATTGGCCTAGAAGGAAATTGATACCACCACCCTCAGATACTATACGGAAACAAAGAAGAGTATTGATCCTTGAACTCAATGGTGTTTTACTTAAGACCATTGAAATGCAACATGGTGATGTATGCCCAGATTGGGGAAAACATATGCATCTCGTTGAAGAGAGTACAAATGTGTGGCATTTTATTTGCAAAGATGCATTCACTTTCCTTGATTTTTGCATGCAATGGTTTGAGGTGTGGATTTGGAGCACTAATAGATTGCAAAGGACTCGTCGAATTTTTGAGTTATGCTTTCCACAACACCATCAAAATTTAATGTCATAGCAGGACATGCAGCATGCCAAAAGACAGATCTTCTAATTGGATATCGATTTGTATACCACAAGAACTTGGATGTAGAATGGAGAATTTTTCATGATCTGGATGGAAATAATACCTTAATTTTTGATGAGGCCCTTTACAGTGTAATGTGGAATATGCCCGGAACCTACTTGATTTTTCCAGAAATGTGGAATCAATCAAATGAAGAGCTTGAAAGTTTTTTGGAGAGAACAATCACTGCATAGTTACTTGGTTGGATCTATGCAAGGGACAAACGAGAGTATGCTTGCAATATGTTGGTAAATGAAGCAGCTTGTGATAGAGAAACCTTGTACGTATTGGAGCAATACATGAGAAAACACAAAGTTTAATGATGTATTTATAGTCATTGAGCCTCTTGACATAGTATCATTTCCTCAGATGAGTTGTACAATACTTGGATCCATGTAAATATGTGAATTGGATTTTATTTTTTATCTTGGTGTTTCTAAACACCACACTATTTTGAGGTCCCTTCAATTCTAAAATTTGTTTTTGATTATTGTATTATTTTTATGAGTGTTGATATAGCCAATTCTTTAACGTTAATGTCTCAAATATGAGCTACTGATTCAAAGAACTTTTTCTACATAAATAATGTAGTATAATGCAAATTGAGTTAGTGCCATGCTTCCCTCATTCTTTTGATGTCATTGTAGTTGATGCATATAAGTATGTATATAAATACACATATCCCTATAGATATGTGTTAAGGGGTATATGAAACATAGAGTGTAACCGTTAATAGATGATAGCTCAAACTACACAAAAATACTAAGTTTTTTAATAGCGTTATAAGAAATGGGACTTGAATAATTCCCAAAATTCCTAAATAGGTCTTCAGTTCTTTTGAGAAGCTGGAAAGGCCCAATCGCTAAATTTGTCTTGATCTTCAGTGTTGATGGGAACTTGCAGATTATTGACAGAGGCACATAGCATATGCCAAGGTTTTCTGAAGCCATATTGCAGTTCGAAATGTCTTCTAGGTGTCAAAAACAATTTAAAACAGGCCTTAGAGTCCACAACTTAGTCCACAACTTGACCAATGGAGCAGATGCCCCCTCTTTCCCAGAAGCTTTAATAGGCAACTTTCTATATACTTAGCTCCACAAGAGATTTTCAACAGATAAAGAGCAACCCGTATATCTCATTCTACCCTACCAGAGCAACACAGGAAACACCTGCTTCCAATACACAACCAGCATATTTGAAATATCATACCCTATTTTAATAGGTGCAGCAGTAAAAAGTTTATCCCAATCAGACAAATTCCAACATTTATGAAAATAGCAGACAGAAGCTCTCACCATGGCCCACATACATTTTGCCCAATCTTGATCTGGCTGTAGCATATACTTTATGAAGGTTGCCATTCTGGCAATTGCATGCAGGCCCAGATTAAGAATGTCACAAGCCCCCATGTTTTTAGGCAAAGCCAGTACATCCCAAGCCACCCAAACAGAGGATGCTTTCTTGCAATTCCACAGGAATTTATTCATGACGGAGTTAAATGATTTGAAATTTCTCTTTGACCATGGAATACAAGGAAAAAAAAATAGTAGTGGGCTGAATAATTTTGAGTCTCACATGGAGAGGCCATTCCTCACAGTGCCATGTAGCAATCTTACAGTATACCTTCTTAAGGACCCATTGTTACAGATCAGCTTGAGATACATTCACACCAATGGGATATTCTAGATGTCTAAAGATATGCCCTTTTGGTAATCTTTTCCCCCCCATATTAGTGCATGAAAATTCTCAGCAGTGACATCTATCAGAGTTGATCTCTCTCTCTCTCTCTCTCTCTGTCTCTCTCTCTCTCTCTCTCTCTCTCTCTCTCTCTCTTGCGGCCTGTAGAGGCTTGTGTCATCTTTCATGCTGCCGCCTTCGACGTCTGCTGCAAAAGATGATGCTTTCATTTTTAAAAAAAAAGCTACTTTGGACACCCAAGGGTTCCCTAAGATCACCCTAAGGGATTGGAGAATACACTGGTGATCTTGCAAGGATATATTCACCGACATGCAAGGCATGCTATCACTTTCAACATGGATACTTTGCTTGTAGTGCATGTGCAGTGGAAGATTCAAGAAGAAGTAGACTAGAGTCTCGAAGCGGATCACTCAAAGTTTCAGAGCTTCGGCATGTTTTGACATGTACAAGTTTTAGCAATTCCAGGATCGACAGCCATGTAAGACATATACAGGGAGTCATTCACTAATGATCTTGGTTAAGGAATCTAAACCACAACAACATGCAAGTCATTTTGCTGCGTACTTCAATAACAACAGGACCTTCAGGTTTAGGTAATGCAAATACAAGCAAGGCGTGTGTGTAGAGCAAAGATGCTCGGCATGGCAGACTAGTTGTTTTCATTCAACTTAGTATCGACATGCTACATCCAATAGGTTTCCAAGGAGAATTGCAACGAGTACAGGTACACTTTATTCATAAAATTAAGCTATTTTGTCAAAATTTATCCGACTTGACACGGTCGGGAACAATATACACACTTTTCTTAAAATTTTTTCTTCACTTTGAGTCTGGACACAAGGTACATAAAGCATGTTTTTCGGCCTAGTGTCGAGGAAGCAACTATGTTGGGCACATTTTTGACACCCCGTTTTCTGTAAATTTGTATATACGGACATGATGGAGGATGTCAAAAGTGTGTGTGGGATTGTTTTTGTGGGGTTTTTTTAGCTTGATTTAGCAAGCACATGTACATGCACTGCAAGTCGTTAGTCTAGTGACAGCTGTCAAGCTACTCTAAGTGCCCGTGAGTGAGTTTTTTGAAGTGAGACTTGTATGTAACTTAAACTCATGTACAAACTTAAAAAAGTTCTGTCAAATATCAAAAAATTGCATGTCTTAGCTCGTTCTGGTTTCTTGATGCTTTTGGATGCAATTTTTTGCCCTCGACTAGCTCTCTCTACACCTAGTCTTCCTATTACAACAGCCTATTCCTGTTGAGTTTGCACATTGTTGTGCGTGGGTTCAATTTGAAGGATTTCATCACTTTTGTTACAGAGTTTGCAGAGATTTTTTGAAGTTTGAAGTCATGTCTTTTGGAGTTATGGTCTGTTCTCTACAACCTACATGGCATGGCAGCTTTGGGGCAAAACTATGTAGGTTGAATTGTGGAAACCCATATGTCTTGTCATGGGAACCGAATAATAGAGATCGATAGCAAAAGATAGAGAAAGAGATCTTTGTATTGATGAATCTTTGTATAGTTTTGATACAACAGAGGAGCAAAATATATGGGCGCACTCCGTTGTACGGAGCTCGAACCTCCCGACCACCCCCGAGCTTCAGTTCGCTTGCATGCAGCGTCTCACTCGCACTCGCACTCGCACTCTCACTCTCACTCGCACTCTCACTCGCAGAAGAAGAGATCGGTGAATGATCCCCAAACACACCACCTGTCGTGCTTTTATCCTTCTTTTCCTCGAAAAGCCTGCACGATTTTCGTACCAAGTATACCTGCGAGAATAATATAAGAACGTGATCGCTAAGCGATCCGTAAAGGTTAGATTTCTATCATGACACTTTACACAGATCCTGTTTCAGACATTGATTTCTGCATCGCCTACAAAATAGCCAAAAGAACATACTCGTGCAACCAATTCAACATGATAATCAAAGTAAAAAAACATAATTATATACCTTCATAATCTCAATTGCCATACTCTACCATGAAGAAACAATCCACTTCTTGGTTGATAGCAGGGAGAACTGTATGATATTGTATGTCTGTCTGTCCCTGTGTACACTACACTGCTGCTGCCTTCTGTTTGTTTTCATCATAACTTTTACAAACGAACTCAGAACAGATCAATCCAGGTACTCAAAACGACGGGAATAGGTCTGTTCTACAAAGCAACGCGGACAGAATTGCGAAAAACGTCTTTGTTTAGCTAAAAACGTAACTTTTAGGTCGCAACTCATAAAACCTCTATTTTTGGATCTCCACTACTTTTACAACTTATTTTAAGCCTACCCATGCATTTTAAACTAAAACACATAAATATAAAACATTGATATTAATAAAAATCTTAATTTTACTGTTCATAGACAGACTATCTGTTATTCATTAATCTTTATCAAATCCGTCTTTAGTGTATTATTTTAAAAAAAGAATATATGTTCTCTCTTAATATTTCAACTCATTCGTATAAGCTCTATTTAATAGACTATTCAACAATCTTTCAGATCGTGCTAACGAAAGATATGCCCTGCTACATTCTTTTCGACTTTAAGAACTTCAAAGATTAGTCCTATTACATTCTCCCCTTATCAAAATTAACTCTGTCCTCAGAGTTGGTCTAAAGAGAGAAAAATTCTCTTTGCAAAACACTAAGATCAACCCATGATGCATCCTCTACTGGATAGTTCTGCCACTTAACCAAAACTTCCACAATGTCTCTATTTCTCATATGTTTAAAACGCCTATCTAGTACTAAGTCTGGTTCTACAATCAATGGTCCGTCATCTTTCAACTTAGAGTTGTCCTCTAAAACATGATGCACATTAGGAACATACTTTTTCAATAAATTAAACTCACATAGAATACATGATGCACTTTAACATGAGAAGGCAATTCCAATTTGTAAGCTAATGAACCAATGCGCTTCAAAATTTTAAATGGAGCAACAAATCGTGGAGACAATCTTCTATCATTTCCAAGAATCAAATGAGACTTCTCAAGAATAACCTTTAAAAAACCATATCACCAGTTTCATACTCCACAACACGATGTTTTTTGTCATAATACGGTTTATGTCTCTTTTGAGATTCTCTAATATTCCCCCTGATTTTGGCCGACTCGCTATCCATTTTCTCAAGCATCTCACGTGACAGTTCTACCTTATTCCTCGAATTAAGAAAATGAATAGGTGTAGGATAGTTATAGCCATACATTGCCTCAAACGGAGTCATCCTAATAGATGAATGATATGAACTGTTATATGCAAATTCAACCACCAAAGGCAGATATTCATTTCAATTAGATTGGTTTTCATTGACATACATTTGTAACATATCTTCTAAAATACGATTCACTCTCTCCGTTTCCCCATCTGTTTGAGGATGAAAATCAGTAGACATGCGTAACTGGGTACCTATAGAGTCAAAAGTCGCTCTCCAGAAATGAGAAGTGAACTTAGAATCTCTGTCAGACACTATGCTCTTGGGCATGCCATGCAAACGAAATATCTCTTTCATAAACAAGTATGCAATGGTCAATGCAGTATAAGTTATTTTTACAGGAAAGAAGTGAGCTTGTGTTGTGAGTCTATCTACCACTAGAAAGATCGAATCATACCCTCCACGAGTAGTAGGAAGTCTAATGATAAAGTCCATGGATATACACTCCCACTTCTGTAAAGGAATGTCTAAGGGTTGAAGGTCACCAAGTATCCTCTTATGTTCAATCTTAACTTGTTGACATTGAAAGCATTCACGCACATAATTCTTAACATCCAATTTCATACGCGGAAAAAGAATGAACTTTTAATCTTTTCATGTATCTTATTCAATCCAGGATGACCAGAAAAAGGTGAATTATGACACTCATGCAGAATTTGACTCTTAAAAGCAGAATTTGCAGGAATACACAAGCGGTCATAATAATACAGATTTTCCTTATACAAGTGATATCTGTTCTCATACCTCTCACCAATATTCTCACACAAGAATTTAAAAATAGGCATATAAAAGAATCATTTTCAACTTCAGCATGCATATCATCAATCAAATTGGATCGCACAACAGTCAACAAATTACACATGGGCCTACGACTCAATGCATCTGCAACTTTATTTTCTTTTTCACACAAACACTTCAAATCAAAGTCATACTCAGCCAGCAATTCAATCCATCTTCTTTGTTTGTTATTTAACAATGACTGAGTGAAATATACTTCAAGTTTTGATGATCAGTACGCAATTCAAATTTTACACCAAGCAAGAGATGACGCCAATGCTTCAATGCATGAACAACAACAAGCAATTCTAGATCATGTGTTGCATAGTTCAATTCATGTCGTCTTAATTTCCTAAACTCATATGCAACCACTCTTCCTTCTTGTGTCAAAACACAACCTAATTGTTCACCACTAGCGTCACAGGACACAACAAATGGTTTGCCCATCTCAGGAACGTTCAAAACACAATTTTCTGCTATTTTAGCCTTCAAGGTCTCAAAAGCAGTCTCGCAGGTAGAAGTCCACACAAAACCCTTGTCTTTCTTGGTCAATTCGGACAAAGCACTTGCTATCTTAGAGAAATCTTTAATGTGTGCTCTCTCATATTGTGCTAGACCCATAAAGCTTCGTACATCTCTTACTAACATAGTCTTAACTTTATCAAGATCAATGTGAATCCCCTCTTTAGAAATCACTCTTCCCAAATACACAATCTGATCCTTTGCAAAAAAATACTTACTTGCTTTGGCATACAATTTATGTTCACGCAAAACCTCAAATGTTTTCTTTAAGTGCAATGCACGATCTTCTTCATTTGTAGAATACACAAAAATATTATCCAAGAATACCAGAATGAAGTCATCCAGATACGAGTGAAAAATATTATTCATTAAGCACATGAAAGTTGTTGGTGCATTATTCAAACCAAAAGCAAGAACTCTAAATTCATAATGTCCATAACGTGTACGAAAAGAAATCTTTGGAATGTCTTCGGCCTTGATACGGATTTGATGGTAGCCAGAACGAAGGTCAACCTTTGAAAATATTGTGGCACCACTCAAATGACTAAGCAGTTTATCTATGTGAGGAAGAGGATATTTGTTCTTAATGGTCTGTTTGTTTAATCCCCTATAGTCGATGTATAACCTATATGTACCATCCTTTTTCTTTTTGAATAACACAAGACTACCCCAAGGAGATACACTAGGCTTAATGAAACCCTTTTTCAAAATATCATCAAGTTGTATCTTGAGCTCTTTAAGCTCATCAATATTGAACCTGTACGGAGATCTGGAATAAGGTGTCGCTCTTGGATATAGATCTATGGCATGGTCTACCGCTCTAGGCGGAGGTATACCAGGAAGATCGTCTGGAACACATCCTTAACTTCATGTAAGAGATCCTCTATAAATTCTCGATTTGTCTCTTTATGTTTATCCCCAGATTCTTCTTTAATCTCATTAGCAAACACAAGCAACGTCTCACACTCTTATCTAAGTCACCTTATCAATTCCATTGCCAAAACTAGATTTAGAATCTCTTTCTTTCCACAAAGAGTGTGACTTATCATCATCAAATGATTAAAGATATATTTTTCTTTCTTAACAATCAATCAAAACATGATTTTCAATGATCTAATTGATACCAATGATAACATCATGCATATCAATGTTTATGTTATAGAAATCACCTTTATAATTTCGACTCTTCAAAGAAAAAAAAACAAATTTTCTACTAACTTTTTCGTGAAACTATTATTACCACTAGTTAAGTCCACAAGTCTTTTAACTTCTCGATTTAATTTCAAGTTTAATTTCTCAATCAATTTAGACGATAAGAAGCAATGAATACTATCCAAATCAATTAAGAAATTCAAATTTTAATCTCAACTTCTATGCATAAATTCGATCTCACAGAAGCTTTCAAAGGACGTATCAAAGACATAAAATATCACAAAGAAGGGGTAGATGACTTACCTTTATCGTACGCATCGCCAAAAGTCTCCAATTGAGCCATCTTGGTACGTATTGTCTTATCGGTCACCTTGCTCGAGCATTCGAAAGTCTCATGGTCGTGTTCTCGATATTGAAAGTATAATCCAAATCTTTGAGTTCTTCAATCCATGCTTCTAAATCTTCGCATATCTTTCTTATGCCATCAAACTCTTTAAGCTTAGCCTTCGTTAAGAATGATTTGGTTGTCGCTTCTCCCATATCGTCATCGTTTCTTTTGGCGGTACCCCAGCGCCGCCACAATGATTATTGTTTTTAGGTGGATTAGCATGGTTTTCACCTTCATGTTGGCTATCAAGTCTACATAGATATCAAGCTCTCGTGCTGCTTTGCCCCGCAGAGCCTCAACACGCTCCCGATTTGCAATTTTTAGATCTTCTCATAGTCGTCGAATCAGGTCTTCTTGCTCCTTCATCCTCCTCTCGTATCCTTCCATGTCCAGAATCAACCGCTTGCTCTGATACCAATTGTCATGGGAACCGAATAATAGAGATCGATAGCAAAAGATAGAGAAAGAGATCTTTGTATTGATGAATCTTTGTATAGTTTTGATACAACAGAGGAGCAAAATATATGGGCGCACTCCGTTGTACGGAGCTCGAACCTCCCGACCACCCCCGAGCTTCAGTTCGCTTGCATGCAGCGTCTCACTCGCACTCGCACTCGCACTCTCACTCTCACTCGCACTCTCACTCGCAGAAGAAGAGATCGGTGAATGATCCCCAAACGCACCACCTGTCGTGCTTTTATCCTTCTTTTCCTCGAAAAGCCTGCACGATTTTCGTACCAAGTATACCTGCGAGAATAATATAAGAACGTGATCGCTAAGCGATCCGTAAAGGTTAGATTTCTATCATGACACTTTACACAGATCCTGTTTCAGACATTGATTTCTGCATCGCCTACAAAATAGCCAAAAGAACATACTCGTGCAACCAATTCAACATGATAATCAAAGTAAAAAAACATAATTATATACCTTCATAATCTCAATTGCCATACTCTACCATGAAGAAACAATCCACTTCTTGGTTGATAGCAGGGAGAACTGTATGATATTGTATGTCTGTCTGTCCCTGTGTACACTACACTGCTGCTGCCTTCTGTTTGTTTTTATCATAACTTTTACAAACGAACTCAGAACAGATCAATCCAGGTACTCAAAACGACGGGAATAGGCTTGTTCTACAAAGCAACGCGGACAGAATTGCGAAAAACGTCTTTGTTTAGCTAAAAACGTAACTTTTAGGTCGCAACTCATAAAACCTCTATTTTTGGATCTCCACTACTTTTACAACTTATTTTAAGCCTACCCATGCATTTTAAACTAAAACACATAAATATAAAACATTGATATTAATAAAAATCTTAATTTTACTGTTCATAGACAGACTATCTGTTATTCATTAATCTTTATCAAATCCGTCTTTAGTGTATTATTTTAAAAAAAGAATATATGTTCTCTCTTAATATTTCAACTCATTCGTATAAGCTCTATTTAATAGACTATTCAACAATCTTTCAGATCGTGCTAACGAAAGATATGCCCTGCTACATTCTTTTCGACTTTAAGAACTTCAAAGATTAGTCCTATTACATTCTCCCCTTATCAAAATTAACTCTGTCCTCAGAGTTGGTCTAAAGAGAGAAAAATTCTCTTTGCAAAACACTAAGATCAACCCATGATGCATCCTCTACTGGATAGTTCTGCCACTTAACCAAAACTTCCACAATGTCTCTATTTCTCATATGTTTAAAACGCCTATCTAGTACTAAGTCTGGTTCTACAATCAATGGTCCGTCATCTTTCAACTTAGAGTTGTCCTCTAAAACATGATGCACATTAGGAACATACTTTTTCAATAAATTAAACTCACATAGAATACATGATGCACTTTAACATGAGAAGGCAATTCCAATTTGTAAGCTAATGAACCAATGCGCTTCAAAATTTTAAATGGAGCAACAAATCGTGGAGACAATCTTCTATCATTTCCAAGAATCAAATGAGACTTCTCAAGAATAACCTTTAAAAAACCATATCACCAGTTTCATACTCCACAACACGATGTTTCTTGTCATAATACAGTTTATGTCTCTTTTGAGATTCTCTAATATTCCCCCTGATTTTGGCCGACTCGCTATCCATTTTCTCAAGCATCTCACGTGACAGTTCTACCTTATTCCTCGAATTAAGAAAATGAATAGGTGTAGGATAGTTATAGCCATACATTGCCTCAAACGGAGTCATCCTAATAGATGAATGATATGAACTGTTATATGCAAATTCAACCACCAAAGGCAGATATTCATTTCAATTAGATTGGTTTTCATTGACATACATTTGTAACATATCTTCTAAAATACGATTCACTCTCTCCGTTTCCCCATCTGTTTGAGGATGAAAATCAGTAGACATGCGTAACTGGGTACCTATAGAGTCAAAAGTCGCTCTCCAGAAATGAGAAGTGAACTTAGAATCTCTGTCAGACACTATGCTCTTGGGCATGCCATGCAAACGAAATATCTCTTTCATAAACAAGTATGCAATGGTCAATGCAGTATAAGTTATTTTTACAGGAAAGAAGTGAGCTTGTGTTGTGAGTCTATCTACCACTAGAAAGATCGAATCATACCCTCCACGAGTAGTAGGAAGTCTAATGATAAAGTCCATGGATATACACTCCCACTTCTGTAAAGGAATGTCTAAGGGTTGAAGGTCACCAAGTATCCTCTTATGTTCAATCTTAACTTGTTGACATTGAAAGCATTCACGCACATAATTCTTAACATCCAATTTCATACGCGGAAAAAGAATGAACTTTTAATCTTTTCATGTATCTTATTCAATCCAGGATGACCAGAAAAAGGTGAATTATGACACTCATGCAGAATTTGACTCTTAAAAGCAGAATTTGCAGGAATACACAAGCGGTCATAATAATACAGATTTTCCTTATACAAGTGATATCTGTTCTCATACCTCTCACCAATATTCTCACACAAGAATTTAAAAATAGGCATATAAAAGAATCATTTTCAACTTCAGCATGCATATCATCAATCAAATTGGATCGCACAACAGTCAACAAATTACACATGGGCCTACGACTCAATGCATCTGCAACTTTATTTTCTTTTTCACACAAACACTTCAAATCAAAGTCATACTCAGCCAGCAATTCAATCCATCTTCTTTGTTTGTTATTTAACAATGACTGAGTGAAATATACTTCAAGTTTTGATGATCAGTACGCAATTCAAATTTTACACCAAGCAAGAGATGACGCCAATGCTTCAATGCATGAACAACAACAAGCAATTCTAGATCATGTGTTGCATAGTTCAATTCATGTCGTCTTAATTTCCTAAACTCATATGCAACCACTCTTCCTTCTTGTGTCAAAACACAACCTAATTGTTCACCACTAGCGTCACAGGACACAACAAATGGTTTGCCCATCTCAGGAACGTTCAAAACACAATTTTCTGCTATTTTAGCCTTCAAGGTCTCAAAAGCAGTCTCGCAGGTAGAAGTCCACACAAAACCCTTGTCTTTCTTGGTCAATTCGGACAAAGCACTTGCTATCTTAGAGAAATCTTTAATGTGTGCTCTCTCATATTGTGCTAGACCCATAAAGCTTCGTACATCTCTTACTAACATAGTCTTAACTTTATCAAGATCAATGTGAATCCCCTCTTTAGAAATCACTCTTCCCAAATACACAATCTGATCCTTTGCAAAAAAATACTTACTTGCTTTGGCATACAATTTATGTTCACGCAAAACCTCAAATGTTTTCTTTAAGTGCAATGCACGATCTTCTTCATTTGTAGAATACACAAAAATATTATCCAAGAATACCAGAATGAAGTCATCCAGATACGGGTGAAAAATATTATTCATTAAGCACATGAAAGTTGTTGGTGCATTATTCAAACCAAAAGCAAGAACTCTAAATTCATAATGTCCATAACGTGTACGAAAAGAAATCTTTGGAATGTCCTCGGCCTTGATACGGATTTGATGGTAGCCAGAACGAAGGTCAACCTTTGAAAATATTGTGGCACCACTCAAATGACTAAGCAGTTTATCTATGTGAGGAAGAGGATATTTGTTCTTAATGGTCTGTTTGTTTAATCCCCTATAGTCGATGTATAACCTATATGTACCATCCTTTTTCTTTTTGAATAACACAAGACTACCCCAAGGAGATACACTAGGCTTAATGAAACCCTTTTTCAAAATATCATCAAGTTGTATCTTGAGCTCTTTAAGCTCATCAATATTGAACCTGTACGGAGATCTGGAATAAGGTGTCGCTCTTGGATATAGATCTATGGCATGGTCTACCGCTCTAGGCAGAGGTATACCAGGAAGATCGTCTGGAACACATCCTTAACTTCATGTAAGAGATCCTCTATAAATTCTCGATTTGTCTCTTTATGTTTATCCCCAGATTCTTCTTTAATCTCATTAGCAAACACAAGCAACGTCTCACACAAGCAAACACAAGCAACGTCTCACACTCTTATCTAAGTCACCTTATCAATTCCATTGCCAAAACTAGATTTAGAATCTCTTTCTTTCCACAAAGAGTGTGACTTATCATCATCAAATGATTAAAGATATATTTTTCTTTCTTAACAATCAATCAAAACATGATTTTCAATGATCTAATTGATACCAATGATAACATCATGCATATCAATGTTTATGTTATAGAAATCACCTTTATGATTTCGACTCTTCAAAGAAAAAAAAACAAATTTTCTACTAACTTTTTCGTGAAACTATTATTACCACTAGTTAAGTCCACAAGTCTTTTAACTTCTCGATTTAATTTCAAGTTTAATTTCTCAATCAATTTAGACGATAAGAAGCAATGAATACTATCCAAATCAATTAAGAAATTCAAATTTTAATCTCAACTTCTATGCATAAATTCGATCTCACAGAAGCTTTCAAAGGACGTATCAAAGACATAAAATATCACAAAGAAGGGGTAGATGACTTACCTTTATCGTACGCATCGCCAAAAGTCTCCAATTGAGCCATCTTGGTACGTATTGTCTTATCGGTCACCTTGCTCGAGCATTCGAAAGTCTCATGGTCGTGTTCTCGATATTGAAAGTATAATCCAAATCTTTGAGTTCTTCAATCCATGCTTCTAAATCTTCGCATATCTTTCTTATGCCATCAAACTCTTTAAGCTTAGCCTTCGTTAAGAATGATTTGGTTGTCGCTTCTCCCATATCGTCATCGTTTCTTTTGGCGGTACCCCAGCGCCGCCACAATGATTATTGTTTTTAGGTGGATTAGCATGGTTTTCACCTTCATGTTGGCTATCAAGTCTACATAGATATCAAGCTCTCGTGCTGCTTTGCCCCGCAGAGCCTCAACACGCTCCCGATTTGCAATTTTTAGATCTTCTCATAGTCGTCGAATCAGGTCTTCTTGCTCCTTCATCCTCCTCTCGTATCCTTCCATGTCCAGAATCAACCGCTTGCTCTGATACCAATTGTCATGGGAACCGAATAATAGAGATCGATAGCAAAAGATAGAGAAAGAGATCTTTGTATTGATGAATCTTTGTATAGTTTTGATACAACAGAGGAGCAAAATATATGGGCGCACTCCGTTGTACGGAGCTCGAACCTCCCGACCACCCCCGAGCTTCAGTTCGCTTGCATGCAGCGTCTCACTCGCACTCGCACTCGCACTCTCACTCTCACTCGCACTCTCACTCGCAGAAGAAGAGATCGGTGAATGATCCCCAAACGCACCACCTGTCGTGCTTTTATCCTTCTTTTCCTCGAAAAGCCTGCACGATTTTCGTACCAAGTATACCTGCGAGAATAATATAAGAACGTGATCGCTAAGCGATCCGTAAAGGTTAGATTTCTATCATGACACTTTACACAGATCCTGTTTCAGACATTGATTTCTGCATCGCCTACAAAATAGCCAAAAGAACATACTCGTGCAACCAATTCAACATGATAATCAAAGTAAAAAAACATAATTATATACCTTCATAATCTCAATTGCCATACTCTACCATGAAGAAACAATCCACTTCTTGGTTGATAGCAGGGAGAACTGTATGATATTGTATGTCTGTCTGTCCCTGTGTACACTACACTGCTGCTGCCTTCTGTTTGTTTTCATCATAACTTTTACAAACGAACTCAGAACAGATCAATCCAGGTACTCAAAACGACGGGAATAGGTCTGGTCTACAAAGCAACGCGGACAGAATTGCGAAAAACGTCTTTGTTTGGCTAAAAACGTAACTTTTAGATCGCGACTCATAAAACCTTTATTTTTGGATCTCCACTACTTTTACAACTTATTTTAAGCCTACCCATGCATTTTAAGCTAAAACACATAAATATAAAACATTGATATTAATAAAAATCTTAATTTTACTGTTCATAGACAGACTATCTGTTATTCATTAATCTTTATCAAATCCGTCTTTAGTGTATTATTTAAAAAAAAGAATATATGTTCTCTCTTAATATTTCAACTCATTCGTATAAGCTCTATTTAATAGACTATTCAACAATCTTTCAGATCGTGCTAACGAAAGATATGCCCTGCTACATTCTTTTCGACTTTAAGAACTTCAAAGATTAGTCCTATTACATGTCTTGTGGGTGATGTATGCTTTGAAGGGGGAGTTTTAAAATTTTTTTTTATGAAGGGAAAATATTTGTTTTCAAGAGCATTGGTAGGCGACGTCCGTAGGGACTGGACCAATGTAATCTCGCCTTGACGTTGGCGGTTCCGCGGTTTTAGTCCTGCCCTCCAACTAGCAAGTCACATGGGCGGCCTTCCTGCCCCTGTTCATTACTCAAGATTGTTTGTTCTGTCCGAGCATTATAGTAACTGTGGAACACCGGATCCCATTCCGACCTTGCTATGTGAAAAACGTTTTCGGCCATATGTACCGATAGTTTTTGGGAGATGTGGTTGACAGCCCTGACCCTAAAGCGATAGCGAGAGCTAGACAATTGAAGAATGATGTGGTTGCAGTCATTCTAAACAATTACTAGCGGTGGATTGACGTGGCTGCAGTCATCCGAACTCCCCTTGCTATCCGCTTCCATCGAATGGTGGAAGACAAAACGGGTATTGAACCATTCTTGCTTGTTCCTTCCACCAGTCCACATCCGGACTTGAACCGGTGCTGTTTCCTTTCCTAGTACATAGGAATGCTCTATCCTTTAAGCTACGTGAGCCAAAAGAACCGCTGCCGTTTCCATTACTAAAAAACTCAATTGGAGAAATGAAAGGTTCCTAGGGCCCAATAGGCAAACAAGTGCAGTGCTTCATGACATCATGTCGCGAGTAATTCCATAGTGGCTCAAGCGGTAAGCTACTAAAGGGCCTTCTTGTTGTAACGATCCTAACAGTTAGCAAAGCCAATTTTACATGTGATAACTGCTTGTTTCCTTGATTCGTTTTCACACTAGCTTCTTTATTTTCTTAAACCTGCAAGCAAAGCGAATCTCCCTCAACACCACAAACGCACACACCTAAGATAACTTACCTCTACGCAACCACAACTTGGCAATTGGATAACCACGCAATGAATGGTAGGGCATCCAATGGGGGGTAAAAAATGGGTTTTTTGAATTAAATTAGGGAGTTTTTGGTGAACCCTAAGGGCTTGGAGGGGGAAATGCTTCACGGTATGCCATGTGGTAGGTGGGTATCATCTCACATACAAGGAGTCGGGCAAGGGGGTCGTGCTTTATATAATGGAGCATAACCACCCTCTATTGCATCAAAGGAGGGAGCTCTCAAGGGGAGCCCATTGCGTGTGGCTATGGCGGGTGCGCGTCCGACTCTGTGCGGTGGTGCGTTGGGCATCCGTTGCCGGCCGCGGGCGATGTAGCTCGCGTTGTGGATGATGACGTGGCAGCTTGCCAGGGGGCCATGCCCACGTGCCGTAAAGGTGCTAAAAACCTTTTGGTAAGAGGTGGTACCCACACACTAGGAAGAGGATGGGGTGTAGAGGGGCCTCTTTATTTTCCATGAGCTTATGGAGCTGATTAACATTTTTACGAATAGGTGTACGCCATGTGTGCAAGAATGGTAGGTGTGTAAGAGATGTGTAAGAGTGGTCAAGGATGCACTTTTTTCCCCAAAATGAAGGTGGACAATTTTATGATTTTTGGCCTTCCATCACTCCCACATATGATCTCCAATTTGAGCGGAGATTATAGATCTGCAATCTACGCATCAAGCTTTTTCCATGGACATGCTACTGCATGATATGGTTTTACCCACTAGATTTTAAATTCAATTTTGGGGGGAAGCTTTGAATTCAAATAAACTAGCCATTTTGCATATTTGAATTCAAAAGCTGTCTTTTGATTACTTTCTTATTACTAAAGGTTTGAATTCCTTAAACTGCCAAATAAAGAGGCCCTCCTAGACCCCATTCTCTTCCTAATGAGTAGTGGCACCGCAACTATTTAGACTTGGGGCTCAAGGCAAGCCCATGGGGCGCTTTCACATGCAATTAAGGATGCTAAATATAGGAGGGTGAAGTCCAAAAATAGAAAAGAGGAGACTCACACGACAAAAGGGCCCCCGTTTTTGGTAGTTTTTGGGAGAGTTTTTAGGACGGTTTTTGGGGCACTCCGGGGGAGCCGAGAAGGAGAAGAGGAAGAAGAAGAGCGGGGAGTTTTTTGGTTCAAGTTGGAGCCCTCGGCCTAGAAGAGGCAGACTCGGAGGTGTGTTCTTGAGTTCTCAAGACAGGACGAAGGCGAGCAGTTTGGAGCGAAGGTGCCACCATAGATGGGTTTTGTTGTCATGCTCTCAGCAAGGAGGGGCACACAAGCAGTGAAGCAGTGGTTGCATTTATTTCTTTGTTACTTGAGGTCTCCATGCTGGCGAATAGGTTGTAGCAGTTTTTGAGGATTGTATAGACGTGGTTTTTTTGTCATAATTGAAGCAGAACATATTGATTTTTGGTATCGTTTCTTCCCCTTTCCCCCTTCTTCTCTTCGCTCTATTCCGACCATCCGGTGCTGGTGTTGGAGATATGTGTACCTCCCTGGGCCTATGTGTGTGTGAAAGAGAAAGAGATAGTGGTGTGTGTTGCGGCACGATCGTAAACGGGCCAAACCGGTGTGTATGGCTATCAGTTGTGTGAGTTTTGAAGGTGAGCTGTAGTGGGTTGGGGTGGAGTGATTATCTTGGTCTATAGAGAGGTAAATTATCCTAGGCTATAGAGAGGTAAATTATTTGGGTTCCGGGTGTGTTACGCTTTCCCCCCATCCATCTTCTGGTCCCCCCATGGAGGAGCTATCTGATGGCTCCTGTTTCAAGAGGAAGTTGTGGTTTGAGAGCAGATGAAGTGCGAAGTTTGAAGAGCAGATATGGTGCAAGATGACTTGGGTGGGTTTTCCTATTTTCACTGGGATGGAAGATGCGAAAGCCTGGCTGCAGGATTATGGCCTATTTGTGTTGGAAAATAGGGTGGGTTTTCCTATTTTCACTGGGATGGAAGATGCGAAAACATGGCTGCAGGATTATGGCCTATTTGTGTTGGAAAACAGGTTGACAAGGGAAGAGGGTGCAGTGAGGAATTTCCCGTTGTTGGTTCGAGGAAGTGCAAAGTGGTGGTTTGATGGGCTACTGGCAAAAGAAAAGTTGAACGATGAAGCTTTGGACGCGGCTTTTCGTTGCCAGTATGTGCCAGCGATGCAGATGCATGAGGTAAAGAGAAAATTGGATGGTTAAAAGTAGAATCTCGACAGAAGTTTCCAAACATTCATATGGGAATTTGAAGCCCTTTGGCGAGAGTTGATGGAGGTAACTGGTACTCAAAGTGTTGATTTTCTAAAGATGAACAAGTTTTTTTATTGTTTGCATGAGGAGATCATAGACAAAGTGGAGACGGATGGGCCTGTGACGTATGTTGTGGTGGTGGAATTGGCGAGAGGATGAACCAAAAGGATATTAACGAAGTGGCAGGCCAAGCAGGGTTTGCCAGATGTGGTAATGCCAAAGCAAATGGAAATGGTGAGAGGTGAGCCGAAAGTGGTGCAAAGGAGTGTACTAGTGCAGGGAGAACCCAGGGTTTTGTGGATGCAAAGAGATGGGGTGGTTCCCAGAGGTATGGCAATTAGGGTGGCTCCAATTGTGTAAGAGGTGGAGACAATTCCAGACCGGGCAAGAGAAGTAGTACCAAATTGAGGTATGGATGTTCGTCATTATTTGTAGAATGGTAAAGACTAGAGGGTATGATTTGCAAATGAAGTCGAGGCAGTAAAGCTGGAAGAGATTCCAAAATTGGAGACAGAGGATGAAGGTGAGCCAAGCAAATGCAGCTCCACGGATGCTGATGCAAGCTGGGAGACAGAGTCAACCTAGTCCAGGTATGAAGAGTATGATCTTTTGAATGTGCATGGAGATATGAAGGATAAGTCTGAAGAGCACGGAGTAGTGCATGCCGATGTGCCTAGTGAGATCAAGTGGAGGAGTCTATATCCACCTATGAGGATATACAACTAGAAATGGTGTAGGATTTTTCCAAATGGGGTGATGCGGCCTTACTTACAGATGAGGACCATGATGATGCAGTGTGGGGAGAATTTCTCTCTACCATGGAAGAGCGTGATGCAACAATTAAAGAGGTGGTCAAAGAACGGGAAATTGAAGAAGACAAGCAGGTGGAACAGATCTTGAGGATCCAGGGGTTGAAGAAGAAGATCTTCATGATGCTAGTAGAGAGGAGTGTACGAGTTCAGAAGAGGTGCAAAGTCCAATGCCAGAGGCATGCCATATGGAAACTAAAGGAGATTTCCCAATTGTGTCTAAGCTATCAAAATAGGTATGCAATACATGGTTGAAGTGTATGCTTGTGAGTGTAGCAGTGAGGTATGTTATCTGCTAGATACGGAGTTCCATGGAGATGAACTCTGCTTTACATGGTTGGGAGGGAGGGTCAGAATTGTTGGTCGATGCAGATGGTGTGATTGAAGTGCCAAGTGCATTGGTTGGTACAAGTGGTATGCTCACTGAGCCAGTTATGTTGATGAGGCAGGTAAAGGTGAGAAGAAGTGCTAAGGTGATTTGGGCATATTGTGTGCATGGCTGGTTGCGAAAATGGGTGAAGCATTGTTGGAGAGTGCTACAAATGGATGGAAGGAGTCAGTGCCAGGTTTTTGATCCAGGCGGAAGCCAGGTGATGCAGGGGATGGGGCAACCCACTTGAGGTTTGGGAGTAGTTGGCAGGAGTAGGGCCTTGTACATATGGTAGGTTTTTGTGGTTTGCTCACAGTTTTGGATAGTGTTTGCAGCAAATAGAAGAATAAAGATGCTTTATGGTTGAACATGAATGTTCAACAAGGGGGTGGGGCAATGATGGTGCAGTCAAAGCGTGTCGATCTTGGTGGAGGGAACATGTAGTGATGTGTATGCTTACAGATGCATAACAGAGGGCTAGGACAGATGGGAACAACCTGGGCAGACAAATGGCAGAGGAGATGTATGCTTTATGTGGTTTTCTCTTCCAAAAGGGCTCCAGATAGAGCGTGACAGGGTGGCAGATGTGAAGGGTGATCAAAGTGTTGTTTTTCGGCCCTAGTATATAGAGCTTGAAGTGCTGATGGAACAGGTCTAGACGGCTTGTCAAACAGAGCTATAGTTTGCAAGATATTGGAGGTTAAAGAAAGGGGTGGTTGCAGAACTGAGACGGATAGGTTAGATGATGCCAAGTGGTTAAAGTGGGTTTTAGCACATGGACATTAAGTGCTTGAATTATAGAGTGTGTCAGTTTTTTCACATTAGCAATCCAATTAGCAGTTGAAGTTTTACTGGGGACTAGTTTTGAGCCAATTGGGCCACTTTGGAGAATGTGCCATCTGGTGTTTTTTGAAGTGATAGATTTTTTAGGGGTAGTGGAAAACATATAGAGCTGATAGAAAGTGACTGCATGTCAAACGGAGCCTTGGTTGGCAAGTTATTGCGAATTGAAGTTGATGCCAAGTGGTGGCGGTGTGGTGCAAGGAGATTTCTCTAGATTTTAGTTGGCCTGGTTAGAGCACCTTGGGAAGTCAAAATGTGGCTGAGATGGGTGGAGACCAAAGCCAAAAAGGTGTGTTATCAACTGGATTTTGTAGATTGGCAACTGGATCACCGCGCAATTAATGGAAGGGCATCCAATAGGGGGTAAAAAATGGCTTTTTTGAATTAAATTAGGGAGTTTCTGGTGAACCCTAACGGCTTGGAGGGGCCAGTGCTTCACGTTATGCCATGTCGTAGGTGGGTATGATCCCACATACAAGGAGTTGGGCAAGGGGGTCGTGCTTCATATAGTGGAGCGTGACCACCCTCTATTGCATCAAAGGAGGGAGCTCTCAAGGGGAGCTCACTGCGTGTGGCTATGGCGGGTGCACATCTGGCTCTGTGCGGTGGCGGGTTGGGCATCCGCGGGCGGCATAGCTCGTGATGTGGACAATGGCGTGGTAGCTTGCTAGGGGGCCATGCCCGAGTGCCGTAAAGGTGCCAAAAACATTTTGATAAGAGGCGGTACCCGCAGTAGCGGCGCCGCAACTGGTTAGACTTGGGGTTCAAGGCAAGCCCATGGGTCGCTTTCACATGCAGTTAAGGATGCTAAATATAGGAGGGTGAAGTCCGAAAATAGAAAAGAGGAGACTCACACGACAAAAGAGGGCTCGTTTTTGGCAGTTTTTGGGAGAGTTTTGAGGACGGTTTTTGGGGCGCTCCTGGGGAGTCGAGAAGGAGAAGAGGAAGAAGAAGAGCGGGGAGTTTTTTGATTCAAGGTGGAGCCCTTGGCGTAGAAGAGACGGACTCGGATGTGTGTTCCCGAGTTCTCAAGATAGGACAAAGGCGAGTAGTTTGGAGCAAAGGTGCCACCATATATGGGTTATGTTTTCGTGCTCTCAGCAAAAGGAGGAGCACACAGTGGTTGTAGTTTTTTCTTTGTTGCTTGAGGTCTCCATGCCGAGTAGGTTGTAGCAGTTTTTGACAATTGTATAGATGAGGTTTTTTTGTCATAACTGAAGCAAACCATATCGATTTTTGGTTTCGTTTCTTCCCCTTTCCCCCTTCTTCTCTTTGCTCTATTCCAACCATCCAGTGCCGGTGTTGGAGATGTGTGTACCTCCCCGGGCCTCTGTGTGTGTGAAAGAGAAAGAGAGAGTGGTGTGTGTTGCAGCACAATCGTAAACGGGCCTGGTGTGGATTGCTGTCAGTTGTGCAAGTTTTGAAGGTGAACTCTAGTGGATTGGGGTGCACTGATTATCCTGGGCTATAGAGAGGCAAACTGTTTGGGTTCCGGGTGTGTTTCCCTTCCTCCCATCCAACGTTAGTCTTGATAGCCTTTTGAGAAATCCAATGACCCAATGTACCATGTTTGTAAATTGTGGCACAAACACAAGAGGTAATAGATGGTATGGAGGCCATCTCGCTCTCCTTTTCGGAAATCCAATGAATCAATGTAGAAAGTTTGTAAATTTTGGCATGGACACTAGAGGATAAAGAGTTCTCAATAGCCATGGACAAAATAAAATACAAAGAAAGTTCAATGTCTTACAATGAGTGTACATGCATACTATCAAAATACAAGGAACTTTGGAATACTTTATTGATTTGTCCTTTTCTATTTGTAGCCAATAGTACTAGAATATGTGCATTGCATCTGGCTAGTGATTGATTCTACTCTTATCCAACACAGAGGATCATACCATAGTGCAAATCTGTTCATCCTTGGTGGAAGACACACTTTGTACATCTCCTTTTTCTCTAGCCTTTTGTGATCAAACATACTTAGTGGCTCCTTCCCCAAGAAACTCTCTTGTAGCTCATTGTTCTTTGAACAACGTACTTGATGACCTTCATAAATCTACTTTCTCAGTGCTTTCAATTGATGTGCATTAAGCCTTGTGTTGGGATACATTTATTAATAAAAAACTATTTTTTAAAACAAATAAACGTGTTGTTTGAATGATACATGAGTAAATAATCAAATTTTTATTTATCGATCGATAAGTTTATCAATCAAGAACCCATAAATATAAAGTGGCTAAATAATTTCTATTTAATTAACTTATTGATCAATGTGTCTCTCATATACACATTACTCTCTCTCTCTCTCTCTCTCTCTCTCTCTCTCTCTCCGCTTATAGAAAATCACTCTCTCTCTAGCCTACAATCACACATCCTCTCTCTACCTTCCAAAAATCACACCCTCTTTCTAGTGATAACCATTTTTTGGCCATCTACATTTTCCATAGTGAGCTACCTCACCCAAGAAAAAACACCTAAACAGTATGGCTATCCTCATCTTTTCATTGTACATAGGTGTGTGTGAGTTAGGGTACTTTAACTATATCTCCTAAAAAACCCTTAGCTAGCTAGTCACTAGGCTTGTTGAGTCAAAATAAATAAATAAAAATAAAAAGAGAACTTTATTATGTTCCATTTTTATGTAGATATTTCATTATATGGGGGACCTAAATATAGGTATTGTTATTATTATTATTTGGGTATTTGTTTAAATATTTATACCTTGGTGTGTATTATTTGCCTAAGTATGCTATATACATTGACTCACCATTACCACTTTTTTTTTTACCATTATGCATACTCTCTATTGTATAAAAACATCACTTTGTCCAATCCTCTCTAAATTTTAGTGTGAACCCACTCCAAGAAAAATCACAAAAATATCTTTCACCCAATTATTTCTTTTCACTAAATTGGTATTTTCTACATGCACTTTTTGTTACTTCTTGTAAATTAAACTACATCACTAAATAAATATGAGCGACCTTTCATTTGATTCCACAATATTTTCAAATCTTTTATTTTCACTACAAGAGGTTATGTGCACTTGTGACGGTTGTAGTGACGAAAATACAATGGGTTTTTTACCTGTCGATGTTGCTAAAAGCATCACTAAAAGCGTCGCAACAAAAACCTCGCTATAAGTGTCTCTAAATAGCGACTCTCATAGCAACACATACAATTTCTAATTTAGTTACACATATAGTGACGTTGCAGAACCTTATATAAAGACGACAATAGCGACGTTGGAGAATAAGAAAAATTGGATGGTAGGGCATTCTATCAAACATATTGAGCATTGTTTCTAAAATAAATATGCAAAACTAACGAAAGTGAATTGGCAAAAGTAATACAATGACAAAATTATACACATCATAGGCAAAATCATTTGATTGTTAAGCTTTGACCAAAATGTAATAGTTACAACATAATTGTCAATACTTTCGACGAAAGTGAATCGGCAAAAGTAATAAATAACAAAATTATACACATCATAGGCAAAATCATTTGATTGTTAAGCTTTGACCAAAATGTAATAGTTACAACACAATTGTCATTATTGAGAAAATACATCATTGACCAATAGTTACAAAAATGATGTACACATGTCATCTCATTATACATGTTATGAGAAAAAAAAACTAGTTCTATTTGGTTACGGCTAGATTGACGTTGTCTAATCAGATGTCTTATTGCGTCTAAGCGGCGTATCTGTCGCATTCTGCAAAAAAAAAAGACTTTCTGAAAGTATAAACATATAAATACCAAAAAATCTATTTTTTAGTTTATCATTAAAATACAACAAATGTAAGAGAGTAAAGTTAAATACTAACCATGCCGGAGCAAGAATTGAGAATGTCCATAAGCATGTTTAAGCCCTTTCTGCCCGCATACTCACGCTCGTACAATGTGGGGTCACGTTCTGTCACTGACCACTGTCCAAAACATACAAAGAATATGTTATGCTAGAATTTAAAAGTACAATTATCCATAACTACCAAACCTAAAGGGAAATGCAAAAACACTTACAAAGTCCGCCTCAAATGATGTCCACCCACCACTCCTCAAGTGGTGCGAGCTCCCTGCCGCTACTCACTCTTTGTATGCCTCCTTTTGTTGCTTCCACTTATCAGAACTCTCGCTCGTTGCTCACTTTTCATTCTTCCAATATTCTTTGGCTAGACAATCTGGCCTGCTCCACTCATGCTTTATTGATTTTTGCACTTCAAAACCCTTATGATTGCAGTATTCGCGATTTGCACCTTCATCAGGTCTTCATTGAATCGCTCATCCCAACTTGACATGGGAAACTCGTCATGCAGCATGTTGATGACTCTGTCTTTTAATTCATTTGGCATTTCACTCTAGGTGTTTAGTATGTAGTGTCAAAACACCTAAGAGCAAAGTCTCTGCATGCGCGAGATCACCTTCTTGCCGTCGCAGGGATGTCAAGTGGCATCTCGAGTGGCGTCTTGATGGGGGTACAAACGATAGGTGTCTCCACTAGAGTCTAGGCCCTGAAGCAAGGAGTATCAACTAGGGTGACTCGTGAAGGAGTAGCGAGTGGTGTGTAGCCAGGAACGGCGATAGTTGTGCAAAATCTGGAGTAGAGGGTGATGCCATGGCTTGTGTGGGGTCGGGAAAAGAAGGGGAAGGTAAGGAGCCTCATTGACTACGAGGTGGTGTCGAAGCATCAGTGGCGGAATCTCCACAACAATCTCTGTGCCACCAATAGAGTGTCGGTGCCTAGAAGTGTGTGTAGATTGTCTAGTCAACATCAAACTCTCTGAGCGCGATGATTGCTCCAAAATAGAAGAAGATGCTGAAGGAATGGAACGATGCAATGGTGCTCCACAACAATTATGCTTCTCGTACCACCTCGTCTACTCTGGGTCCAAGGAATAAATAAAGTGATCATCATCCATACCTGCATTAAATACACAAACATTAAATCTTAATGATGAATGGAGAAGAAAATTTGAACAAGTTATAATTTGATTAATCACAATTTAAATTTCACAAGTGTAGCATATACACAAGAATGGATAAAACTCCACGTGAATACAATATATATTATGAAAAGGATCAAAATTCCCCAGATACAATGTTTATGGCTTTAAGAGGTCTCTCTCTCTCATCCTCGCATAACTCCCTATGTCTATATAGAGCTCTCTGTTTAGGCAGATGTCCTCCATTTAATTTTGTAGATTCTCCCATAGAGAGTAGTAGCGCCAGGCTCATCTGGCACCACCTTAGTGGCTTCCAAATCAACATCCTCTCTTTTCCCCTCCACTAATGTTGTCGTGACTGGCACATGGTAGCCCTCATACATCCATGCACTACGAGGGGCTACCTCTATGACATACCACCAGTTTGGTGCAGACTTTATAGAATGAAATACCACCTGCAAGAGCCACATAACTTACATGAATGCTTCAAGACCACCAGTCCTCTAAAATTGGATGTTAAATATTTACAGACTTACTTTTTCACAATGCTCGGGTAGTACGAAAGTGTCTCGAATGTCGGTCCAGTTTCTGGTTGAATCCACCTCAAGGAAACCTAACTCTCCTTTGAATACAGTAGCGTTGCAACCCTCCATGTTTATCTTGAACCATTGCATGTCAAACAAATCCACAAAAAATCCTCTATAATCAATCCTCAAAATCCCTTGTAGCGTGCTAAAGTAAGTGAGTTCCGCCACCACATATCTGCATCAAAGGACCGTCATCGACTAGATTGTTTGAGTTTTGCCATGATTCCACAATCTTGTGTAAAACGCTTCTTGTCGATCCATTCTATCCTAAAATGATGACCTTTATACCATGCTACTGTGTACGCATTATACTACAACCAACAAAGATTATGAGTGGCCATCCAAAAATCTAGAAAGCCATGAGTCGTACATTGCAAACTTACCTTGGTCATGCAACCTGGAGAGTACTCCCACTACTCCTCTGTCACTTGTTCGCCACACTGTTGTGCGCTTTTCAATTGGTTGTGCAACCATCTTAAGCTCATGAATGTTGGTAGGCTCTCAAGACTTGCCAGATAATGCATCGATGGTTGTCTTCCCCGTCTGCACTTGATTTTTGCCCTTTGTTGCTCTTGCTTTGCATCCTCATATTGTGAAATCCACTTTTGCATCACTGGATTATGAAGCATGCAAAATTGATTGATTTTAACCTCTAGATCTCTGTCATTTTTTTCTCAACACTGAGATTGCACATGACCATCCCAGATATGTGCTCATCATCTATGGTCCGCATAGCGTGTCTCTGGTACGATCAAATCCATCTAGCCACTCTCCAATGTAAACTAGGGACTCTGATACCGGGCAACCTTTTGCCATGCTACCCTCTGGACATGCCTTCTGATGAGCATATCCCTTAAGAATTTTCATGAAACCTTCTAAAAAGAACTTCCATACCGAATGCATTATGCCAGCTATTTCCACCTCATCAACTATGTGAACAAGAAGATACACTTGAATGGTTAGCATGGTAGTAGGAAAGTGTTTCTCAAACATGCATACAAACTCCACAACATTTAGTTTGGCGGATGGTAAGGAATCTACATGGATCTCCTTTTAAGATATCCATTGCACCAACTTTGCAAGTTTGTAGATTGTGGTACAGATGTTAGGAGACAAACATCCCTCAATGGACACCGGTAAAATAAACTGAAAAACACGTCTAGCAATGATATTGAAGTCCACACACGGATATACTACACAATTTCCACTATGATAGATTCCACTTCAAAGATACCTGGCACATTTTATGCCAGTCGTGTGACTTCAAACCAGTAGGCTTCCCTTCTTTAGTGAAACATTTTTGGAGTGAGTGCATTATGCCAGTCGACATCCACACGGATCGAACAATCTCTTTTACTTTGCATTCTTGGCCTCCTCTCAAAATCCATGGCGCTTTAGGGAGTTTTATTGATTCATTAGTGCTGTGTCTGTGGCCAATATTGCTCCATACGATCCACATTTCTAAGGTCAATTCTGGCCCCCAAAGTATCTTTCTTACTGATGAGATGGTCCCACAACAGATTATCCACATCCTTAAATATGTGCATTGGATCGAGCAAGTGATTGATCATGAATCTGGGCCAATATGGTAACTCGTATCATAAAGAGAGTCTCTTCATCCCTGGGGGCAAACCGTCATCACACATCTCCTTTTGCTCTTATGATGCTCGAGAGAACATCCTTGGTGGCTCTCTTCCCAGAAACCCGTCGCGTAACTGGGGATTCTCTGGAAGATGCGCTTGACGACCTTTGTAGATTTTCTTCTTTAGTGAGGGCACCCAGCGTGCATTAAGTCTAGGTCCACATGTGACACATGCTATGTATCCGCTTCTTTGAAGCCCTGCATGTATACACATGACAATAGATAAGATCAAGAAAAACAAAGGTTTATAGTGTTTGAGTTTGAGTATATATCACCTGAGCATTTTGTTATTCTGGGATACTCATGCTTATAATGCCTCTAATCAAAGCATTGCGTTGACCTGTGTGTCAGTTCATATCCACCAATTCTATGCCAATCCATAATTATTGTAGCTCTTTCAATAGTGGACAAAGATACACATCCATATTCTTCACTTTATACTGCCCCGACACAATCAAGCTTAGAAACAGGTGCCCCTTCTTGGTAGTCAACCATGGGGGAATGTTGTAGTTGACGATGATAAGTGGCCATACAGTGTAAGATGTTGACCTTTGACCAAATGGATTTAGGCCATCCATAGCCAGGTTGAGGTGCAAATTTCAAGCTTCCCTAGCAAAATACGGTCATGTGTCATCTATATGCTTCCAGGCCTCACAATCTGCAAAATCCCGCAACACACCATCCAAAGATCTATTCTTCTTGTGCCATGATGCTAGGGCGGCCATGGACTTACATTCAAAGAAATGTTTGATGCAAGGCAATAGAGGAAAGTGTCACAAAACCTTCTGCATAATTTTTTTGTTCGTGGAGATAATATATCTCTCGGAATCACATTTCGAACACTTCTACATGTCTATGTATCCTGATCTAAAAAGAATGCAGTCATTAGGACAAGCATGAATAGAATTATCATCCATCCCCAAGTTTTGTAAGATCTTTCTTGATTCCTCTCTAGAATCTGGCATCACATTATCAGCTAGCAGTATGTGCTCTTTGAGCAATCTACACAATGCAAAAAATGTGGTACACTTGTGTAAGTAATCTATCCGATCATTATACATTTAGAGTTTTTTGTTGAACTAAACACATTGAAATAGATCACCTGGAAACTGTTGTGACGCTAGTGTCACTCCATCCAAACTTTGCCTGCATGTTGAGAAGAACCAGAAGCGCCTTCAATCTAGACACACGTGCTCCACCATACAATAGTGTATCGGCTTCACTTTTCACATCATCATAGATAAGCCTTTCTGAATCCATGATTGTCTTGATCATTTCATTGATCTCGGGCTCAAACATAGCCTTGTTGGGAATGTGGACTACATGAACACCCTCTGAGCTGTTAGAGGCTACATCTTGTGGCTTCACATATGCTACTTGACCAAAGCGCCTACGAGCACTTCTATTGGGTTGCAAGATTGCTGCATGTTGGCCAACATCAAAGTCCAACGCGTTATAATTGGCAACAAATCGATCTATAATAAATGGGTCAAACTCACCAAATTTGCAAATGTGTTGCAAAGAAACACGTATTTTTTGTCACATAGCATGTTTGAATTGATTACAAGGACATAAGATCCTTGTTGAGAGATAGGCTTTTCGGTTGGAAGGCCACACATCATTGTCAATACTCATAATGAATGTTAAAACCTTATAACTTGAACATAGATTTAATCTTGTATTGGCATCCTCTGTCCCTTATCTCTCTCTCTCTTAATCTCCTTCACAATCAAGAAACCATAGATCACACTGTAAACTACCTCAAATTCTCTAGCCATTTCCGATCTTGCACACCTCGGTCTAGAGGTGCACGGAGATCAGAACCACCGGTTTATAATCTTGTCTTTATTGGTCAATGCCTATAGCTCATTTTTGCTGGCATGACTCCTTTTTATAGGTAATCCAAATGTGTTTACCCCACTTGGGTACCTCTATTATTTTGAACAATGAAGCATGTTTGGTTGGCGTCTCAATTGCACAAGTAGCACATAAACTAACATAGTCAGGGACACTTTGTTGAAAATATGTCCCAATTCTCATCAATTCTTGATATGTTTGCATTCTTGCATTGTGAATTCCCATTATTGTATGTGATCTTGCCTCAAGTATAGTTCTTTCTCAGATGGCTCTATACATAGACTATGTATTGTGTCCTTTTCATGTTTATATATCCATCCAGCTATTAGTGCAAGTGAGCGTGGTTTCTCAATGATTGATGGCTACCTTTCAATCTATAGAGAAGCAATGGTGAACAATGGAATCACATGTTTGCTTCACCTCGATACCATTTGTATGTTGAAGAGATATGACTCTCAAAGGTCATTGTTAACTCCAAGAGGTGCTTCTCCACGGATCAATCGAGACATATGGTCTACCCTTTGATGAGAAGTCCGTTTCTTGGCTATTATATTGATATCAAATTCAAGAAATATATCAAACCATTGAACTATATGGGCAGTAATGCATGGTTTGTTCACTAAGTACAGTAGTGCTGGTGATCCACAAAAAATACAAATTTTTTTGCAATAAGATAATGTCTAAATTTTTTGATAGCATAAATCATTTCCAATTATTCTCTTTCCATGGTCATGTAATTTCACTATGCACTATCGAGCTATCTACCAGAGTAGCAAAATTGGAAGATCCATGTTGTTCTCTCTAGGTTGTGCTAAGATGAATCCAATTGCATATGGTGACGTATCTATATGGACATGGAAGATTTGTTCCAATCTAGAGCTTTCAATATGGGAGTAAAAATCAGTCCTTTCTTCAATTATTGAAACACTTTTTCACATTCTTTATTCCACTTGATTTTTTGATGAGAGTAGAGGGAGGCTTTGCAATGACTACATACATGTACATAAACCTTTGATAATAGCGGCAATGGTCCATAAAGACTTGTACCTCTCTAACTTTGGTGGGTCTTGAAAGAGAAACAATAACTTATACCTTCTCAAGATTCTATAAAAATGCCACTTTTAGACACAACGTGCCCTAAAGTTCTACCTTGACTTACCATGAAGACACATTTCTCCGGGTTTAAGCAGATACGATAAGTATTATACTTCTCAAAGATCTTCTTCAAGTGCTCAATATGTTGGTTTTTCAATTGATAATGCACACATAAGACATCCATATAGATTTATAACTTATTATCTTAGATATTCCTTGAATATCTAAGATAATAAGACATCCATATAGATTTCTAACTTATTATGTGAAATATTCCTTGAATGTGTGACTCATCAGCCTTTGGAATGTGGGAGGTGCATAGTGCATCACCCTATAAGAAAACATCTCCCATTTTGTTGCAAAGGCCATTTTTCTATGATCCTTTGGATTTATTCTGAGTTGATTATAGCCCAAAAAGCCATCAAGAAAGTTGTAAGCTTCTTTGCTCGTGACTCTCTCAATCACATGATCTGTGATGCGTAAGGGATAGTTGTATCTTATCATGGTAACATCTACCTGCTTGAGATTCACACGCACTCGTAATTTATCATTCTTCTTGGGCACTACCATGATTGGCAAAACCCATTATGTGTGCTCAATCTCATAGATAAACTTTGCTTCCTTAAGCTTTTCTATCTCCTCTTTGATTTTCTTTGCAAATGTCTCATTATAAGTATAGGAATGTTGTCTAAGTGGCTTAACATCACTCTTCAGGCATATCATATGATGACAAATTCTCAGGTCTGCTCCTTGAAATTTTTTTCTCGACCAAGAAAAAATATCTCTATAGTGTTTGAGAGTAGCTATTAAAATCTTCTCTTCCTCTTCTGTGAAATATGTGCCTATGTTAGCTGGTCTTTGTTCTTTCCCTGTTTTAGCTAGGTCAATTTTATTTGTTTTTTAGGCCCATCATACAATGTACCTGGTTACTTGATTTCCCTCATTGGTTGTTGAATCACGATTCATTTTTCCTAGACTCAGTGTACTTTTTATAGGGAGATGGTGCATCGAATTTCTCTTTGCTGGACTCCACTTCACTTTTCATCTCAATTGTCCAAACGTCTTTCAATGTTTGTTTTAACTTTTGGTACTCGCATTTTTGTTTAATTTTGGACATTGTCATTGATATTTTGTTGTTTCCTTGGGATTATTTTTGTTTTGCTTCTTGCGATTTGTCCATGGTGGAGAAACTTGTTTCACTAGTTTTCTTGTGATTTTGTCTCGGGCATATTCATTTACTCCCGCAAGAATAAGATATTGCATTTTGCTCATTAATTTTTACATTGGCTTTTCAAGTCGCTTGCATTATTTTCTCATCCGTTTTGCTTGATTTCTCCTTGGTCTGCTCAAATTTTTATTGTGAAACTCATAAAAGATTGGCTCATCTTGTTTTGGTGCGTCTTCATCTTTGAGCCACTCGAGAGTTCATCTTCAACATCGTTTCCTAAGTATTCACTCCGCGAATCATGGAACTTATCATTGTCATCATCACTAAGATCTTCAGTAGAAACCTCGTCCACTATTGATTTACAATCAATCATTTCATTAGATTTTATCATCTTGGTATCCTTTTCTTGTCCCAAGATAGCATTTACCATCAAGAAGGTCATTATGTCATAAACCTCCTTATTGCAAAACGTTGTGGAATTATCTCATTTACACAAACATCTAGAGTTGCCTGTATTTGTTCCCATCCAAAGGGTTTAAATAACTACTCTAAAAATGTCTCTTCCATATAGTACTTATCTTCTACCAAGTTCTCTAAGATACAATCTTCCTTTTTGCATTAGGAAGAGGATGGGGTCTAAGAGGGCCTCTTTATTTTCCATGAGATTATGAAAGTGATTAACATGTCGACAAAATAGATGCATTCCATGTGTGCAAGAATGGAGGGTGTGTAAGAGAGGTGTAAGAGTAGTCAAAGGATGCACTTCCGCCCCCAAAAAAGCGGGTGGACAACTTTATGATTTTAAGCCTTCTAAAACTCCTATATACAATCTTTGATTTGAGTGGAGATTATAGATCCTTATTCTACATACCGAGCTCTTTTTGTAGATTTGTTACATGATATGCTCTTGCCTACTAGATTTTAAAGTTCATTTTGGGGAGAAATTCTGAATTTTAAAGTAGTTGTTTTGATTGTTTGAATTCAAAAGTTATCCTTTGATTACTTTCTTAACACGAGAGGTTTGACTCTCTTAAATTGCCAAATAAAGAGGCCCTCCTAGACCCCATTCTCTTCCTAAAGGAGGCTTCCACATTCAGATGCTCTGTACATCTAAACATGCGCTTGTTTCATCAACCAAGTAGGAAATTGGTTTCGAAGTCCATAGTTACATCACAGTCTTCAACTAGGGTTTGACTAGCTACAGTCCTTTGTGTACTGACCCTTGTTGTTACATCCTTGTGTCTCAAGTAGAGGTGATCATCAATACTATCTTTTTGGTTTCTGATCATCTCCCATAAGGATCGTGGCCATGGCTCATCCACTTCAGGAACTCACGACATCTCATGAGACTTGACCTCCTCTGTTGTGTTTGCCACTACGCTCGAGGGGTGCACTATGTATTCATGTTAATGTATAACGTGACTTCGAAAGGAGGGGTTTTAAAATGCAAAAAATTTAGCCAATTTAACAGATGTACATTAAAATAAGGGGTTTTTATATCCAATCGTGAAAAAAAATCCTAAAATAAGGGGTCAATTTATTCGTTTAGACATTTTAAAAGAAGGGGGTTTATAATACATCACGAACACATGTTATATAGGGGATATCGAGTGGTGAACCCCCCAAGCCACTACCCTTGTATCCAATGGTTTTGGTATGGTTGGTTCTCCCATGTTGTATTCTTTAAGTGTACTTGTGTTATCCTTTTTTGGTAGATGTAGTGCTTGCTTAGGGAATTTCGATGTTTGTGGCTGTATTCAAGCTTGGGTTGTCTCTATGAGCCTTTTGCAAATTCTTATTTGTTTGGTTTCAATTTTAGGATACAGATAGGTCAATAATCTTTGTTCTAGTGTTTGTTTATTTTTTAGCCTCACCTCGTAGACTTGTAGAATGTCATCTAAGGCAACATGGCATCTAAGTGCTCGTTTACTTTCTTAACCAAGAGTGAACTACCTGATATTTTTTTTGGCACTTTCTCCCTTGAAATTTTCTTTATTCTCTTGTTCATGTTTGAGTTGTTCCCTCATTTGATTTTGTCTAGTCTCTAAGGCTGTCTTTTTGCTTTTATTATGTCATGCTTTTCTTTCCATGATTTTTGTTGAGTCCTCAATGACTTGATTTCAAACTCAATTCCGTCGGGACGTTCTAGTTTGTTCAGCACTAGCTTATTTTCGGTTGCTTCTTGAGCTCAAGATCTAGTCACCACCTTGACAGAAATTGTCGGCTCTAACTCAGATCCACTAAAACAAGGTAAAACTATTATGACATTCAAAGTTTCTTTTCCCTTGTTGTTTGAGATCTTAGCACAGTACAGGATGAGGTGATCCTTTGCACAACCACCAAAACAATGAAATATTTTTGTTCACTCTCCCTTGTATGGAAAAACTCTAGCCCAATGCTCACCTTCACATTCATATCATGGACCTTTTGGTTGGGAAATTGGTGGTTCTCAACACTGAAATAGAGCGTGGTATTTACCTTGATGTATGCTCTCCTCATGGCATTGTTGTAGCACCATTCCTATCTCTTCCTTGTAGAGCACCCTCCTTAGCACTCCATCACACCCGTAGCTCATCAGATCTTCACCTACCAGTGTAAATTTGTAGGCCTTTTGCACCACTGTTTTTCTCTGAAACTTGGACAAACTCTTTGGACATTTCCCTGTACTAAAAAAACCTTCAACCTCTTTCAGCGTCTCTCTATCTGTATAAGTGGCAAAAGCCACATATAGGCCTGCAACATGTATTTGCACTCTGCTACTTGCTAATTGGTCCGCTTCTTGGTTCTGGTCTCTCCTCACATGCTTGAATAAACCGCTTCAAAAATCTTTAGAATCTTCTTAATGGCAAAGAGCTAATTCTTTAATTTACCTGCCATTGGCCTAACAATTTCTTGGTGAATAGAAACACATCTCCCTTCACCACCAACCTGGAAATGCCAAACTCTATGCACTACTTTAAGCCTAAATACAGAGTAAGATATTATGCCTCCTTGTTTGTGTGGACATCCTCTAAGCCATAAGCATTCAAAAACATGACTTTCTTGTGAGGGTCATGTATCACTACCCCTCCACCAGCCTTCTGTACTACCCTTTGATACGCCCCATCAAACCACATTGCAAAATCATTCTCCAAATATGGCTCCTCTTTAGCTTTTTTGCACCACTCTTGGATAGGCTGGCAAATCAGCAGCCTTGTTGACAAGAATGTCCTCCATGTGGGACCGACTCGTATGGTCAACCTTGAACTTGAATTCAAACTCTTGCAACTCTAACCCACACTTCATGATTATTTTCCTTGCCTTCAAATGCAACACTACCTCTGGAAACAGATTATTAGCTGTCAAAAAAATAAACTTGTGCACAATAAAATGCAGTTTAAACTTCTTGCAAGCAAAGACCAAGCCATCACCCATTACTCCACTTTGGTGTAGGTAGTCTCCCCTGCGCTAATCACCCTGCTCTCAAAGTATATAGTGTTACCATATACATGTGGTAGTGATGTGTGTGAACACACTAGGACCGCCGTGAACACACTAGGACCGCCGGGGCACATTTTCCCTCTTTAGGAGGTTTTTTCCACCGAGCATTCTATATACACCCATCACTGTAGGGCTATCTATCTTTCCATTGCATACTAAGTAACACACTCTCTATTGTGTGCTTTGAGCTTCCTTCGTCTTCTCCAAGCTGTGTGCGTTTCTCTGCAACCCTAATTCCAACAATTCGTATCAGAGTAGGTTGCGTCCTCCCGGGCTTAGTCGCCAGCTGCTCTAGCACACGCCTGCTCACTTTCTCCGATTTCAGTGAGCTTTAGCAAGCGTTTGCACATCCGATTTCAGTGAGCTTTGGCAAGAATTTTTGGGTAGATCTTAGTTTGTTCAAATTTTTGATTCGGGCTCATTTCGGCCTCCGTTTCCACTACAGGCAGTACTCAACAGGCTATTTCGTCATTTTGTGCAGAATTTTTGTAAGTGCCGTTTTCTGCAGAACAGGGCCTCATTGTCTTCTACGGTTTGTGCTATATAGCACGTGTTGTTCCCACTCCATTTCTTCTATTTTCGGGCAGTTTTCACACCAGGTGTAACATTTACCATGGCTGACAAGAACACAGATGTGTTCAAGATGTTTGCTGCTGAGGACAGGTTGGATGGGGACAACTACCCTATGGGGGCTTATATGATGCAACACGTTCTTGTATCAAAGGGCCTCTGGAATATTGTGCAGGGCATTGATGTACGTCCTAGTTCTGAGGATGTAGGCGATGTTGAGGATGTTGCAGGTCTTGCTGCAAGGATTGCTACCATTAGAGTTGTTTTGCCTACAATAGAACAAGCTCATTGGGATGTAAAGGATGCGCAGGCTCATGCATTGATTGTGTTGTCTGTGAAGCGCACCATTGTCCCTCACATCCGTTCAGCAAAATCTGCAAAATAGGCTTGGGATATTCTAGCAGGTCTTTATGCAAGCCGCAATGAGACTAAAATTGCTTTGCTGCGTTGTCAAGAAGTAGGCGGTCTTGCCAGGAAGGCACCGTGCCTCTTGCTGTGAGAGTTTGTGAGGAAGATCAAGGGTTATGATAAAGAGCTAAGATGTAGATAACATAGCTTCTAGAGCGAAAGAAGAAATGTAGCCAAAGAAGCCGCTCACTTTTCCTTACAAACACACAAGTGATGGAGAGAACTCATGAAAGATAGTCAGAACAAAACAAAAATGAAAACATCGAGATTACGATCATATCGTATCATGGGTAGGATAAAAGGGTTAATGGATGAGTTAATGATATTTAATCTTTGTTGTCCATATAAGATGCGGATTGCTCTTTGGAACTGTAGCTTTGTGCTTACTATAATGTATATGTTTTGTCTAGCGATTGGGATTAGTTGTGAGTACAAATCCTCTTGATTAATAATAAAATAACCACATTTACATCAAAAGAGAATTCATAGTCAATAATAGGTAGTATGATGGGATCTGGTGAGAGAAGTATTTCGTTGAGCCTTTCAGGACCAAATAGAAACACTATGCGTTGCTGAAAGTGAATCTTTTGACTAATCCAAATGTTGACCCTAATAGATTGCACTGAATGGAATTGAAAGAAATTACCTCTATGTGGATTATGGTTATTCATCAATGATATACTTAGTATGTTCAAAGATAAAGGTGTGAAAGAAGTGAAAGGAGAAGAAGAAAAGAGTTTCTCTCCCAAGCCCTATTGTTGCCCTTAGCCAATAAGGATACTGCGGGGAGAGAAGTACCTGTAGCAAGGAGATTCTAGAGTTTGTGGAAGATAATGAGAACCTTAAGAGAGAGAGATGCTTGTGGAAGATGAAGATATGGTTACTAACCTTGTGCACATAATTGTTTCCCGCAAGAAGGTTGTACCCATTACATTGACAAGGTTGATGAGAGCAATCGCCACCACCTTAATGGAGAGAGAAGATGAGGCAAGACTTCAGAATTTCTTCAAGAGAAAGTGTGGCACTAAGATGAGTGTGTCACTATGGAATTGAGCTATTCTCACTCACTCATAACTTGCCCCCAATGAAGAGAAGGTTGCGCTTTTTATAGGTGAGGGAGCCATGTTTTACATAATCACTTGATTAGGCTAAAGAGTTAGCCCAAATCAAATGTTCTTTGGATATTTCTTAAAATGGGCTATATTAAGACTCAAAATATCATGAAATTTAGCATTTTCGGTCGTTGAGGCTCCATGTGGGTGCATGATGTATATGGGCCCCACCTAGGCATCTTCTGTGTGGCTCCAGCAGGGGGTCCCAACTTGTGTGTCTTGTCCTTCAAGGCATCTTTGAGGTGTCACATTCACATGCTTGTGTCTTTTATCCTCCAAATATCTTATTTTATGGAAAAAGACCAAGATTACCTCTTTTCACTTGATTCACTTGTTTACCATCTCTTCTTGCAGTGTAGTTGTGAGATGCTTTTTCACTCTTTTCCCTGTAACTTTTGACCTGTAACTCGGATTGACATGCTTCAAAAGGAAAAATTGGCCTACTAAAAGAGCTTGACTTGGTTTTGGACTTTTCTCCACGTCCTTAGGTTGGGATTTTCAAATTGGGATGGTCCAAGAAGCTTTGGATCTTCCTTTTCATAAAGTCTTGTAGTACGGCCTTCCCTCTTGTATGTATCCAAGAAGGTATGCATTATTGAAGGGTTATATTATTAAATAAATGTGAAAAGAAAAATATAATTTATATATAGTAGGGTATAGCTGAGATATTAGAAGAAATATACAAATGATTTTCCCCCAGACAAAAAGAGGCACAATCATTGATACTTCTCTTGCAGTTCTTTCTAATAGTAATGTACATTTATATTACATCAAAGGTAATACTAAGGTATGGTAGAAAGATTTTATTTATGCATATGAGTATTATATGAAGTATACTTATGCATCAAAAAGTCACAAGATAAATCGTTTAATGCCCGTTACCACTATATACGTGCCACAACACGACAGCGTAAAGAGCTGGAGTCAAAGATTATGCATGAGGAAGATGATATGGACACTTTCCTTGCTGGTGTCAAGGATATCAATGAGCAACTTATTTCTGTAGGTGAAGTCATTTCAGACAGTTCCCTTGTGCAGAGTGTTCTTGATGCTTTACCAGATTCCTACTAGACTTTTGCTAGTCCTTGGAGACTGATGACCCAAGGAAATCCTGAAGTTGTCAAGTTTGATGCATTATGCACATTGCTGTTATAAGAGTCACTTTCCAGAAAAAACAGAACTAGGTAGCATGCACTTGAACAGGCTTTTATTGCTTCTCAAAGAAAGGGTGGTAGCAGCAATGCAGCCACTTCTTATGGTTCTGTTGCGAGTGGCAAAACTTCTGTTTCTAATGCTTCTGCTGGCAGCAATTCATCTGGAAATTATGGTGAGAAGGGAAAAAAGAAGATGTGTTGCCATTATTGTAAAGCTAATGATCACTTGATCAAGTCATGTCCTAAGTTGAAGGCCAAAGAGGCTAAGAAGAAAGAGGGTGGTTCCACTGCAAATGCTGGTTCCACTACAAATGCAGCCATTGTTGAGTCTTCTATGAAAGGAGACTGTGTTACTGATGTTGATGCAGAATGGGCTTTTAGCGTAGAGTGCACTTACAATCCTGTTGTCCATGATGCATGCTTGTCAGTTGCTACAGATTCACATGTGTGTTATTTCGACAGTGGTGCTACAAAGCACATTACCTCACATCGTGAATTGTTTACATCTCTCGAGTCTGCTGTCCCTCATGGGAATTCAGTCACTTGTGCCAACAATGTCTCTTATCCGGGTCAGGGAGTTGGAAAGATTGTGCTTACTGCTGCAAATGACAGTTCCTTCACACTTGTTGATGCACTTTATGTACCTGGGATCAAGAGGAATCTCTTGTCTGTATCCACACTTGCTAGACTTGGACTTGTAGTCAAATTTGTGGATGATAGATGTACAGTTCATGATCTCGGTTTTGGTGATGAAATTGTTGCATCTAGACTTTTGTGCCGTGGGTTGTATAAGATCACTTTGTATGACAAGTGTGGACAAAATTTTGCAAATGCTGTTGCAGATTCAAGGGCTATTTCAGATGCAAAACTTTGGCATGCACATTTTGGTCATATGAATTTTGCCAGTTTTCTATGTTTGCAAAAATCTGATATGGTTGCTTCTTTGCCGCCTCTTGAAGCATTTGTCAAACATGTTTGTGAAGGTTGTATTTTAGGTAAGATGCAACGTTCTAAGTTTTCGAAGGATGGTTCAGTTCGGGCCACATGCAGATTGTAGCTTGTGTATAGTGATGTTTGTGGGTCCATGCAAAATCCCTCCTTGGGCAATTACCTGTACATCGTGACTTTCATTGATGATTACTCCAGGCATGCATGGGTATTTTTGCTTAAAGAGAATTTTGAAGTTTCTATGTGCTTCAAACAATTTCTGGCTATGGCTGAAAATGTATCCAAATGTACTATGGGCACCCTTCGTTCCGATTGAGGGGGGGAGTATATGTCTCATGAATTTAATGCATTTCTGGCTAGTCGTGGGATAAAACACCAATGTACAGTTCCTTATACACCTCAGCAAAATGGTGTTGCTGAGAGGAAAAATAGGTCACTTACGGAAATGGAACGATGTATGGTCAAAAGTCAAGCTTTGCCGCATTCTTTTTGGCTTGAGGCCATCATGTGTGCCACTTATGTACTAAACAGGTGTCCTACGAAAGCTTTGCAGTCTATTACTCCATATGAAGCATGGCATGATAGAAAGCCTTCTATTGAGCACATGCATGTTTTTGGATGTTTGGCATATGCTTTTGTGCCATAAACACAGGGCAGAAAATTGGATGATAAGGTTTTCAAATGTATTTTTGTTGGTTATACTGTTGAAAGCAAAGGTTACAGGTTGTATCATCCGCAAAAAAAACGTATTTTGGTTTCACGGAATGTAGTGTTTGTGGAAGATTCTGTTCAGCCCTTGCTGTCATGTACTAGAGACAATAACGTAAGCTCACAAGGCATTTATGACACTTGTTTCCTCTTTTCAGTGGTGGAAATACAAATGTAAGTTCCAATGAGGAAAATGTACAGCCTATGGGGGTTTTTGAAAATGTTACAGATTAGCCTATTACTGATGCAGATGTACATGATGTACATGATGAGGAAAGGGCTGAAAATGAGCAGGCTAGAGGTATGCCAAAATGGCTGGTGCACACTTTGCGTGACAGTAAATTGGATGCACCTTTGTCTAGTCTTACTCGTTCAGGCTCTCTCCATGCATCTTATGCATAAGATTAATATGCTTTGGCTGTGTCTAGCTTCTGTCTTTTGATGAGCCTCTGTCTTTTGATGAAGCATAGAATTCAAAAGATTGGATGGCTGCCATGCAATCAAAATATGATGCACTTATAGAAAATGACACGTGGACTTTATGTGATTTGCCTCCTGGCAAAAAGGCCATTGGTACGAAGTGGGTTTACAAGTTGAAACACAAGCCGGATGGTGAAATCGATTGCCATAAGGCTCGACTTGTTGCAAAGGGTTATGCACAACAAAAAGTCATAGATTATGAAGAGACTTTTGCTCCCACTTGTCGTATGAATACTGTGCATTTTCTTTGTGCATTGGCAACTCATTTTGGTTGGGATGTACATCAATCAGACATTGTTACTGATTTCTTGAATGGTGACATATTTGAGGAAGTTTATGTAACGCAGCCTCGTAGTTTTGTCATAAAAGGACAAGAGGACAAAGTGTGCAGATGTAAGAAGGCTTTGTATGGGTTGAAGCAATCTCCTCGTGCTTGGTATGAGAAATCTGACACTCATTTGGTTAAACGAGGCTTTCATAACAGTCCAACAGAAAGCACATTGTATGTAAAGCGTGAGGGTGATGTACTTCTCATTGTGGTTCTTTATGTCAATGATTTAATGATCTCACTGGACCAAATCAGAGACATATTGCTGAATTTAAGGCTGATTTGAATGCTACTTTCAAGATGAAAGATTTGGGACTGATGCATCATTATTTGGGTATACAGTTTAAGCACTGTGATGGTGGTATTTCCTTGTGTTAGAAAAGTTACATAAGACATTGCTATGTAAGTTTGGACTTGAGGATTGCAAACCTATTGCCACTCCCGTGGAAAGAGGTTTGAAGTTGAGTCTACATGATGCTGGCGATCCTGCTAATGTCACTCTTTACCAAACTACTATTGGCTACCTCATTTATATATGCAGCACGAGGCTAGATATTTAGTTTGCAGTCTCACAGGTCAGCAGATTTGTGCATAGCCCAGGGTCTAAGCATTGCTAGGCTGTGAAGAGCATTTTTTTCTACCTTAGTGGAACTTTACATCTTGGGTTGTTTTATCCCAAGGGGGGATCATTGCCGCCAAACTTACATGCTTTTTAGGACTCAAATTGGGCTAGTTGTTTTGACACGCAAGTGTCCACAAGTGGTTTTTGTTTCATGCTTGGCAGTTCATGTATATCATGGTTGAGCAAGAAGCAACCTACTGTGGCCACTTCGAGTTGTGAGCCTGATTACAGGGCAGTCTTCACAGCTACGGTTGAGTGTGTATGACTTAGACCCCTTATGGCTGATTTTGGTGTTGCATAGGACACTGCCACCAACACTATCTACACTGTTAATCAGAGCACATTGGCAGTTGCAAGGAACGTAGTTTTTCATGCTCGCACAAATCATGTTGAGGTGCATTACCATTATGTCAGGGAGAGGCTCTCAGCAGGAGAGATCAGCTTGGCTTGTGTGCCAACACAGGACAACCTTGCAGATCTTTTCACAAAGGCATTGTCTCGTGAGAAGCTTGAAGCTTTCCGCAAAGCTTTGGACTTACTCCCCTTTGTGGACTAATCATGTCCTTAGGGCATGGAACTTCTCTTTCCTCATGTGCCAGCTCTCGTTCACCGCATCACTCCAGGGGGGATTTGTTACCATATACATGTGGTAGTGATGTGTGTGAACACACTAGGACCGTCGGGGCACTTTTTCCCTCTTTAGGAGGTTTATTCCCCCGAGCATTGTATATACGCCCATCACTCTAGGGCTATCCATCTTTCCATTGCATACTAAGTAACACACTCTCTATTGTGTGCTTTGAGCTTCCTTCGTCTTCTCCAAGTTGTGTGCGTTTCTCTGCAACCCTAATTCCAACAATTTTTCCCTCTTTAGGAGGTTTTCCCCCCCGAGCATTGTATATACGCCCATCACTCTAGGGCTATCTATCTTTCCATTGCATACTAGGTGTCACACTCTCTATTGTGTGCTTTGAGCTTCCTTTGTCTTCTCCAAGCCAACATATAGGTTTGTAGCTTCTCCCTACCTTCTGCAATAAAATCACTCCAATGGAAACCATGCCCATCGTCATAAACACATAAAAGTCATCCTCTTGATTGGGAGAACACACCACCGACACTGACACAAAATATCTTTTACCCTGTCAAAAGCCTCCTAAGCTTCCTCATCTCATTGATAACCATGAACATGTTGAGCCCTCTTGTGAAGAGGATGCACATATTGCAACAACATCCAAAAGAAGTGTGACATATACTTTAACTTATGAACAAATGAAGACAAACCTTGAGCATTTGATGGTGGCTCCATAAACACTAGTGATTTCACGTTCTTGAGATCATCCTTTACACCATTCTACGACACCACATGACCCAAGAGTTGTGCTTGAGGCTGTGGTAGCTTGCACTTCTTGGGGTTCAACTGACATCCTTCTTCATCAAGCCTTTGAAAGCATAATTATAGCTTTTACAGGAGCTTCGCTCTTGAGATATAACAACCAATATCATCCATGAAGAGCCCAATAAAGTGGCCCAAGTAGGGGTCAAACACCCTATTCATCCAATCCTGGAAGGTAGCATATGCATTCACCAACCCAAATGGCATCCTACGGTAAGCAAAAAAACCTCATGGAGCGATGAATGTGGTCTTCTTCTGGTCCTCAAGTGTAATCCTTATCTGAAAATAACCCAAACAACCATCCATAATTGAGTATATTTCATGTCCAGCCACTTGGTTTAGGATCTCATCTTGAAATGGCAGCAGGTAGTGATTTCTCTTGGTTGCCGCACTCAATGGCTTGTAGTAGACACATACCCTCCATTTCCCATTCTTCTTAGGGGTTATAACCACTGGTGAAACCCACTATGACTCCTTCACTAGGTATATGATACTTGAATCCAACAAGTTATTGATCTCCTGCCAAAGGGCCTCCTTTTGGATCTTCCCTAGTCTTCTCAGCTTTTATGCTTTAGATCTATGACCCTCCTTGAGAAAAATCTTGTGTTCTACCCCTTTTGTACCTTGTAAATCTTTGTATTTCATCACAAATAGGTTTGGATAAGATGCACACAGTTGAACATAACTCTCCTTATCACCCGTGGTCAAATACTCACTCAACATGCTTGACACGTCCTCTACACTTAAACCATGAACTTGAGGTTGGATATCTTTTTCCTTCAAAGAGTCTTCTATGGTGACTCCAGAAAAATCCACATCTATCTTTATCATGTTGTCCTTTGTATCCTCTTCCTTTGTGCTACTATAGCCTTCATCATAGCTTGTCTCTGTCTTGTACTCGTAACTTGTTGTGTCGTGTTTATTTTTAGCCACCATGCGAGGAGAATTGCTCTCCTTGGTCTTCAAATCTATCACAATCTGTCTCCCTCTCTCTTTTTATCAAGAAAAGGGAACACTTTGCTCTCCTAGTCATGTTTATCATCTACTTCCAAAATCCATGGCCTACCCAAATGATTGGATAAGGCTTTATTACAAAGTGCACTCCGCTCCTTCTGTTTGTCTAACTGCATGCGAAGTAATAAAGGTTTGTTTTTTGGCTCTTTTCTTTGTTCAAGGCCTTTTCTGCCCCTAAGCAAAGAAAAGGGAATTACTTGTTGTTCAAAGTATTTATAGCCGATTAAGTCTATGCTTTTGTTTTTGAGGATAGGTAGCAAAACAAAAGGAGAGCCTTTTTTGCCTTGCCTCATAAGCAAGCTCTCTCTCCGCTTGCGCAATGGAATGTGTGTTAAAAAAGAAATGAACATTAGCATAGCATCAAATAAAAAACAAAGAATCAACCAGCAATCATTTGCAGGTAACACTAGTGAGATCTTCACTGTGCCGATCACTCTTTTGGGCATGAAAGCAAGATGGATAAATCTATCCCCCTTTGTTCAATTAGCGTAAGTAGTCAAGCCAATTAGCTTAGTTGGTAGAGTGACTTGTTTACACCGAGAGAGTCAGCGGTTCAAGTCCGTTATTGCCTAGCCTTAGTTTCTATCAATTTGAAATGGAATGATCAATTAGCTTAACCATTTTAGTTGGGAGGATTCATTAAGCCCCCATCCCTGCCCTATTTGTTCTTTGAAGACGTGCAATTTGACATGTAAGCTTGGCATGCTTTTCTATTGATTCTCGATGGCTTATGATTCTATCAGGAAAGGGATGGATGTCTAAGAGATTTAAAGAGTCGGTCGTGAAAACCAAAGTATAAAATATCGGGGGTTCAAATCCCTCTCCATTTGTATTTATTGAAATTATACAATCAGTAGGCTTCTAGTAATAAATCGAATATACAAAAGCCTGACAAAGCAATGCCGCATGAAGGCAGAAGGACTACGGATCGTAAACTAAAAAAACAAGAAATAAAGATATCTAAGAAATAAATATCGGCTAACTCTATGCCAACAGCCGTAGTAAGACAGGGGATGCAAGCGTTATGCAAAATAATTGGGCGTAAAGCGTCTGTAGGTAGCTCCTTAAGTTAATTCTACTATCAAATCCCTTAACCCCAGACAGGCATTGAAACATGTAGTTTAGATGCTGGCGCAAAGAATCTTACTAGGGCTTGACATGATGTTAATCCTTTTGAATAGAGAAGAGTGCCTTTGAAAACATAGACACAGGTAATGCATGGCCATCGTCAGCTCATGCTGTAAGGTGTTGGGTTAAGTCCTAAGTGCAACCCTGGTGCTTAGTTGCCACTATTGAGTCAAGTTTGAAACCTAGCAACAGACTGCTGGTAACAAGTTAGAAGAAGGTGGGGATGATGTCAAGTCAGCATGCCTATGTAGCCCTAGGCAACACATATGCTACAATAGCCAAAATAGAGAGCCGTCGATCCGTAAAAGCAAGCTAACTTTAGAAACTTGATTTCAATTCCATCAATCTCGATATCCTTTTTAAGAAAAAGCTAAACCATTGTTAACTCTTTCCAAACTCTTATTGGCCGAGTGTATTCGAATCGATTTCCAGCCCTTAACACTAGAATGGTAACAGGACACTTTTATGTCCTTGGACACTTTTGTGTCCTGTTAAGTGACCATTTTGCTTGAATTATTTGAAGAGTATGAAAATAAATTTCTAGGTGATATATATCCACAAAGTTGCCTTATGAGCTGAAAAAAACTTAGCATTTTTTTTTACCTTACTCTTGCACAACATTTTTGAACCTAAACTGTGTGAAAAAACGGGTCCTATTTTTGGCTTTTTTTCAATTTTTGGCAACTATACCACTCTAAACTTTATGTTTGTGAGGTTTAGATGGCTAGAGGTTAGGCCTTCATAGTTCTCAACATGTTTTGATGCTTGTAGGGAGAGCTAAGTGTTAAAATTGAAAGTTATGACCAATTTACAATAATTGCATAATCCTGTTTTTTGGCCAAAATTAGCACTTTTATTATTTTTTTGGTGGCTTTCTTGATATCCAAATTCGATTTTGATTGTGTAAGTGTAATGTATAACATAAAGCTAATCTTCCTTGAGTTTTGGGGGACCTAATATGCTATATAGCATAGTATATGATGATGGTTGAGTTTTTTGATTTGCTGAAGAATACGATACATTTTAGAGTAGCAAGTATAACTTTCTCAATATTGCTAGTTTCTTAGGCCAATTGTGTGTATTTTGTAGGTAGTAACCATATCTAATCATAGACTACAAACTTGGCTAGATATTGAGTAGTTTCTATGGGTTTCTAGAGGTCATAATGCTAAACCCAGTTTTTTTATGTTTGCTGTATTTAGCACTTTATCATTGCCCCCAAGGTTCCAATTGTAAGGGATCCATTATCCTTTTGACATGCTCCATGGCTCCTTTTGAATCCAAAGGCCCAAAGGGAACTAAGAAAACATGTATATAGTATCTGTATTGAGCGTGACTATAGAAACTTTGATGATAGGTCCGCAGAATGGCAAAAATGCAACTTTTTTGTACCTATTTATTTTGCCCAAAAAAAAATTAGTGAGGTAAAAGCAACCATATGTTTTGGTCACCAACCCATTGAAGTTAACGGGGCATTTTATCTTAGGTCCTACAAAAATCCCCACTCTTATTTATATGCAATCAACCATAAGAAATTGCTGTTTTGGGCAAAATGCACCGGTCCATCAACTTTGGAGGCTTGTATTGACCAAGGGATGAGAAAAATTACAAGTTTCTCATTTTTTCCATATGTAGTAGTTATCGAACTATAAGCTCATGAAAGGATTTTTCAAAATGAGTGGATCTACTATAGTTTTGGAAATTTTTCCCAAAACCTTGAAAGGACACTTTTATGTCCTGTTAGGTTACCATTCTAGTGTTAAGGCCATTCTTCTGCCGTTGCTTTTTGTGCAATCAGCAAAACTATACCCTACTGTTGGTATATTTGCAATACCCACCTCCCTCAGTTTTGCCACCACAATAAATGCTGCACAGTTTGTAAGGCCCCCATATGAGGAGAAGCCAATGGTGCACATATATTTGGTGGATTCCAGCTTTGCACGCTGATGAGATCTCTATTTGTGATCGTGGATGGTACGGAGCAAATTCAGGGGCAACTTTCGGGGAATATTCCTTTTTTTGCCCTTTGCCAAAATATTCCTTTTTGCCAAAATATCTTGGCTGGACGACGACCGGAAGACAATAAAAAAATGGTCGTCCAATGGCTAGTGGCCGGTGGTCCGTGGTCTTTGGCTGGTGGCCGGATTTCCTTGGCCGGTGGCCGATTTCTAGGAGGACTTGTCTACCGAAAAGCGGCTACACATGGGCGCATGGGAGAGTCCTACTTGGACTTGTCTATCTAGGGAGGCTGCACATGGGCATTTATAGGCTCCCTTACATCTATATAAGGAGGACGTCTCATGAGTAATTCGATAGAATGGTGTGCACACTTGACGCGCACAAACACATCCTTGTGTAAGGATTGTTAGTTCCTTGTATTCCTACTTGCTCTAGTTGTCTAAATTGCCATCTAAGCTCTACCTTGAGAGTGCATGGGTGGAAGACGCTGATGAGGGCAAAGCGAACCCTGAACGCCAACGGCTTCTAAAACGCTGAAGGCCGAATGGCGCGCCTAGAGCCTGTCACGGTAAAGCAAACAGGGGGCACCACCTAGCTTTGAGCGGCTAGGATGCAAACAACACACCACCATAACAAAGTTTTCATCCAAGAGAGATGGATGCTTGGAGTAATGGTGAAGAGGAAGGGGAATGAGATCAAATTAGAGATAGAGATAGAGAGAGAGAGAGAGAGAGAGAGAGAGAGAGAGAGAGATTATAGCGGCTTACTACTTAGGTACCACAGAAGGATGGCGAATCCGCACACCCTTCACGCATACACAAGCTCACTCCAAACACAAGACTAGGTGGCGATTCCGCACACCTCACATGGGCAAAACATTGCAAGAAACATACTCACAAAACCCCAAGCTTTATTTAGAGAATAAGGTGATGAAATGGGGAACATAGGGTAGGGGAAAGAGAAGGGAGAGAGTGGTAGAGCACATGGCGGATAGGTGGGAGCTGATGGAGAAGACTCACACAAGGGTTATGGCCATCATCCTTCATTTAGCTACCCTTCATCTTCCATAGCCCAAGGGTGTAGAGGTCATGCTCAAGTCGAGCATGGTGACTGCGGTGATGGTGATGGTGTGGGTGTGTGTGTGTGTGCTAGGCACACACACACATAGTGTACTCTCTGGTGATGTTGTGTGTGTCCTTAGTGTGATGGTGACCCCTCTTTATATAGGGAAGGAGGGGGGAGAAATTCTAGAATTTAGAAATGAAGAAATCATTATCTACACAGGCCATATGACTGTGGGCCCCACTTGTTTTGCTGTGTGTATATGCGCTAGAACAGCAGTCTCATGAGAGAGAGACTAAGAGAGAGAGATGGGTTGATGAAAAAAAGTGAGAGGTGACATGGAGAATAAAGTAATTACAAGAGGGGAGTATGTTCAGAGGTGAATCTGTGTGCAAATGTGTGTGAACATAAGAAAAATTAGGTAACCACCGGGTGGGGATGGGTCTGTGGGCACCTTTTTCAGTGAAACTGAGTGTGTGAGTGTGGGGGAGGTTATCTGGCTACAAGACAAGAGACATGGCGCCCTTTAGAGAGAGAGGGGGATATTTGGGTCATGGGATATGATAGGAGAGAGAAAAGGGGTGTGGGGTTTACTGTTTTAGGAAGATAGGAGAGGTGCATGTGAGTTAGGGTGCATTATTGCTAAGGAAAGGCGGTGGGGTAGCTTGAGGGGCGAGAGAAAGGAGAAAGGACAAGGGGAAGAGAGAGGGGGTTGACCTTTTGAGTGGAGGAGAGGAAAAGGGACACACGGTGGGGCAATAGTAAAGAAAAAGGAGGCAGGGTGGGGATGAGCTGCCCCGCAGGCACAAGGTGGCCTATTTTACCCTTCTCACTTATTTACATACTCATACTTTATTTTTTTTCTTACTTTTCCAATGCTTTTTATCACTCCCTCCCTAAGAGGGGGTTTCCATGGGGTGGGGAAGAGAGAAGAGGGGTATGGGAGCCTGGCTTGTGAAAAGCCCCCATCATTAGCCCTCCCCTTTTGGCTAGAGGCATTCATGTCTCTAGCTCTTCTGTTTGATCATTATTGTCGGAGGTGGCGGCTGATGGTGTAATGGAATTGATATTTCTATTAATTATTACAGCTCACGAGTGGAAAAGGCTTGACCGAGCTAGCCCTATGCATACGAAAATATATTTCATGTATTATTCAAGTGCTCTTTATGAGCTTCGGCCATTTATGACCGGCCGGCCAGTTTGTACTCATTTTTTGGCATTCAAGAAATATATAAATAAATACGTGCAAGAGGGAAATGCTCACTCTTGCACGGGGGGAGATTGCACCATGTGCTTGCATTGTTCTTCTCTCCTTTTCCCTCTTCTCTCTCGCCGTGCCGGCGTAGCACTCCACTCTAGGAGGTGCGCCTGCTGGCTTCCTTTCTCTCTCCCCCACTCTCTATCTCTCTTTGGTCGCATATATCAACGATTATGTGCTTGTGGATTCGCGAGGTATGGAGGTTTGTTTGCTTTACGGCTTGTAGTATATTGTTTTCGATATTTTGCAGGGTAGCCACGTCCTCCCGCTTGTAGTAGTGGTATTAGAGCCCAGGCTACGCTCCAAAGATTAGGATCTCGATAATCAAGAGCTAAGTAAATCAAATTTTTTTAAACAATTATCTCTTATTCCACTTGAATAGGCTTTCAATTGATTGAACTGTGATTGTCGCTAATAATTTTATTTTTTGATTGATTAGAGCTAGTATGAAAATTAGAGGATTAATATTAATCAAACATATGAAGCATCTGATGTTTAAAGTAGTTTGTGTTATGATTTCTACGAATTTTAGAGAAAATTAATCAGATGAAGGTATACAATACAAAATGGAGGATGTATATAGGCTCCGTTTGGGATTTGTAGAAGAAGAAGAAGGTAGTAGAGAGATTTTAGCAAAATGGGAGTAATCCGAATAGACCTTAAGGGAATTGAGTTCAAGGGCTTGAGGAAGTTTGAGAGAATGGTTTGATGAAAACTTAGATTGAAAACTTTTGAGCCGATTTTGGCATCAAGTCATAGTGGAAACCAACCCCGACAAAGAGGTCAACAATTCAAACCTGTAGAAGAAATAAACAAATACATTCATCAATTAACTCTACTGCTCTCGACACAGAAGATATTATGGCCTTGCTACATGTGCTCGAAATTGGTAGCATGCTCCAACTTCCATTCTGTGCGCATCATCAACGTCATCATAACATAAAGTGTCAGCGTCCTTGATGTCCTTCTCTTGTATGGCATATGCAGGCCTCCAACTCTCCTTGTGCTCTCTAACTCCTGCAAAGAATCACCTTCTCGTCTGCAGGCCGCCTCCTACTGCTCACCGTCCCTTGGTGGGCGCCTAGACCACCAACCAACATCCAGCGAGCCAGCATGCAACCACTAGGCCCCTTCCACTTGCATGCATTGTAGGTCCACTGCCCAGCTCATCTGCAACTGATAGCGCATGAGTTGTTCTAGGCCAATCAAACTTTTCCCTCTCTCTCTCTCTCTCACTACGGCCGTCAACCACTGCGATGGAGTGGTTCTTTCACTCACCACATGCGCACCACCAATATCACCAATGGCTGCATTCGGCAAGTACCACTCCTTCTGAGGCTAGCATTGAACCCCGTTTTTTTTAAAAACTTCTAGTTGGCATGTGAGTATAAGCTGTCTTCGTACACACTGCAGTCCTCTATGGCATGTACCATGCAGACCCATAGTACACTCTGTCTCTTTCTCTCTCTCCCTCTCTCTCTCTCTCTCTCTCTCTCTCTCTCTCTCTTCACAACTGTCGTTCTCATTCGCCCTTACTACAGCCGCTGCCCAGCTCTTCCTTTCAACCACCAGCCCCCAGTTGTCTTGCCTTCGGCATGTAACTGCCATCCACACTTTTGCCCCCACTCATCAACCCATGTATGCATGGTAGTGCACAATAGTTCCTCTTTACATGGCGGCGGGTCCCTCCTTTTTATCTACAGTTTGCTCCCCCTCCTATAGACTGCCCTCAGCCTTCGACTAGTACCAGTGGCTCAAGCAGAAGCCACCAACCACATAATTCTTCTCTCTCTCACACTCTCTTTATTGAACAAAAAGTCGCCATGCAAACACTCTTTCTCTCTCTCTCTCTCTCTCTCTCTCTCTCTCTCTCTCTCTCTCTCTCTCTCTCTCTCTCGCCTCTTTGCAGCCGCCAATTCCACTGCCTGGCATCTCTCTCTCCACTCTTGCATGCCCACGACAGCTAGCCATTGATCAAGTCTCACTCGCATGAGGCCAGCCTTCCAGTTTTGCAGCTGCAGCTGCTTCGTAGCTGCCAACTAGAAGAGTTTCAGTCTCTTTCTCTCTCGATTGTAGCTTGTATAGCGGCTACCCACTCTATTGCTCTCTTTAACTCTTTCTCTCTCCCCCTTACCTTTTGGACCGTGATTGATATCACTACTGCAACCACATTAGGGACCCTGCATTTGTATTCAAATACCCCAACATCGCAAGTCGATGACCACTTGTCCTCTACAGACACTCACTCGTCAATTCCGATGATATACGCATACACACTCACACACACACACACACACACACACACACACACACACACACACACACACACACACACACACACACACACACACACACACACACACACACACACACACACTATTGTAAGTGTTCTATATGGTCTTTCATATCTTGAAGTTACTACTCGTGGCTACGCAGTCTGCGATTTGTGCGTCTATATCTAAGGTGGCGATAAGCGTTGCTATGTCTCTTGGTTTTTTAGTGTTTGTTGTATCCATTCAAAGATCACCCTCCAAAGTAGTTCCTATGAAATTTTTCATGAGAAATTCTCTTTGGATCAGAGTACTCATAGCAATGTTTGTCGATCGAGTTAGGGCTTGGCAAAAAAAAAAAAAACAATTTTTCTAACTAAAGACAATAAGGGCACACCTAAAGTTTTTTGTTTTTAGGTCAAAAAACTCAAAGGTTTTCAAGTATTCACACTAAAATTTATAAAACTTTGCCGATTTACGTGAAAAAAAAGCATGGAATCTAGCCGATGTTTTGCTATTCTAACTACTTTCAATAACACTGGTGAGATTTTACTAATTTTCTTGCGACAAAAATCAATGGTTTAAAGACTTACTCACATATATAGTCCACCTCACCGATATCTGACATCTATCTGTATGACTTGAATTTTGGTTTGTTCTAACTTTCATAACATTACTCACATGATGAATTTTGCTGTAGACCTTTGTTTTCAAGAAATTGTTTAGCATTTGCCGATTTGGATACTAATCACTTCAGCAAACCACCTCTAGGTACGTAATTTCTCGTTGTTTCCCACGGTATTTTTCTCCCTAATGAATCCATTCCTACATATATCTACGGCTATCATATTTCTTAAGATCACATCACTTACGCAACGTATCTCGTCTGCCTATACTACAATGACATCCCTTAACATATTCCTACAATAATACTCACTTTTTCTACTTGCTTGGAAGTTTATATTATTGGTGCATATATTTAAGGACACAACGTCAAGCAGTTTGCAATAAGGATAATACCACTGGACAATTTGAAAGCAAAAAGATCTTTTACTTCCTTGTTTTTTCTTATGGCACATGAAATTAAGAATCCAAAAGTTTTGGCTTGTGCTTGCACTGCATGTAATTTCTATTGAGAGGATTCGACATTAAGCTATGCAGCTACTCATATGAGTTGCGGTGTTTTGAGTTAGTGAATAAAAATTTGTAAGTACTCTGCTACTCAACTACACTCCAATGTGGTGTCACACAGGTAGTACATGTTTTGTCTTTTTATGTCTTGTCTAGTCCATTGGTCACATGCACACAGATCCGCCGATTTAGGTAGTGTGTAAATGGTCATCTTGGTGTAGATTTGCCGATTTAGGCAACACTAGTTATCTGTGCAGATCCGCCGATTTAGGCAGCACACTGAAAAATTACAGATTCACAAGGGTAAATGCAGATTTGCCGATTTAGGCAGCACGTCTTATTGGTGTAGATTCGTCGATTTAGGCAATACTAATCACAAAATCATGCTTCAGTGGCTGGCCACCACTGTAACTAGTATGATTTTGTTCCCCGGGTATAGAAAATGAAAGATATTTTGGATTATATTGTGGACTTGGAATTGGATTTGGAATTAGTCTATAATGATTTTCCGTCGTGATAGTATTTATGGAAGTGAACTTGAGATTGCTGAGAATTGATTTATACAATGATGGGTGTGACCAATGATATCCTGATTCATCAGGGTATGACATATACTGCTTATTCTAGTGGTATGGGACACTAGAATAGGTAGTATGTGGATGACGGCAAGCATAACCAATGTGTCTAATTTTTCTTTTACTATTTAATACAATTTCTAATCATTGTTTTTGACAAGTATTGTTTGTAGATTTTTATATTCGTAACCGAGGACAATTGCTTTCCAACGGAGAGGTATGTAATGGAATTGATATTTCTATTAATTATTGCAGCTCACAAGTGGAAAAGGCTTGACCGAGCTAGCCCTATGCATACGAAGATATATTTCATGTATTATTCAAGTGCTCTTTATGAGCTTCGGCCATTTATGACCGGCCGGCCAGTTTGTACTCATTTTTGGGCATTCAAGAAATCTATAAATAAATACGTGCAAGAGAGAATTGCTCACTCTTGCACGGGGGGAGATTGCACCCAGTGCTTGCGTTGTTCTTCTCTCCTTTTTCCTCTTCTCTCTCGTCGTGCCGACATAGCACTCCGCTCTAGGAGGTGCGCCTGCTGGCTTCCTTTCTCTCTCCCCTACTCTCTATCTCTCTTTGGTCGCGTATATCGTCGATTATGTGCTCGTGGATTCGCCAGGTATGGAGATTTGTCTGCTTTACGGCTTGTAGTATATTGTTTTCGATATTTTGCAGGGCAGTCACGTTCTCCCGCTTGTAGCAGATGGTGTGTCCTCATCTGGAATGTCAATAGGTGGAGCCTGGTCAAATCGAAGAAAATAAGGTTTAAGTTGCCAACCATTTACCCTGGTTTTATGAAGTTTTCCATCAGCCTCCATAAGCTGGTAGCTTCCATTGGCATACTTTTTCCTGATGATGAAAGGGCCTTCCCATCGGAGTAGGAGTTTCTTATCCTTGCGCATGTCGAAGCGATTGTCGTAGCGGAGCACCAACATTCCTTTCTTCAATTCTTTTTGCCGGAGATGCTGGTTAACGCTAAGCCGTCTATGCTCTTCTTGTGCCGCATAATAATTTATTGCTTCTTCTCTGTCTAGCTGCAGTCTTTCCAAGTCGATGATGTGATCTCTCAAATGCATGTTGGGATGTTGAAGTTGGCTTGTCATTAATCTGAGACTTTGTAGTTGCCCTTCAAGATTGCTTCCTTACCAAATACTAAATGATATGGTGTGAATCCCAAGGATGTACGGAATGAAGTTCTATAGGCCCATAAAGCTGGTAGTAGGTACTTATCCCAGTCTCCAGGATGATTGTTTACCTGCTTGGTAATAATTTTAGAAACCATTCCATTTACCTTTTCAACTAGGCCATTACATTGAGAGTAATATGGTGAAGAGTGCCTCCTTCTAATGCCCAGTTTCTGCATTAATTCTCCTACCAAGTCCGCTCTGAAACCTGGCCCTCTATCAGAGATGATCTCTAAAGGTGTGCCAAATCTACAACATATGTGCTCGTAGATAAATTTAGCTACCTCTACCGCTATGATTCTAGTGGTGGCTGTAGCCTCTGCCCATCTAGTAATGTAGTCGACCCCCATGATAATGTAGAATTTTCGTGAGCTGGCCCTAGGTAATGGCCCAATGGCATCGATACCCCATTTTTCAAATGGGCCATATGAGAGAATAGGTGTCTGTGGTTTAGGAATAAGTGACCTAGTGCCGGCCTTTTGACACAACTTACACGTTTTGCACCAGTGGTGTACATCACGGTTGAGGCTAGGCCATATGAAGCCTGCCTGCAAGATTTTCCTACTTGTTATATCTAGGGCAAAGTGACCACCACAAACCCCGTCGTGAGAGCTAGCAATTACTCCCGTGATTTCCTGAGAGAGAGGGACCTTCCTGAGTATTTGGTCCTTACCCTTATAGTACAAACCGTCATTGATGAGTCGATACCTTGTGGCCTTCCATGTTAGCCATTGCTTCTGTCCCTTTTTTAAATGTGATGGGCATTCCCCTGTTTCCAAAAAATGCATGATGTCAGGCAAGGCATCACTGCCTTGAAATAGAGGGAGCTTTAGCTTTATTGCTCCAACCACCACTTCCTGTAGTCTTTCACTTGCTAGGGCATCTGCTTCTTGGTTTTGAGCCCTTGGGATATGGTGTATTTGAACTTCTTAAAACTTACCCAACAAGGTTTTTACACCACTTAAGTGAGTCCTTAAACTATGATTCTTGCATGTCCATGCTCCATTTACTTGCCTTACTAGAAGTAGAGCATCCCCAAATACATTAAGGCATTGTACACATTGCGAGACGCACCATTGTAGACCCTTGGTTAGTGTTGCATACTCAGCTTCATTGTTAGAATGTGAATCTAACAATTGGCCCAACGAAAATACCTTTGTCCCTTTGTCATCAAAGACCACTATGCCTGCAAGCTGCTTTGTCGGACGCTCGCTTGTAGGCTCCATCAAAATAGAGAGAGTATGCTCCTTCTACCATCGGTGGTGCTGGAGGTAATCGGACTTCTCCTCCCTTAGATTGCTTCTCCTTCCTTTCAAAGACTTGGTAGGTCATGAGTCCTCCCAAACTTGCCCTTGTCGTGCTTTCTACCTGTACCGTGTAGTCAAACTCTTGCAGACGAACTAGCCATTTAGTAATCCTAGCAACCACATCCATGTGTTGTACAACATAGGGAAATATTTCATACGTGGTTAGAATCACAAATTGCTTAGCAGGCAGCAAAAAATATGACCTAAACTTTGTAGTTACGAATCTAAGAGCTAGGACTAAGTGTTCCACATGGGTGAAACCTTTCTCTCCTACTGTCATCATTCGACTAGAGAAGTAGATTGGCCTCATGAAAGATGTTGTCGTATCCTTTTGGAGTAGCACAGCCCCCAATGAGTCATCACCAACACTTGAGGTGACATAGAATTTTTCATCCAACTTAGGTGGTGAGATAGTTGGCAGAGTGGCTAAGACCTCCTTTACCTTGTTGTAGTGATGTTCTCTTTCCTCGTCCTAGATCTTTGAGGGAGTTGTTGCAGTGGTAGAACAAGTTGTGATAGTAGATGTATGAATCTACTTAAGTACCTCACCTTCTGTAGAAAAGAGACCAGTTGAGGTGCGGTCGTTGGTGAAGGCAGGCCTATGAGTGCGGACACCTTACTTGGGTTGGCGTTGATACCTTTTGCTGAAATTTCATGGCCTAGTAGAATGACTTTACTCTCCCCAATGTGGCATTTATCCACATTTAATTGCCTGCCTACACTCTGCAACTTGGCCAAACCTTCAGTTACCTTTTCTAAATGTGAAATACGGGAGCTATATATACAAAAATCATCAATGAACACTCTTATGGATGTTCCAAAGAACGGTTGAAAAACATATGTGACATATCTTTGGAATGTAGCAGGTGCATTTGTGAGACCAAATGGCATAACCCTATATGCAAAACAACCCCATGGCGTGATAAAAGTGGTTTTTAGTTGATCTTCCAAGGCTATGTGTATTTGAAAGTATCCAGAATAACCATCACAGATGGTATAGCATTCAAAACCCGCTACTTCATTCATAATTTCATCCAAGAAAGGGAGAGGAAAGTGGTCTCTCTTTGCAGTAGCTGCATTAAGTGGTTTGTAGTCAACACAGACCCTCCACTTACCATTTTTTTAAGGCGTCACCACTACGGGTGACACCCGTTCTGAGTTTTCTATAGGATAGATGAATCCCACCTCCAGTAGTTTCCTTACCTCGGCCAAGAGTTCCTTTTCTTGTATGACCCCCAGTCGTCGTAGCTTTTGCACAACTAGTTTTACCCCTTCCTTCAGCTTAATATGATGTTCCACCACTGTAATGCCTATGATTCTTTCATAGTATGAACAGGTTAGGAAATCCCATCAACATTTGCAAAAAACTATCTTTCTCCTCAAGTGTTAATTCCGTAGACAATATACCCTTCAACCTACTTCCTCTTAGGCCAGGTGATTTTCTCTCCTCTTCATTGGGTTGCCCTTTTGGTGGTGGATCACCAGTTGTGATTACCCTTTGCGGATCCCTCAAAATGATACCCATCACATCGATGGAACTGTCACTTTCATCGGTGGATGTGGTCTCCTCCTCATAAGTGGAAGATTCGCTAGTGGTTTCATCTGCCGATGTTTCCAGATTCATTTTCTTCTGCTTGCCAATCCTCATGTCGTAGTAGATTGTCTCCCCTTTCTTACCGCTCATGCGTAGAAGGCCAGTACCCCAGTCCTGTTTTGCCTTCATGGCCATCAACCATGGCCTTCCCAAGATTAGTGGATAGCCCTCCCCCTTAGTAGGCATTACAAAAACATCTACCTCTACCTTAGTGTTGAAAGCTTTTATTTTCACGGCACTTACCACACCCATACACTTTACTTTTGCGTTGTTTGCCATCTTTGCCTTGCATGGAGAAGGCTTGTCAACCTCGAGCCCTAATCGAAGCATCATAGCTTCGCTCATTACACAGATTTGTGCACCTCCATCAATGTAGGTGTTTCCAACCCTCTTTCCTTTTATGTTTACGTCGACAATCGGAAGGATGTCGTCCATGTTGCAACCCGAAATTGCTCCGGCTACCTTTGTTTTGGAGCGTCTTGTGCTTACCATTTTGGACCATTGTCGCCTTACTTTAGGTGCAAGATGTAGCAGCTGTGGCCATGTAATCTTCGGTCCTTGCTCTGCCACATCCAATGTTAGATCATAGGGCTTAGAACTTTCCCCTAGCTGGAAGTCGGTGATGCCCAATTTCCGTCGTGGCCTGGATGGCCTCTTGCTAGTCTCTCCTCTTGTGCTTCTCTCATCATATGATTGTGTAGCTTTCTCCCTCCTAGCTCTTTTCACAGTCATGGCTTCAAGTGGTTCTAAAAAGGTTACCTTCTCCTTACCCTTGTCCCTCTCCTTTGCTCTAGGTGGATCCACTACTACGGATTTTCCTTTCTCTTCTAGCCTTATGATGTTTACACGGCGATCAGGTGGTGGTGTTGGTGGAAGAGGTGGGATGGATGCTTGTGGTGGTGTCTGGGGTGGACGTAGAATTTGTGTTGGTGGGGCTGGTGCTCGGGGTGGGGGTGTTCATTGGTTCCTCCTACCTCCTCTATTATAGTTTTGTTGTGGTTTTGGACAGTAGTACATACCGTGGCCGTCTTCTCCGCGGTTGTAGCAGTGATACTCCCTGTTTTGTCATCGTGCTCTTCCAAGATCTTGATCTCTTTCTTGACTCCTCCCTTGCTGTATTAAGTGGACAGACAAATTCTGCAGTTGGTCAGTAATATGGGCCAGCATATCTTGTTGGTCATCTCTTACCCCAAGAGCCGGTGGTGGTGGTGGAATGGTGGTTGTCGTAGTTGCTGGTCGACGCGATGTTCCTGCTTCTGTTGACTCAGTTTCTTTGGCTTTCATTCACAGCTTCTTGTCCTTAAGGCGAGCAATCTCAACGGCTAACTCGTATGTAGCCGGGAATCTACCTTTCACCTTCTCCTTGAGAAGCAGCCATAAGCCATGCGTGAACCGATCTTCTTTTAGGAAATCAGGTGCAGCTTCCTCCCTTGCTAGTGACTCAACCCACCGTTCCCACAAATCCACAAATTTGGACTCATAGGTGGCATATTCTAAAAGACCCTCCTGCTTCAAGTCTCTCAACTTGTCCCACAACTTTTTTGAAGTGGTACCTCCCCCAAAGCGCCTCTTAAAAGAGGTTTTTAAGGGCTCCCAATCATCCTTGGTTGCTTGTGGAAGTGCATTGTACCATGATCTAGCTTCTAGCTTCATGAGATGCTTAAAGATTCTAACTCGGGATTCATCCGTATCTTTGTTTCTCACTACACATGCTACTTCAAAGTCATTTAGGAAGTCTGTTACCAAATCCTCCCCTTCTTTCCTTTAAATGTTGGAAATGCTACATTTGCCATGATTACTGAGAGAGCTAGAAAGACACACTGCTTAACTTGCAAAAGTTTTTTCCTTCTTTACAAGGAGGCGTGTATACCCTCTTATACTAGGACATAGATTAAAACTTCAAACGGTACATTGCCTTGTACCAAAGGTAAGACAAATGGCTGATCTGATGCCAGAACCTCAAACAATCGCTCCCCACCTAGCATGGTGTCGATGACGTGCTAGTAGTGAGCCTTCAAGTCCAGTATTACCTTGATTGAGCGAACACGTTGAGGCGGTCCGGGGCGGGCAACAAGAGAGGCAACCTCTAAACACCTCTCAAGGCTCCCATGCTGCTCAATTGGGGCTGGGGCAACCACAAGCAAGAAACAACAACAACAAACCCACAGCCAAACAAATGAAGGGGAACCACCTAGTTATGGTATGTGAACTAGGACGCAAGAGAGATTTTGGCACAAGCAAGAGGATGCGCCACAAAACACACACAAGCAACCTCACACCAAGACTCACCTTATTTGTGATTTGCAAATGGAGATGGTTCGTTATGTTGCTATCGTAGAGCTTGTACAAAACTCACTCAATGCTTAGTGAATGCTAAACATTGCCAACACACACACACACACACTGTCTTAGGGTGTGGGAGACCTCTCACCACAATACCCTCTTACAATGGACACAAAATTGGCAATGAAAACACACTAAAACACTTTCTAAAACAAAATAAACAATAAAACTCAAAGTACGCAAGTCACCTTGAATTCACTAAAACCGTATCGCACAAGTGGAAGGACGAAGATTTGAACGTCGAATCACGCCTTTGATGCACCAAACCTCAATTTATTGATGATGGAGGAACATATACAATAGTGGTTTTGAGATATTGAACTCACGCTCTCTCACTTGCAATGTGTAGCTTGAAAGCTTCTCTCACACCAAGAGTGAAGCTCACAAAGTGATTGCTACACCTAAGTCTCTCCTCCCGCATAGAGTGTTGGGGTGCTATGTGAGATATTGGAGGTTGTTTTACAAGAAGAAGAGGGGCCTATTTATAGGTTGGAGACCCCTCATTAAGATTATTGGAAATCCTAATTTAGTAGCTAACAAATTAGGATTATGATTTTTTTGAATATCAAAATATTGCGGGCCTTCTTTGTCTGCTTGAGTAATGGATGTGGGCTCTAAAAAGAGCATTATTGATGGTAGATAAGGTGAAAGTAAGTAAAGAGAGAGAGAGAGAGAGAGAGAGAGAGAGAGAGAGAGAAAGAGAGAGAGTTACTATACACATGACTTGAGGTGAGGTGTCTTTTATGGTTAGGTCAATGGAAATTTTGTGTTAGTATGTTAGTGGTTAGTGTTCGTAATCACTAGAAGGTTAATGATGTATTTACAATGGGTAGAATGGGGTGGATGGTTGAATGAAGTGAGGAAATCCTTGTGATGGTGAAGCTTGAAGATGTTTTTGACTTACTTGTGTAGGTTCTCAAAATGACTATCGATCTTCTTCTTTGTGTTCTCTTCTTTACGCCACCGCCGCCAAGGTTGATTATCGCGATGAAAATGGTAATTTGGTTGATGAGATCTCCCAATTTGCAGAGGTTAAGCATGGATTTATGTATATAGAGAAGGGGTAACGTGGAATTGTACTTTGGAAGTAATAGAGAGAGGCATAGAGATGGTCTATGTACATGGAGAGATCATATGAGAGCTATGGGACTAAGAGGGGAGGTTAATGGTGAAGAAGGTGAGAGAAACCATTGAAGGTATAGGTTTGAGTGAGGGATTGAGAGGAAGGAGTGTGTGTGAGTGTGTGGAAGTGTGGAAAGAGGTGAGAGAAGACTAAGGGCTACTTGTGAGAAAAGTCGGCAGACTGGGATCCACTCAAAAACTCCTAGATCACCGGTGGTTGCTCCAAAAATAACCAAAATGTTTGAGGTGATTATTCAGTTTATGGGCTACATTTTCTCTTTTGTTCACCGCTCCAAATTCGGAGTGGAGATGGGTGCCAAAAATCTCACCAAAAAGCCTGTTTTTTATGCCTGCAAAAATCGTTTAGTGGCCCCCTCCTTTGTCGAATTTGTACAATGCATCCAGGAGTGAGCCCCTCCTTTGTCATATCATAATACTGAGGCGGTCCGGGGCCGGCAAAAAGAAGAGTGGCCTCTAAGTACCCTTGTAGGCTCCCGTGCTGCTCAATTGGGTTGGGGTTGGAAAAAACAACAAACACACACACAAACCCGCAACCTCACCCTACACAAATTTGGGGCACCACCTAGTTTTGGATGTGAACTAGGACGCATAAAGAGAGAGAGAGAGAGAGAGAGAGAGAGAGAGAGAGAGAGAGAGAGAGAGAGAGTGCTCGGGCTGCTTTGAAATGTATTGGCAATGATCAAGCAAACACAATTATATATGTAAGAAAGAGAGAGAAGAGGGAGGGGGTGCTTGTTGCATTAATACCTTCTTACAAATCTGTCATGACCGATCAAAGTGAGATTAGTATTTGTTCAACATAGCTTGAGTAAATTTCACCACAACACATCATAAAAAAAGCCACCCCAATCACTGTCTGAAGGTCAGGGGAGTCCTCTGCACCCTGTCGCCCTCTTACAATATGTGGGATTTATGGCTAAATTAATGACAACACCCAGACACAATCTATCAAGAACTAAAAATATCACCAAGACACTTACACATCATTGTTGGGCTTACACTAGTAGGAGGAATGATAGATTCCAAGCTTAGTCCAAATCCACCCTCCTTGATTCAGAAAATGTTGGGCTTACACTAGTAGGAGGAATGATAGATTTCCCACTCTCAATTGAATGATCGCTCTCTCTCTTACAATGGCATAGAGTTCCCGTGCTAATCACCCCTATTACAACACATGCACATGCATACGACAATGAGCTTCCACTCAAGAGCTCCTTCTAGAGAGGTTGAGCTTGGCTTCTCAAGCTATAGCATAGTGCTCTTGCTTATGGCTCTCCTTTGTGCTAGCTACACCTTCCTTTTATAGCAATTTTGAAGCTAGGGTTACTCCTCTAACCATGGTTGGGTTAGATTTTCAGCACTTATCTAATTTCTTTTGCTTGGAATTACCAAGAAGTTGGTGTGGATAGATGAAGAAGAGAGAGAGGAGAGAAGTGGAGGTGATAGGACATTTCATAGTAGTTTAGTGTTAGTAAATTAGTAGAGTTAGTATTTTATTGATTTACAAATGGAATTGGATATTTACAATGGGAGTATCCATGTAGGATACAAATAAGGAAGAGAAAACTCTTAATAGGTAAGAAAACATGGATTTCTTACAATGTTGATGCTCCAAGTGTCTTGAGTAGGGTCAATTTTGACGCTTGTTGACGGTCCACTAGCTTTGACGGTACGTTTTTTCTCCACTCTTGACCTTCCTTGGAAGCCAAGGTAAGTGAACATGAGTAATCAATCACCATGATGCTGTCTTTCAAGAGAAGAGGCTGAATTTTGTGGTTTTTTTGATAGATATGGGTAATATGGATGAGGAAAAATGAGACTAGGTGGTCAATTTTGGAATGGAAGTGTGTGTAGGAGACATGAGTTCACCATGGTTTCTCTTATTCTTCAAGGTTGAGAAGAAGGTGAGTAGGGTGCAGAGAGGAGTGGTGAGAGAGGTGGGGATGATGAGTGGAGAGGTGTGTGTGAAAGAGGAAAATGATAAAGTGGAAGAGGGAGTGTGGCTGCATAGCATGGGAAAACTGGGGTCCACAACTAAAATCCTAGCTCACAGCTTGTAGCTCAAAAAAATATGAAAAATTTTGAGGTGAAATTTCAACCCATGAGCTACAACTTTTGTGTGTATCACCTTTTCAAATTCAGAGAGCATGTGATCTTTAAAATTCAGCAAAACCGACAGTTTTTCCCACTGCACAAAGTCCTTGTGAGATCCTTCTTTGGATGATTCTTTTGAATATCTCCAAGAGTGAGCCCCCCATGGTGCATGCATGCATTCCACATACCCTTGACCTTATTTGGAAGGTCTATAATTGAAGATATTGTTGAGATCATGATATAAGTGAATAGTACAACTAAGAAAATCAAATATTGAGGGGTCTAAAAAAATATGTACATGCCAAATATAAATAATATAGGTGGAAAAAATATAAAGGGGTCAAAATAAATCTCTCTCATTATAAGTCTACCATAAAAAAATGAATATTTTTGGTGGTCTAATTTATGAGAGTAATAGGGAATAGATGTAGGAAGGAAAAAATCACAATAGTGAAAAAATATACACATAAATAGAACTAGTTTTTTGGATTTTTGTCGGGATGAAGTTACACCAAAAATAAGAGAAGCTTGCATGAAATTATTTTTATATGGAACAAAGAGTATGCAAAATGGTAAGAAAAAATATGGAAATGGTGAGTCAATGTACATAGCATAAATAACACACCCTAGGTAGAAATATTTAAATAAATACCAAATAATTATGAAAAATCCTTTTATTTAGGCCCTATATACAATGAAATATTTACAGACAATGGGCCATAATATTTTTTATTTTTTTTATTTTTTTTGGCTCAACTAGCCCAGTGACTAGCTAGCTGAGGGTTTTTAAAGAAAATATGGAGAAAGTCCCTAACTCATACACGCCTATGTACAGTGAAATGGTAGGGATAACCAAAATGTTTGAGTGATTTGATAGGGTGAGGTAGCTTACTATAGCAATTATGGAAAACCGAAAAACGGCTATCATTACCCCTCCCCCAGGATGATGGTATATTCATGTACCATCATAGAGCATCTTTTCCAAAGAGAGTACTTCAGAGTCCTTGACGAGATCTTCATTATTTGGCCCCTCAGAATTTTTGGCTGGAGTTACACTCATGCTTCACGGAACAATACCTACATGAGATAGTTGCCTTTCGAGAGATCTTTGGTAGAAGGCGACTCAAATAAGGCTTCAAGCGATACCCGTTTACCTTCCTAGAGTGCTCTTTCCCATTCAAGTCCATAAGTTGATAGTAACTTCAATTGAAAGCCTTGTTAACTATCTATGGCCCCTGCCATCTAGTTTCAAATTTGGCATCAAAACGATTATCGAGTCGATTGTCATACCTTAGCACAAGATCTCCTTCATTGATGCCTTTGTCCTTCAGTTTCTTGTCAAGCTTTTCCTTCGTCTGTGTGGCTTTCCTCTTGTAGCACTCGTATGTTGCTTCTCTTTTCCACTCAAGCTCAGCTAAGGTAAGAAGTCGATCCATCCATGCTTCTTGATCATCTTGTGTTGCTTTGCCATGAAGTCGCATTGTTGGAATGTTGAGCTCAATTGGTTGTAAAGCCTCTTGACCATAGACCAAGTGAAATGGTGTGAACTCCGTGGCTTCCCTATATGGGGTTCGATATGCCCACAAAGCACCATCCAAGAAGTCGTCCCACAACTTTGTCTTGTTTTTCACTATCTTTCTAATGATGCCTGCAATGACACCATTAGCTTTTTCTACCAAACCATTTGATTAGGGGTAGTAGGGTGTACTATGACGATGTAGAATGTGAAGTTCTTCACAGACTTCTTTGAGCAAGCCCTTTCTAAACCCTGGACCATTATCAGAAACAATCTCCAAAGGTGTGCCAAATCTACAACAAATGTGAGTGTAGACAAATTTGCTCACTGTCCTCTCATTTACCTTTGCCACACTTTGTGCTTCCACCCACCTAGTCATATAGTCTACCGCCACTAGAATGTAGAGTTTACCATTTTTTGTCCTAGGGAGAGGACCCATAGCATCAATGCCCCACTTTTCAAAGGGTCCATTTGCAAGCACGATTTGCCTTGGACCATACAACAATCTTCTATTCCCATTTACCTGACAATTGTGACAACTTTTACACCAATGTTGGACATCCACGTGCAGACTTGGCCAAACATACCCCGCAAGAAAAATCTTCTTCACAGTTAACTCTTGGGCAAAATGACCACCACATGCCGCTTCATGCAAACCTTTTAGAATGGCTGGAATCTCCTTGATAGTTGGTACTCTTCTGCACACTTGATCCTTCCCTCTTTGATAGAGGGATCCTTCTAGGAAGAGATACGCGCTTGCCTTTTTCATGAGTCTCCTCTTCTGAGCCTTCGTGAAGTCTTGTGGAAACTCACCCTCCAAAATGTAGCTAATAATGGGAGTCAATGACTCCAATCCTTGGTATCTCGGTTGCTTGACAGTTGCTGCCACCATGATGACCTGCACTTCTTTCTCAACACATGTAACTGCTTGTTGTGCAAGTAAATTGGCATCTTCATTCTGTTTCCCAGGAATATGATATAGTTTCACTTCTTCAAACTGATTAAACATCCTAAGAATGGCATGAACTTTTGTTCTTAAGCTTTCATTCTTGCATGCCCAAATGCCTAAAATCTGTTTAACAATGAGAAGTGCATCTCCCTTTACCATGAGACGTTGTATCCCTCAGGCAATGCACATCTTCAAACCATCAAGTAGTGTGTCGTATTCTACTTCATTGTTGCTAGTTGAACCTGGTAGATTGACCTTCTCTTTCATGACCACCTCCCCACTTGGGTTGAGCAACACTAGCCCTCCCCCTTCTTTTCCTGTGGCTCGTCGAAAAGCTCCATCAAAGAACAAGGTAAAAGCATTAGGAATATTTTTTGGTGGTGGCAATGGTAGGGTCTTTATTTGAGGCACCTTAATCTCCTTCTCATGTACCCTATAAGTAAGAATCCCTGCCAATTGTGCACGCACACTTTCTTCTACCTTGAAAGAGTATTGGAACTCTTGCAATTCCATAATCCACTTTGAGATCCTAGTGCTAAGATTCATTTGAGATGACCCCCAAGGAAACAAATTTTCTGTAGTGAGAATTACAAAAGGTTTTGGTAGCAAGTAGGATCTAAACTTTCTCATCGCAAACATGAGAGAAAGCATCATGAGTTCTGCCGCCGTGTAGCCTCTATCCAAAGCATTCATGACCCTACCAGCAAAGTAGATGGATCGCATCCAGGTACTGTGGGGATCTTGTTGTAGCAAAACCGCTCCAATTTTTTCTTTCCCAACACTAGAGCTAACAAAGAATGTGTACTCCCAACAAGGAGGCATGAGTGTTGGTAGCTCTGACAAAATGACTTTAATGTTACAAAAGTACTCTTCAAGCTCATCAGACCATGAAAATTCTACTTGTTGTGTCAACTTTTGCAAAGGATGAAGCAACTCCGAAGCTAAGTGAATAAAACGTGACATATACTTCACCTTTTGAATGAATGAGATGACCTCTTTGAGATTATTGGGTAATGGGAGCTCAATAAGAGCCTTTGCCTTTGAAGGATCCACCTCAATGCCTTTATAGGAAACCTTGTGACCAAGCAAGATCACTTCATCCTCACCTATGTGGCACTTGTCGGGGTTGAGTTGACCTCCCATGTCATAGAGCTTCTTTAAACCTTCTTCTACCCTTTGTAGATGCAATGATTTTGAGCTATAAATGCAAAAATATCAAATAAAAACCCTAATGGACTTTCCAAAGAATGTTTGAAACACCATGTTCATGAAGCGTTGGAAAGTTGCAGGAGCATTTGTCAGGCCAAATGGCATGACTCTAAAAGCATAACAACCCCAAGGAGTGATGAAGGTTGTTTTCAATTGATCTTCCAATGCGATACCTATTTGAAAGTAACCCGAGTAGCCATCTCACACAGTGTACTTTTCATGAACAGCTACCTCATTTAGTATCTCATCTTGAAATGGGAGGGTAAAGTGATCTCTTTTTGTTGCCTCATTGAGTGGACGATAATCCACACACACCTCCACTTGCCGTTTTTCTTAAGAGTGACAACAATGGGAGAGACCCACTCTGAATTCTCCACTGGATAAATGAAACCTGCTGCTAGAAGCTTTCTTACCTCCTTGAGTAAAGCCTGCTCCTTGATGACTCCTAGCCTTCGTAGCTTTTGAGCCTTAGGTGTGGCCTCTGGCTTCAACTCAATTTTGTGTTGAACAGCATCTACTCCACGCACATCGGTGTAGTCTTTAGCAAAAAGCCTCGGAAATTTTCCTAGCATACATTTGAACTCCTCTCTTTCGTCCTTTGTAAGTGTTGTAGACAACATACCTTCTAACATTCCTTCATCTTGCACATTTTGGTTCTCTTGAGTACCTACCTCTTCCAAACCTCGAGAGGAGGTCTCCTGGTTGTTTGGTTTAAACCTTACCCCCATGACTTCGATGGAAGACTCCTCTTCAGTAATGCTGCCACTACTTTCTCCTTCTGAAGTGCTATCGGTCCAGCCTTCCTCCGTCTCACTTTGAGATGATTCTTCATGGAGCTCCTCTTGGCGTTGCTCCTTTATGTCAAAGAAAACCTTCTTATGATTGTCATTCCTGCAAATTAGCTTTTCAGTCTCCCAATCCTGCAAAGCTCGCATTTTCATTAGCCATGGTCTCCCTAGGATAAATGGGTAACCATTTCCTTTGGTAGACATAACATAAAAATCCACCGCCTTCTTAATGCCAAAGGCCTCTACAAAAACATTTTTACAAATGCCTACACACCTAGCTTTGCTATTGTTTTCCATCATGGATGTGCATGCCTAGTTTTTGCATGAGTCCCTCTATCATGATGCAAATTTGTCCACCCCCATCCACTAGACCTTTCCTAACCAATCTTCCTTTGATGTAACAATCTAGCACAGGTGTAATATCCTCATTCATTTCAGCATGTGCAATTTTTACAAAAGGCACACTCTCTTTTACCTTTCTCCTAGTGCTAACTGCCTTTGTTAAATCTTAAATCCCTCCTAACTTGTGGGCATACTGCAAGAAACTGAGGCCATGTGATATCAAGACCCTTACCTCTCATGTCTTCCAACAAGTTGTATGGAGCCATACCATGTCCAAGAGGGAAGTCTTGGAGATTGATACGACGTCGAGTCCTCTTAGCTTCCTTGGTCTCCTTTGCCTTCTTACCTTGTCCATGGTCGCTCTGTGATGTGACACCTTCTTTCTCCTTCCCTTTTCCACGGCCACGCTTAATGCCATTTGCTTCCATGTCAACCTCTTTTGAATTTGTCACCTCTACCACATGCACATTTGGGTCTGGCAAAGTTGGAACTTCTTCCACTCCTTGTGGAGGTGGTCTTGCTTCGTTTGGCCTTTGTAGAAGCCGTGGTTGCTGACTAGTTCCTTCACCTGCATTCATCACTGGGTAATTCAAGTTAGGTCTCCCTGGCTCCCCACGGGGCCAAGGACAATTATACATCCCATGTATAGACTCTCCACAGTTCCAACATTGTAAGACTCTCCTAGGTCGTGGATCTCGCTCTTCAGACTTCCTTGCTTGTCCTTTTGGAGCTACAGCTTGTGCAAGGTGAGTTGACAAGCTACTTAAAGATTCATTTAACTTCTCAATCACTTCTGCCGTTACCTCAGGAAGCTCCCTAGATGTAGATGCTTGTGACTTACCTTTGGGTCTAAGACCTTCTATTGGAACCTCTCCCCTTAGGCACTTGAGTTTCCTATACTTCTTGGAAGCTCTAATTTTAGTTGCATCATAGGTGGCAGGTGCATCCGCCTCCACCTTTACCTTAAGATCAGGAAAGAGTCCAGCTATGAATCTCTCCTTCTTTAGAAATTCTGCACCATCACCAGGGTTAGCAACATTTCGTATCCATAGAGCCCAAAGACGTAGAAACTCTTGCTTGTACAAGTAGTAGTCATCTAAATCTTTTTGCTTATGAGAAACAATGTCTTGCCATAGTTTTTGAGTGTTTTGGGGATCAAAGAAGTATCTCTTGAAATGATTCAAAACTTCTGTGTAATTCCCCTTAACTTCCTCAGGCAAAGAGTCAAACCAAGTGCTAGCATCTTTCCTAAGGACCATCTCAAACATTTCTACGCGCTCTTGATCAGTTACTATCCTCTTGATACGGCAAGACATCTTGAAATTTGCTAAAAATAATTCTGCATCCTCTCCAGGCTCTCCAAAGAAAAGAGGGTATCCGGACATTTGGCGTTGGCTTTCCATTATTATGAAAGATTACAACACGAGTTGCAACAAGGGATACAATAGAAATTTAGAACCACTCGCCTGCAAATGAAGAAGTAAGAAAGTACCACTCTAGGTTTTCTTCTTCAGCTATCCAAGCTTCAATGAGGTCTCGATTTGTTTGATCAAAACAAAAGGGTAGGCTATTTATGAGCTCTAAGAAGGGTTGAAATTCTTCAAAGGTAAGACGATATACAAAAATATCTAAAACTTCATTTTCTGGATCTAGAAGAGCAACCACGTCCCAAGTAATGAATTGCACTTGCTCTACAATTCCCAATGCACAAGCGGTTTGTATAAAAACTAGATCTTCATGCTCGTCGAAGGCTGTGAGAAAGTAGCAATTGACTAGGAGCTCCTTTCCTTCGAGTTCCAGATAGTCAGAATGAGGCAACCTTCTCACAATTTCATAAAGAACATCCTCCTCAAGTCCAATCAAGCTTGCAAGATTTAAAGACTCCACTTGTTCTACAAAACTCCTGGACAAAAACTCCTTAGGATTATGGTTAAATCATTCATAAGCATCAAGAGATTTACAATGTCTCTATGAACAAAGTGTCATAGAAAGTAGAGAAGGATGAGAATTTATACAAATTTGCAATCTTCTCGATGCTCTCTTTATTAAGACAAGCCCTAAATAGCTCCCTATCTCCTTTGTTGAAAGTGAAAGGAAGACTATTAATAAGACGCAAATGAGGGAAAAATTCACCAAATGTGAGTCTATGAAGCATGAACTCTGGCCGCAAGTTTCCTAAAGAGTCTTCCTCAATGGTGAAATGCACTCGCCAAACACCAAATTTCACTCTATTTACCAATCTTAGGGCACACACTATTTGGATGAATGTACGGTCTTCCTTAGTGCCCAACAACAAAAGAAAAATGGAATCCACGTACACACAGGACCTTTCGACTTAGCTTCACCACCCTCTTGTTATGAGGGAGACGCTTTACTACCTACTCCTGCAACTCAATCGGTAATAGAGCTAGATCTCTAAGGATTGAATTTTCATTGCACACACACTCCTTGTTAGAACAAATGATCGTTTTTTTGTTTTTGTAACAAACGTGGACAAACAAAAAGCCAACATACACACTATTTTGTTTGGCTGCACTTCATTTTAAAATAAAATGAACACATGTACATCAAAAGAAGTGTGGTAGTTGATGAGAGGTAGAATGACAGGTTGTGGAGATGCAAGAATTTCCCCTGTTCTTTCAGCCCCAAACATAAACACCATACGCTGCTGAAAATGTATCTTTCTACTAAGTGCAATATTTATCCTAATATGTGGTGTGAAGTAAAAAGGAAAAATTTGTGGGCCATTATCCATGCTCTATACATAACCTAATACCTAAAATAGAACAAAGATATATACATCAAAACAAAATTTAGAGGCAAAATAAAAGGATTTACCGAAGCGTTTATTTCGGCTAACCTAAGAGAACCTAAAATTCTACGAATTACTCGTTGAAATTGCAACTTAGTACTAACAATTGTGTGTACCTTTTTCTTTGCAATCGGAATGAAAGGATCATACAAATTCTCGTGATTCATGCAAGCTACTTGATTATGCTAAAGGTTGAGCCTTCACAAAACATACACAAGCCGTCCTCAGTGGGGGCACTAATTTGAGGCGGTCCGGGGCGGGAAACAAGAAGAGTGGCCTCTAAGCACCCTTGTAGGCTCCCGTGCTGCTCAATTGGGTTGGGGTTGGAAAAAACAACAAACACACATACAAACCCGCAACCTAACCCTACACAAATTTGGGGCACCACCTAGTTTTGGATGCGAACTAGGATGCGTAAAGAGAGAGAGAGAGAGAGAGAGAGAGAGAGACAGAGAGAGAGAGAGAGAGAGAGAGAGAGAGTGCTCGGGCTGCTTTGAAATGTATTGGCAATGATCAAGCAAACACAATTATATATGTAAGAAAGAGAGAGAAGAGGGAGGGGGTGCTTGTTGCATTAATACCTTCTTACAAATCTGTCATGACCGATCAAAGTGAGATTAGTATTTGTTCAACATAGCTTGAGTAAATTTCACCACAACACATCATAAGAAAAGCCACCCCAATCACTGTCTGAAGGTCAGGGGAGTCCTCTGCACCCTGTCGCCCTCTTACAATATGTGGGATTTATGGCTAAATTAATGACAACACCCAGATACAAGCTATCAAGAACTAAAAATATCACCAAGACACTTACACATCATTGTTGTCCATTACTTCACGTTGGAAGAGAGACAAAGTATCCAAGCTTAGTCCAAATCCACCCTCCTTGATTCAGAAAATGTTGGGCTTACACTAGTAGGAGGAATGATAGATTTCCCACTCTCAATTGAATGATCGCTCTCTCTCTTACAATGGCATAGAGTTCCCGTGCTAATCACCCCTATTACAACACATGCACATGCATACGACAATGAGCTTCCACTCAAGAGCTCCTTCTAGAGAGGTTGAGCTTGGCTTCTCAAGCTATAGCATAGTGCTCTTGCTTATGGCTCTCCTTTGTGCTAGCTACACCTTCCTTTTATAGCAATTTTGAAGCTAGGGTTACTCCTCTAACCATGGTTGGGTTAGATTTTCAACACTTATCTAATTTCTTTTGCTTGGAATTACCAAGAAGTTGGTGTGGATAGATGAAGAAGAGAGAGAGGAGAGAAGTGGAGGTGATAGGACTTTTCATAGTAGGTTAGTGTTAGTAAATTAGTAGAGTTAGTATTTTATTGATTACAAATGGAATTGGATATTTACAATGGGAGTATCCATGTAGGATACAAATAAGGAAGAGAAAACTCTTAATAATACAAGCTTGCATGAAATTATTTTTATATAGAATAAAGAGTATGCAAAATGGTAAGAAAAAATATAGTAATGGTGAGTCAATGTACATAGCATAAATAACACACCCTAGGTAGAAATATTTAAATAAATACCAAATAATTATGAAAAATCCTTTTATTTAAGCCCTATTTAGAATGAGATATTTACACACAAATGGGCCATAATATATTTTATTTTTTTGATTTTATTTATTTTTTTGGCTCAACTAGCCCAGTGACTAGCTAGCTGAGGGTATTTAAAGAAAATATGGAGAAAGTCCCTAACTCACACACGCCTATGTATAGTGAAATGGTAGGGATAACCAAAATGTTTGAGTGATTTGATAGGGTGAGGTAGCTTACTATAGCAATTATGGAAAGCCAAAAAACAGCTATCAATACAAAGCATCCAAGTTGCCCTTTACACATGCATGGAGGAGGATTATTGGTGAATAAAGAAATATATACATGGTGGGACTAGTGTATGGACTATTCATGGATTTTAGCTCAATGAGCACATGGTGTTAGAATAAAAAATATGGAGAAATTATGGATATGGAAAGATATTGGAATCATATGATATGGTCCCTCTTTGTATTATTTTGGGTGAAAGAGCAAAAGGTATGCAAGTAAATGAAAATAATATAATAAAAGTGACTAAGGGAGTAGAAATCATTTTTTGTTTTCACGAAGGTGAGGGTGAAAATGTGGGGGTGATTTGTATAAAAGAAAAATATGAGGTTAGAGTATGTACACATTGGCAAAAAATATACTTATGGTGTAAGAGGATGAAAGAAGTAATACACAGGTTTAATAAAACACACACCTAAGTATAAATATTTAAATAAAATATCAAAATAATTATAAAAATCCCATATTTAGGCCATATATACAATGCAATATTTACTTACAAATAGGCCATAATATATTTTATTTTTTGATTTTATTTATGTTTTTTGCTCAACTAGCCTAGTGATAGCTAGCTGAGGATTTTAAGAAGATATGGGAAAAGCCCCCTAACTCACACACGCATATATACAGTGAAATGGTAGGGATAACCAAAATGTTGCCAGGTGGTTACGTGGGGCCCACATGTGTACAAGTAGGACAGCATGTACATAGTGCATCGATTTTCATCGTTACCAGTACCAGTGTGTTTTTTCTACAATAATGAGGAGTTGGTAGCATGTAAAAATTCTGGAGGAAGCTATCCGCGGGCCGACAACATGAGGTAAGCAGGTGCGTCAGATGGCATCTAGTGGCGTCAGGAGGCCGAATGGGGTCAATACTTTCACGTGGAAAAGTACGGACACAACGTGGATGTTTTCTTGTGATAATTATGCAGAAATTTCATCACGACAACCATCTTTTGGGGACACTTCACGTGGTTGCGGCATGCATTATTGGAAAAACTTGAGTGCCAGGTGTGTGTATGGATGCAGCAGGGTGACAACTATGCACTGCGAGGTCACTTTTTGGCCTGTTCGGGGTCATCTAAAAGGCCAAGGGTGCCCAACTAATAAAGCTAAGTGTGGGAACTGAAAAAACAGAGAGAAGACCAGAAAAAACGTGGAGAGAAGAGGAGGAACTAGCCGCAACTGTGTTTTTGGGATTTTTGGAGCCTGTTTTGGCCGTAAACTACTCATCCGAGGTCGGATTTGAGCACTTTGACATTGTAGACTAGGGTTTTGGGCCATTTCGGACGTGATGGCACTATCCATTTTGCCAAATTACTCATGGTTTTTTTGTTGTTTTGGCTGTGTAAGCTTCTCCTATGAGCGAAGCTTCTGCTCCAATTTGTGAGTGTATCTGGTAAGTTTTACCTATATTGTGTGAGCTATTTGCCCCATGGTGTTGGCCCAAGCTCTATTGTATCTAAACATCAGAAATTATCCTCTTTTGAGCTGAGTTTTTTGGGTGTGTGTGTGTGAGTTTCTCTCTCTATGGAGTGGGTAAAAGGGTAGTCTCTCTCCTCTCGCTCCATCGGTGTGTTCCCTGTCTCGGCCAGGTGGGTTGTGTAAGCCGAGTGGTGCCCCATAGTGTGTTTGTGTATCTTTCCAAGAGTGTGTGTCGGGTCGTTATAGAGGCATTTTGTGTGTTTCCATCCCGCTCACAGCGGATTCTCTTTCCTTCCAAGAAGCTTTCATGGTGTCATTCTCCTCGCCTACTTTCTTCTTTCTGCAGTCTTTAACAGCATGACCCATCCTATCATAGTAAAAATAGCTACCTGAAAATTTCCTCTTCTTGTGCTTCTTCTTAGAAGTATTTGATGTTGTCCCCTTGCCTTTTGCATTGGCTGTGAAGGCAGCATCACCTCCACCATCCTTGGTTCTCAGTCGCAGCTCCTCTTCAAGCAACATTGCACTCAGTTCTTCAAACATAAGAGGGGTTGGACGAACCTGAGTGTTGAGTGCCGTAAAGAGACCATCATATCTCGCCGGAAGTATGTGAATGCAACGTCGAGCTAAATCTTCAAGAGAAATAGCCACACCAACGGCAACTAATTGATCTTGGAGGTTGATAAATGCCTCCACTTTCTCTCCATCAACAAGTTTCTCAGTAGCAAGCTGATTTTCTAGATTTTGAATTCTGGTGTGATTGTGCGCCTCATATTGGCGAGCTAATATGTTCCAAGCTTCATGTGCTTTAGTGGTATGCTGAATCAAAGTGAGGATAGAATCACTTACATACATGAAAATGGCGCATAATGCATCTGCATTCCTTCTTTTCCAGGCACGTAGAAGAGTAGCATCTGGGGGAATTACAATGCTTGGATTTTCCGGATCATTTGATGCAATGGGCTCCGGGTCTCCACCATTTGGCCCCAAAACCGTATCCAGCAATTTATATGAATCCAAAATTGTGAAAATTTTGAATTTCCACAATGTGTAGTTGGTGCCATCAAGCTTTCCTTCGCTGAATGCTAGTGGATGAATGCGAAGTGGAGTAGCACCGACAATAGCACTTGAAGATGCCAACATAATTGATTCTACAAAGTAATACAAGTACTTCTCGTACTTTCTTAGCTACGAGCACCTAGAGCTCTGATACCATGTAAGAAATGAGGAATACAATAAGGATCTAGTAAGCAGAGTAGAGAGAGATACGATGCAAACTAGATTAGTGGAAAATCAAAAACTTTAGATTAGCACACTATTACAAAGTGATGGCTAATGATGGGGGCTTTTCACAAGCCAAGCTCCCATACCCCTCTTCTCTCTTCCCCACCCCATGGAAACCCCCTCTTAGGAAGGGAGTGATAAAAGGCATTGGAAAAATAAGAAAAAAATAAAGTATGAGTATGTAAATAAGTGAGAAAGGTAAAATAGGCCACCTCGTGCCTGCGGAGCAGCTCATCCCCACCCTGCCTCCTTTTTCTTCACTGTTGCCCCACCGTGTGTCCCTTTTCCTCTCCTCCACTCAAAAGGTCAACCCCCTCTCTCTTCCCCTTGTCCTTTCTCCTTTCTCTCTCCCCTCAAGCTACCCCACCCCCTGTCCTTACCAATAATGCACCCTAACTCACATGCACCTCTCCTATCTTCCAAAAACAGTATACCCCACCCCCCTTTTCTCTCTCCTATCATATCCCATGACCCAAATATCCCCCTCTCTCTCTAAAGGGCGCCATGTCTCTTGTCTTGTAGCCAAATAACCTCCCCCACACTCACACACAGTCAGTTTCACTGAAAAAGGTGCCCATAGACCCATCCCCACCCGGTGGTTACCTAATTTTTCTTATGTTCACACACATTTGCACACAGATTCACCTCTGAACACACTCCCCTCTCTCCCATCTTGTAATTACTTTACTCTCCATGTCACCTCTCACTTTTTTTCATCAGCCCATGTCTCTCTCTTAGTCTCTCTCTAATGAGACTTCTGTTCTGGCGCATATACACAAAGCCAGACTAGTGGGGCCCATAGTCACATGGCCTGTGTAGATAATGATTTCTTCATTTCTAAATTCTAGAATTTCTCCCCCCTCATTCCCTATATAAAGAGGGGTCACCATCACACTAAGGACACACACAACATCACCAGAGAGTACACTATGCATTGTGTGTGCCTAGCACACACACACACACCCACACCCACACCCACACACACACCATCACCACCACCGCAGTCACCATGCTCGACTTGAGCATGACCTCTACACCCTTGGGCTATGGAAGATGAATGGTAGCTAAATGAAGGATGATGGCCATAACCCTCGTGCGAGTCTTCGCCATCAGCTCCCACCTATCCGCCATGTGCTCTACCACTCTCTCCCTTCTCTTTCCCCTACCCTATGCTCCCCATTTCATCACCTTATTCTCTAAATAAAGCTTGAGGTTTTGTGAGTATGTTTTTTGCAATGTTTTGCCCATGTGACGTGTGGGACTCACCACCTAGTCTTGTGTTTGGAGTGAGCTTGTGTATGCATGAAGGGTGTGCGGATTCGCCATCCTTCTGTGGTACCTAAGTTCTAAGCCTCTATACTCTCTCTCTCTCTCTCTCTCTCTCTCTCTCTCTCTCTCTAGTTTGATCTCATTCCCCTTCCTCTTCACCATTACTCCAAGCATCCATCTATTTTGGATGAAAACTTTGTTATGGTGGTGTGTTGTTTACGTCCTAGCCGCTCAAAGCTAGGTGGTGCCCCTTGTTCTCTTTACCGTGACAGGCTCGAGGCGCGCCATTCTGCCTCCGGCATTTTAGAGGCTGTCGGGGTTCGGGGTTCACTTTGCCCTCGTCATTTGGTGCCCCCACAGAGGACCTTTTCATGAAACCCTTCACTTTACAAGACTAAAACCCCTAAACTATTGTGAATGGATGAATGGCTAGGAGGATTTGCTAACTGGACGACAGAATAAGAAGATCTCCAAGCACAACTAGACAAACTCTGCATCTCCATCAAAGCTCGAGTGCCAGGCGTAACGGTAATCGATTTACAGTGGGAGAGTCAACCAACATGCCAAACCTAGTGGATATACATAGGCCGAGTACCAAGAAGAAGAAGGAGAAGGTCGAAACCATGTCCGCAACCTACAACCAACCCACAACAACAAGATGGAAGGAGCTCTGCACAATAGAGAATCAACACTATTCTACTTTGAGAATCGGATAACTCAAGTCACCGAGGTAATTATCTCAGTAAGTTTCCAAGTCGCACCTTATGCTGCAACACAAATAACGGAAGCATTGGCTCACACTCTCACTAGAGAAACTAGGGATCTACTGAGTTTGTTTCAGGAAAGAACACCACCCTCTCCCACAAGCTTGGACAGTGGCTAAGCACCTCTAAGCTTCACATGAATCAGTGCAACCTACCTCAAGACAGATCACACAAACTAACACGTTGATAGCCATTTTTCGGCTTTCCATAATTGCCATAGTAAGATACATCACCCTATCAAATCACTCAAACATTTTGGTTATCCCTACCATTTCACTGTACATAGGCGTATGTGAGTTAGGGGGCTTTTCCCATATCTTCTTAAAATCCTCAGCTAGCTATCACTGGGCTAGTTGAGCCAAAATAAATAAATAATATATATATATTATGGCCTATTTGTGTGTAAATATTGCATTGTATATATAGCCTAAATATAGGGATTTTTATAATTATTTTGATATTTTATTTAAATATTTATACTTAGGTGTGTGTTTTATTAAACCTCTGTATGCATTCTTTCATCCTCTTACACCATAATTATATTTTTTGCCAATGTGTACATACTCTAACCTCATATTTTTCTTTTATACAAATCACCCCCACATTTTCACCCTTACCCTCGTCAAAACAAAAAATGATTTCTACTCCCTTACTCACGTTTATTATATTATTTTCATTTACTTGCATATCTTTTCCTCTTTCACCCAAAATAATACAAAGAGGGACCATATCATATGATTCCAATATCTTTCCATATCCATAATTTCTCCATATTTTTTATTCTAACACCATGTTCTCATTGAGCTAAAATCCATGAATAGTCCATACACTAGTCCCACCATGTATATATTGCTTTATTCACCAATAATCCTCCTCCATGCATGTGTAAAGGGCAACTTGGATGCTTTGCATTATGATATGACAAAGGAGGGGCTCACTCTTGGATGCATTGCACAAATTCAACAAAGGAGGGGGCCACTAAAAGATTTTTGCAGGCATAAAAAACAGGCTTTTTGGTGAGATTTTTGGCACCCATCTCCAGTCCAAATTTGGAGCGGTGAACAAAAGAAAAACTGTAGCCCGCAAACTGAATAATCACCTCAAACATTTTGGTGATTTTTGGAGAAACCACCGGTGATCTAGGATTTTTTGAGTGGACCCCAGTCTGCCCACTTTTCTCACAAGTAGCCCTTACTCTTCTCTCACCTCTTTCCACACTTCCACACACACACACATACACTCTCATTCCTCTCAATCCCTCACTCAAACCTACACCTTCAATGGTTTCTCTCACCTTCTTCACCATTAACCTCCCCTCTTACTCCCATAGCTCTCATATGAGCTCTCCATGTACATACACCATCTCTATGCCTCTCTCTATTACTTCCAAAGTTCAATTCCACCTTACCCCTTATCTATATACATGAATTCAGCATGTAAACCATGCTTAACCTCTGCAAATTGGGAGATCTCATCAACCAAATTACCATTTTCATCGCGATAATCAACCTTGGCGGCGGTGGCGTAAAGAAGAAAACACAAAGAAGAAGATCGATAGTCATTTTGAGAACCTACACAAGTAAGTCAAAAACTTCTTCAAGCTTCACCATCACAAGGATTTCCTCAGTTCATTCAACCATCTTACTTCAACCATCCACCCCAGTCTACCCATTGTAAATACATCATTAACCTTCTAGTGATTACTAATACTAACCACTAACATACTAACACAAAATCCCGGGGGATTCACCATGGAAAACTTACCGCACCACGTAAGTGCAGGGGAAGGGATTTTTTACCAAGTTACATAAGCATATAAGTTAGGGGCAGGCCTCCAATAATCTATCTCCCAAGCTTACAAATAAGGGCGGGGGTGGGGGGAGGGGGGGGGGAACCTGACTCGAGTTGATTACTTGTAATGAAGATTAGTCATCACTGATGTGTACTAGAACTCAAATTAATTTAGGGGAAGTTTTTTTTTAGGTCACACATCAAAATGGTCATAGATAAAGGATGATTTGGAGTAAGTCAACGGTTGATTTATACCAGCTTTGGATGGGTCAGAAATGGATGAGTAGTTAGAGTGCAGGTTGATCGAGTTTATAGATTGAAATTCAAACTAAGACACATTGAGGGTACATCTACTTATCAATAGAAGTGGTTCTTTAGTACGTTTTGCCAGTCACTACGCTACACACTCTTTGACTAGTTTTACTCAGTTATGTTATGTGAGACCTAAATGTTATATGTAAGATAGGGGTATGATAGTTTTCTTTATTGATTGTCGTATAAGTGTAAAAAGGGGTCCATCTTCCCTAATATGAGTTGTATATAAAGGTTTTATTAAGGTTGACCGCTCGTAGGTGGCGTCCCGTTTTGTATAAAGAGTGAATTCCCCGGGCACAAAATAGCCATTGACCTAACCATAAAAGACACCTCACCTCAAATCATGTGTATAGTAACTCTCTCTCTCTCTCTCTCTCTCTCTCTCTCTCTCTCTCTCTCTCTCTCCTTACTTACTTTCACCTTATCTACCATCAATAATGCTCTTTTTTGAGCCCACATCCATTACTCAAGTAGACAAAGAAGGCCCGCAATGTTTTGATATTCAAATAAATCATAATCCTAATTTGCTATCTTGTAAATTAGGATTTCCAATAATCTTAATGAGGGGTCTCCAACCTATAAATAGTCCCCTTTCCTTCTTGTAAAACAACCTCCAATATCTCACATAGCACCCCAACACTCTATGCGTGAGGAGAGACTTAGGTGTAGCAATCACTTTGTGAGCTTCACTCTTGGTGTGAGAGAAGCTTTCAAGCTACACATTGCAAGTGACAGAGCGTGAGTTCAATATCTCAAAACCACTATTGTATATGTTCCTCCATCATCAATAAATTGAGGTTTGGTGCATAAAAGGCGTGATTCGACGTTAAAATCTTCGTCGTTCCCCTTGTGCGATACGGTTTAGTGAATTCAGGGTGACTTGTGTACTTTGAGTTTTATCGTTTATCTTGTTTTAGAAAGTGTTTTAGTGTGTTTTCATTGCCAATTTTGTGTCCATTGTAAGAGGGTATTGTGGTGAGAGGTCTCCCACACCCTAAGACATTGTGTATGTATTGGCAATGTTTAGCATTCACTAAGCATTGAGTGAGTTTTGTACAAGCTCTACGATATCAACATAATGAACCATCTCCATTTGCAAGTCACAAATAAGGTATTACGCGAGATCCATTCCTCTCTCTCTTCCCTTTAATCTAGCTCTCTCAGGCCCATTTTATGTGAGTCTTGGTGTGAGGTTGCTTGTGTGTGTTTTGTGGCGCATCCTCTTGCTTGTGCCAAATCCTCTCTTGCGTCCTAGTTCGCATACCATAACTAGGTGGTGCCCCTTCATTTGTTTAGATGTGGGTTTTTTATTGCTGTTTCTTGCTTGTGGTTGCCCCAGCCCCAATTGAGAAGCACGGTCCCGCCTTGAGAGGTGTTTAGAGGTCGCCTCGCTTGTTGCCCGCCCCGGACTGCCTCAAATTGGTGCCCTCACCACTAAGGAATCACTTTGTGCTTATTGTTGTTGTATTGCATGAATGCTTGAATTTTAGCATAATCAAGTAGATTATATGAATCATGAAAATTTGTATGACCGAGTTTAATTTCAAGGTAACAAAAATTGATCTAGAATATGGTTTGGATTAGCATAATATAAGAAAGGAAAAAAACATTTTCACATAAGAATCTAAAATTCATGTTGAAAGACCTTTCAAAACTTTGTGTAGTTAGTTGATTTCATGAGAGAAAATGATTGTTTGGAACTAATCTTTGTGTGGTTCTAGCATTGAGAGACTATGACACGCTATGCCTGTGATGATATCCCAATCTTCTTCGAAAATCTAGAAGAAGATGTTGATGATTTTCTTGCTGATTTTAGAATGGTTTGTCCTATCCTTGGTAAAAGGGATGACATTGAAAAAGGGGATTTTCTATTGCTATGCCTTAGAGGCAACGCTGAGCAATGGTTTTGGAGTATGTCTTCTCAGATTGAAGATGGGTATACCCAAATTTCCAAAGCTTTGAAGACCAGATTCTCTAAATTTCCAACAACGGAGAAAGCATGGGCTTCATTAGGGAGACTTCAACAACATGGTGAAGACTACTATGCTTATGAGGATATTTTTTCTCGTCAATGGAGAGGATGTGGGTTTAGTTCTACATTTCGAGATTATGTAAAAATGGAGAAATTTATTTCTTGTTTGTCTCCTTTCCTAAAGACTAAGATTACTTGTAGTGGACCCTTTACCTTTGAATAAGCGGTCACTATTGCCCGAAGGAAGTTTCACAAGTACTTCTACATAAAAAATGGTTTCCATCATGCTGGAAGAACCAACCATCATGAAAGTTTTTCTATCAAGGAGTCATCTCCTTTGCCATACTTGTCTCCTTCTACTCCGACAAATATTGAAGAAGTTACTTACATGCCAACTGATTATTGAAGTGCTAAAGTGTGTGGCCAAGATTCAGATGTGGAATCTCTTTCTTTTACCTTTATCACAAGCATGCAAAAATCGACACAAGATATCTCAAATGGCATTGGGGTGAAAGCATGTTAACCTGTCATGCTTTTTCATGTCCCGGACAATGCTAACTAGCACAATTTTGACATATGCTAACTAGTACAATAACTTGAGCTACATCTCCAAGATCTATGACATATAATATATCAATAGAAAGCACTTGAAACAAGGAATCCAAATGTATAACCTCCGGCAAATTTTGATATTATTTGTAAAACATTTCCCGGACGCCCAACTTTTCAAAGATGTGCTAACTTGAAACTGCTAACTAGCACAAAAAGCGTGACAGGTTAACATGCTTTCACCCATTGATGATTCAATAATGGATACATCCAACCTTTTGGCAGAGGATCAATTTCTAATCCGAGCAGATGAAGCTTGTGTGCAACATGACTCTATGGAGAATGAAGACCTTGAGGGTAACCTTGATCTTATGGAATGTTCTGAGAGTGTATCTTGTCTAAAAGAAGAGAGAAGAAGAAGATGAAATCATAGGTGGAGAGATCATAGACCACATTGATCATAAAGAGATGATTGTGTATATGGAATGCCAACTCCAAAACAAAGTAGAAGAGTGTGAGTTGAATCCATGTGAGGATAATATTCAAAAAATGTTTGAGGATATTGAAAAGCATTGGTATGACCCATGTATGTTAAGCATGGAGGAACCTATCATGCAAGAAGCCAAAGTTTTCACAAAATCAAATAGTAATCCATCAACCTTTGAGGTGGTACAATGTGAGGAGTTACAACCTTGCCAAAAGGGGGGCTTAGAAGGGAATGAAGAACATGGGAGAGTAGTAAACAATAAATCATAAAAGGAAAATCTCAGAAGGGTATCATTCTCTCCAATGGTGTTTTAGTGGGTGGCTCTTCATTCATGGGACAATCTCTTAGCAAGAAAATCCAAGCTTTTGAAGCCCCAATCATCTTCACATTTAGGTTTCACCTCTTCAAAGTTACCTTTTCCTCTCTTCACATATACCTTTTATCGGGGGCACCATACCTTCTTAAGTGGAAGAGGACATGAATACTTGGTGATGAACGGATGTTTGCAAACCTTTTACATTTGGTTCTTTGGTGTATGGAGGTCGCACATTGTGATGCTTCTGGTCTTCATCATAAATGGGAAATCCTTTATTTGATGCACCATGCATGGGTATGTACATATGCGCAATCCCTTGCTCCAAAAAACTCCTGACATAATTTTCTCATCCCCTAGCCTGCTAGATCATTCATGATCAGCAGCAGCAAAAAGAGATATGAGACTCGCAGCGTCACAAGTCTCTTCATCCCTCACAGACATTACTTACTCCACAGACAGCTCATCTTGCTCCACCATCATTAACCTGGCATGATATAATTTAAGACGCAATCCATTTACCCTTGACTTATGTAGAACACCATCCAGGTTAGCTAGCTGATATGTACCATTTGGAAAACACTCCACTACCTTGAAAGGGCCTTCCCACTTAATTTGAAACTTCTTTTGGAAGGTGTTGTCTAGCTTACTGTTGTACTGCAAAACCAAATCATGCTTCTTGATACCCTTACTTTTGACCTTTTTGTTTATCTTTGCCAAAGCCTTATCCTGCATCTGCCCATAATGTTCCAATGCACTCATCCTATCCAGCTGAACATCTTGTAATTGTAAGAGCCTCTCTTTGAATGCATCACTAGGCTACCCAAGCAACTTCTCTAACATCTTTACTGCAAGAAACTCTACCTCCACAGGCAATAATGCTTCCTTTCCATACACCAAATGAAATGGAGTAAACCCTATACCTGTCTTCACCGAAGTACGGTAAGCCCATAATGCACTAGGCAATTCCAAATCCCAATTCTTTCCCTGGTGCTATGTCACTTTTGAAAGAATTTGTACCAACTCACCATTGAATTTTTCATTTAAGCCATTACACTACGGGTAATAAGGAATGGTATGCTGGTGCCTAATCTTCATCTTCACGCATAAAAAATCTAGCAGTTTAGCTCTAAATCCTGGCCCCTTATCCGAAAGTATCTCTAGTGGCACCCCAAACTTGCTTCATCATACACAAATTTTGCCACATCCTTTGCAGTGATCTGTTTTACTGCTATAGCCTCCGCCCATCTAGAGAGATAGTCCACTGCAGTCAAAATATAGCTTTCACTCTGCTTGTGATAGGTAACGGGCCTATTGCATCAATCCCCCACTTTTCAAACACATCAAATGCCATAATGGTTTTTCGTAACTCTGGCTTCAACGCTCTCTTCCCAAATACTTGACACCTATTGCAAGACCTACACCAATGGTGAACATCCTTCTGCAAACTAGGACAGACATACCCCTCTTGCAAGATCTTATGCAAGGTAATCTTTAGAGCAAAATGGCTGCCACATGCGCCTTCATGATTCTCTTCCAACACACTATAAAGCTCCTCCCGCTGAGGCGGTCCGGGGCGGGCAACAAGAAAAGCAACCTCTAGACACCCTTCAAGGCTCCCGTGCTGCTCAATGGGGCAGGGGCACAACACAACACAAACCAAAACAACAAACCCACAGCCAAATCCCAACTACGCAAGGGACACCACCTAGTTTAAGAGCAAACTACGACGCAAAAGAGGAGAATCGTTAGAGCAACCCACAAACAAGCAAGGAATTTATACTAACCCTAACACCAATGGAACACTCTCACACACTAAAACACGAGAGAGAGAGAGAGAGAGAGAGAGAGAGAGAGAGAGAGAGAGAGAGAGAGAGATGGTGTACAACTTAGCTTCAACTTTATATTTTGCACAAAAAGGAGCTTAGAGCTTGCGGAATCAAGTGACAAGATTTGGTTATAGCATCACAAGCACATTGTCTTATGGTTATGGGAGCCCTCTCACCATCCACCCTCTTACAATGGTAGCCAAACAATATCCAATGAATTACAAGCAACAAAACAACAACCTTCAATGAAACAAGTCACCTTATGAAGCTGAATGAGTTTGCCAAGCCAAATTGGAGGAGAAGCGTGAGCCTTTGGACATGAATTGCACCCAAAACTACCAATTCATTGATGTTGGGGTAGATACAACAATGGTAGGAAGAATATCTTCTACTCGCACTCACTCAAACTAGCTCAAGCTTTTCTATGCACCAAGGTGATGGTGTATAGAAAGCTTACTCTCTCTTTACAACCAAGATAGAACTGGCGTGTGGTACGCTCAATCTATTGTGCAATGGTATATTAATATCTTTTACAAGGAGGAATGGGTTCTATACATAGGTTTTAGAAGCCTTGATTAGGATTAAGCTTAATAGTTTTTATTAGGAAAGATCAAGGATTATGAATTTTTATGAATTTCAAATGAGAATGGGGTCTCTCTTTTCTCTTGAGTCACATGGATGTGGGCTCAAGTAAGAGAATTATTGATGTGGTGAAAGGAGAGAAACTTCCATGGGAGTGAGTGAATTTGGTTTACTTGTGCGGTTGCCTACTCCATATGTTGATAGTGTGGGTGCATTTTTACAAGAGAAGTTAGTTGTTAGTGGTAATAATCACTAGAATTGTTAGTGATACATTTACAATGGGTAGGATGAGTTGATTTGATGAAGAAAGAGGGGTGAATTAAAAGAGAATCATTGAGATGGTGAAGCTTTGAAGAACCTTGAACTCACCCTTGTGTAGATTGTGGAAAAAATGACCGTTGGTCTTCTTCTTCTTCTTCGCTTCTTTACGCCGCCGCCACGGTTGACCACCACGATGAAAAGAGGATTTGTTGATGAAAAATCCTCAATTTGCAGAAGTTATCATGGTTAAGATGCTGAATTTTAGATATTTTTAGGAGAGGTAAATGAAATTGTAACATAGAAGCAATAGAGAGAGACATGGAGAGGGTGTATGTATGTAGAGGTTCATAAAAGAACTATAGGGATGAGAGAGAAGGGTAATGGTGAAGAGGGTGGGAGAAGCCATGGAAATTGTAGGTTTGAGTGAGGGAAGGAGAGGGAGGGATGTGTAAGAGTGAGTAGGTGTGTGGAAGGGTGAGAGAAGACTAAGGGCTACTTGTGAGAAAAGTGGGCAGACAGGGGTCCACTCAAAAAATCAGAACTCACCGCTGGTAGCTCCAAAAATCATGAAAAACTTTGAGGTGATTATTCAGAGAGTGGGCTACATTTTCTCTTTAAACCACCGCTCCAAATTTGGAGTGGAGATAGGTGCCAAAATTCTCACCAAAAAGCGTGTTTTTATGCCTGCAAAAGTCTTTTAGTGGCCCCCTCCTTTGTTGAATTTGTACAATGCATCCAAGAGTGAGCCCCTTCTTTGTCATATTATAATACAAAGTATCCAACTTGCCCTTGACCCATGCATGGAGGAGGATTATTGGTGAATAAAGAAATATATACATGGTGGGACTAGTGTATGGACTACTGTATGCACAAGCTCTCGTTCCTTGATGCCTTTGTCCTTCAGTTTCTTGTCGTGCGTTTCTTTCGCTTGTGTGGCTTTCCTTTTGTAGCACTCATATGCTGCTTCTCTTTTCCACTCAAGCTCCACTAACGTAAGAAGTCGATCCATCCATACCTCTTGATCATCTTGTGGTCCTTTGCCATGAAGTCACATTGTTGGAATGTTGAGCTCGATAGGCTGCAAAGCCTCTTGACCATAGACCAAGTGAAATCGTGTGAACTCCGTGGCTTCCCTATATGTGGTTCGATATGCCCACAAGGCACCATCCAAGAAGTCATCTCATAATTTTGTCTTGTTTTGCACTATCTATATAATGATTCCTGCAATGACACCATTAGCCTTCTCCACCAAACCATTTGCCTGTGGGTAGTATGGTGTGCTATGACGATGTAGAATGTGAAGCTCTTCACAAACTTCTGTGAGCAAGCCCTTCCTAAACCCTGGACCATTATCAAAAACAATCTCCAAAGGTGTGCCAAATCTGCAACAAAGGTGATTGTACACAAACTTGCTAACTGTCCTCTCATTCACTCTTGCCACACTTTGAGCTTCCACCCACCTAGTCATATAGTCTACAGCCACTAGAATGTAGAGTCTACCATTTTTTGTCCTAGGCAGAGGACCCATAGCATCAATGCCCCACTTTTCAAAGGGTCCATTTTCAAGCACTATTTGCCTCGGGCCATGCACCAACCTTCTATTTCCATTTATCTGACAATTGTGACAGCTTTTACACCAATGTTGAACATCCACTTGCAAGCTTGGCCAAACATACCCCGCAAGCAAAATCTTCTTCACAGTTGATTCTTGGGCAAAATGACCACCACATGCCTCTTCATGCAAACCTTTTAGAATGGCTGGAATTTCCTCGATAGTTGGTACTCTTTTTCACACTTGATCCTTCCCTCTTTGATAGAGGGAGCCTTCTAGGAAGAGATAGAAACTTGCCTTCTTCATGAGTCTCCTCTTCTGAGACTTCGTGAAGTCTTGTGGAAACTCACCCTCCAAAATGTAGCCAATAATAGGAGCCAATGACTCCAATCCCTGGTATCTCGGTTGCTTGACAACTGCTGCCACCATGATGACCTGCACTTCTCTCTCAACACATGTAACTGCTTGTTGTGCAAGTAAATTGGCATCTTCATTTTGTTTCCTCGGAATATGATATAGTTTCACTTCTTCAAACTGATTAAACATCCTAAGAATGGCATGAACTTTTGTCCTTAAGCTTTCATTCTTGCATGCCCAAATGCCTAAAATCTGTTTAACAATGAGAAGTGCATCTCCCTTTACCATGAGACGTTTTATCCCTTGGCCAATGCATATCTTCAAACCATGAAGTAGTGTGTCGTATTCTGCTTCATTGTTGCTAGTTGAAACTGGTAGATTGACCTTCTCCTTCATGACCACCTCTCCACTTGGGTTGAGCAACACTAGCCCTCCCCCTGCTTTCCCTGTGGCTCGTCGAAAAGCTCCATCAAAGAACAAGGTAAAAGCATTGGGAATACTTTTTGGTGGTGGCAATGGTAGTGTCTTTACTTGAGGCACCTTAATTTCCTTCTCATGTACCCTATAAGTGAGAATCTCTACCAATTGTGCACGCACACTATCTTCTACCTTGAAAGAGTATTGGAACTCTTGCAACTCTATAATCCACTTTGAGATCCTAGTACTAAGATTCATTTGAGATGACACCCAAGGGAACAAATTTTTTGCAGTGAGAATTACAAAAGGTTTTGGTAGCAAGTAGGATCTAAACTTTCTCACCGCAAACATGAGAGAAAGCATCATGAGTTCTGCTTCTGTGTAGTCTCTCTCCAAAGCATTCATGACCCTACTAGCAAAGTAGATGGGTCGCATCCTTGTACTGTGGGGATCTTGTTGTAGCAACACAGCACCAATTGTTTCCCTTCCAACACTAGAGCTAACAAAGAATGTGTACTCCCAACAAGGAGGCATGAGTGTTGGTAGCTCTGACAAAATGACTTTAATGTTACAAAAATACTCTTCAAGCTCATCAGACCATGAAAATTCTACTTGTTGTGTCAACTTTTGCAAAGGATGAAGCAACTCCGAGGCTAAGTGAATGAAGCGTGACATATACTTCACCTTCTGAATGAAAGAGATGACCTCCTTACGACTCTTCGGTGATGGGAGCTCAATAAGAGCCTTTGCCTTTGAAGGATCCACCTCAATGACTTTATAGGAAACCTTGTGACTGAGCAAGATCACTTCATCCTCACCTATGTGGCACTTGTCGGGGTTGAGTTGACCTCCCATGTCGTAGAGCTTCTTTAAACCTTCTTCTACCCTTTGTAGATGCAATGATTTTGAGCTATAAATGAAGAAATCATCAATGAACACCCTAATTGACTTTCCAAATAATGCTTGAAACACCATGTTCATGAAACGTTGGAATGTTGCAGGAGCATTTGTCAGACCAAATGGCATGACTCTAAAAGCATAACAACCCCAAGGAGTGATAAAGGTTGTTTTCAATTGATCTTCCAATGCGATACCTATTTGAAAGTAGCCTGAGTAGCCATCACACACAATGTACTTCTCATGACCAGCTACCTCATTTAGTACCTCATCCTGAAATGGGAGGGGAAAGTGATCTCTTTTTGTCGCCTCATTGAGTGGACGGTAATCCACACACACCTTTCACTTTCCGTTTTTCTTAGGAGTGACAACAATGGGAGAGACCCACTCTGAATTCTCCACTGGATAAATGAAACCTGCTGCTAGAAGCTTTCTTACCTCCTTGAGTAAAGCCTACTCCTTGATGACTCCTAGCCTTCGTAGCTTCTGAGCCTTAGGTGTGGCCTCTGGCTTCAACTCAATTTTGTGTTAAACAGCATCTACTCCACGCACATCGGTGTAGTCTTAAGCAAAAAGCCTAGGAAATTTCCTTAACACACATTTGAACTCCTCTCTTTCATCCTTTGTAAGTGTTGTAGATAGCATACCTTCTAGCATTTTTTCATCTTCCACTTTTTGGTTCTCTTGGGAACCTACCGCCTCCAAACCTTGACAAGAGGTCTCTTGGTTGGTTGGCTTAAACCTTACCCCCATGACTTCGATGGAAGATTCCTCTTCAGTAATGCTGCCGCTACTTTCTTCTTCTGAAGTGTTATCGGTCCAACCTTCTTCCGTCTCACTTTGAGATGATTCTTCATGGAGCTCCTCTTGGCGTTGCTCCTTCATGTCAAAGACAACCTTCTTATGATTGTCGTTCCTGCAAATTAGCTTTCCACTCTCCCAATCTTGCAAAGCTCACATTCTCATTAGCCATGGTCTCCCTAGGATAAATGGGTAACCATTTCCTTTGGTAGACATGACATAGAAATCCAATGCCTTGTTAATGCCAAAGGCCTCCACAAAAACATTTTTACAAATGCCTACGCACCTAGCCTTGCTATTGTTTGCCATCTTGACCTTAATTTCAGGTGTCTCATGGATGTGCATGCCTAGTTTTTGCATGAGTCCCTCTGTCATGATGCAAATTTGTGCACCCCCATCCACTAGACCTTTCCTAACCTATCTCCCTTTTATGTAACAATCTAGCACAGGTGTAATGTCCTCATTCATTTCAGCTTGTGCAATTTTTACAACAGGCACACTCTCTTTTACCTTTCTCCTAGTGCTAACTGCCCTTGTTAAATCCTTCCTAACTTGTGGACATAATGCAAGAAAGTGAGGCCATAAGATATAAGGACCCTTACCTCTCATGTCTTCCAGCAGGTTGTATGGAGCCATTCCATGTCCAAGAGGAAAGTCTTGGAGGTTGATACGACGTCGAGTCCTCTTAGCTTCCTTGGTCTCCTTTGCCTTCTTTTCTCGTCCATGGTCACTTTGTGATGTAACTCCTTCTTTCTCCTTACCTTTCCCTCGGCCACGCTTAATGCCATTTGCTTCCATGTCAACCTCTCTTGAATTTGTCACCTCTACCACATGCACGTTTGGGTCTCGCAAAGGTGGAACTCCTTCCACTCCTTGTGGAGGTGGTCTTGCTCAATTTGGCCTTTGTATAAGCCCCGGTTGCTGACTAGTTCCTTCACCTGCATTCATCACTGGGTAATTCAAGTTAGGTCTCCCTGGCTCCCCACGGGGCCAAGGAAAATTATACATCCCATGTCCAGACTCACCGCAATTCCAACATTGCAAGACTCTCCTAGGTCGTGGGTCTCGCTCTTCAGACTTCTTTGCTTGTCCCTTTGGACCTACAGCTTGTGCAAGGTGAATTGACAAGCTGCTTAAAGATTCATTTAACTTCTCAATCAATTCCGCCGTTACCTCAGGAAGCTCCTTAGATGTTGATGCTTGTGACTTACCTTTGGGTCTAAGACCTTCTATTGGAACCTCCCCCCTTAAGCACTTGAGTTTCCTATATTTCTCAGCAGCCCTAGTTTCAGCTGCATGAAAGGTAGCAGGTGCACCCGCCTCAACTTTTACCTTAAGGTCAGGAAAGAGTCCGACTATGAACCTCTCCTTCTTTAGAAATTATGCACCATCACCAGGGTTAGCAACATTTCGTATCCATAGAGCCCAAAGACGTAGGAACTCTTGCTTGTAGAAGAAGTAGTCATCTAAGTCTTTTTGCTTATGAGAAACAATGTCTTGCCATAATTTCTGAGTGTTTTGGGGATCAAAGAAGTATTTCTTGAAACGATTCAAAACTTCTGGGTAATTCCCTTTAACTTCCTCAGGCAAAGAGTCAAACCAAGTGCTAGCATCTTTCCTAAGGACCACCTCAAACATTTCTACATGTTCTTGATCAGTTACTATCCTCTTGATACGGCAAGACATCTTGAAATTCGCTAGAAATAATTCTGCATCCTCTCCAGGCTCTCCAAAGAAAAGAGGATATCCAGACATTTGGCGTTGGCTCTCCATTGAATTGATTTCAAAGTGACACGTTTTTGTTTTTTCTTTATTTAAAAGATTTACACAATAATATTTTCTAAATTGCAATCTATTCTACAACAAAATAAAAATATTCACATCAAATGACCTATGATAATCAATAAGAGGTAGAATGACAGGGTTTGGTGACGCGAGAATTTCTCCTACTCTTTGGGCACCAAACATGAATACCATACGTTGTTGAAAATGGATTTTTCTACTAATTGCAATGTTTACTCTAATGTGTGGAGTGAAATGAAAGGGAAAAACCTGTATTCCTGGGCCACTATGGTCTATGCATGACCTAATTCTTTAAAAAAAACAAAAATATAGACGTCCAAACTAAGGTCGTACCTAATGAGCGGCAAAATAAAACGATTTACTGATGCGTTTATCTCTACCAACCTAAGAGGACCTAAAATTCTACGAATTACTCGCTGAAATTGCAACTTAGTACTAACAATTATGTGTACCTTTTGCCTTGCAATGGGAATGAAGGGATCATACAAATTCTCGTGATTCATGCAAGCTACTTGATTATGCTAAAGGTTGAGCCTTCACAAAACATACACAAGCCGTTCCTCAGTGGGGGCACCAAAATTGAGGCGGTCCGGGGCAGGCAACAAGAAGAGCAACCTCTAGACACCCTTCAAGGTTCCCGTGCTGCTCAATGGGGCTGGGGCACAACACAACACAAACCAAAACAACAAACCCACAGCCAAATCCCAACTACACAAGGGGCACCACCTAGTTTATGAGCAAACTAGGACGCAAAAGAGGAGAATCTTTAGAGCAACCCACAAACAAGCAAGGAATTTACACTAACCCTAACACCAATGGAACACTCTCACACACTAAAACACGAGAGAGAGAGAGAGAGAGAGAGAGAGAGAGAGAGAGAGAGAGAGAGAGATGGTGTACAACTTAGCTTCAACTTTATATTTTACACAAAAATGAACTTAGAGCTTGTGGAATCAAGTGACAAGATTTGGTTATAGCATCACTAGCACATTGTCTTAGGGTTATGGGAGCCCTCTCACCATCCACCCTCTTACAATGGTAGCCAAACAATAGCCAATGAATTACAAGCAACAAAACAAAAACCTTCAATGAAACAAGTCACCTTATGAAGCTGAATGAGTTTGCCAAGCCAAATTGGAGGAGAAGCGTGAGCCTTTGGACATGAATTGCACCCAAAACTACCAATTCATTGATGTTGGGGTAGATACAACAATGGTAGGAAGAATATCTTCTACTCGCACTCACTCAAATTAGCTCAAGCTTTTCTATGCACCAAGGTGATGGTGTATAGAAAGCTTACTCTCTCTTTACAACCAAGATAGAACTGACGTGTGGTACGCTCAATCTAGTGTGCAATGGTATATTGATATCTTTTACAAGGAGGAATGGGTTCTATTTATAGGTGTTAGAAGCCTTGATTAGGATTAAGCCTAATCAATTTTATTAAGAAAGATCAAGGATTATGAATTTTTATGAATTTCAAATGAGAATGGGGTCTCTCTTTTCTCTTGAGTCACATGGATGTGGGCTCAAGTAAGAGAATTATTGATGTGGTGAAAGGAGAGAAACTTCCATGGGAGTGAGTGAATTTGGTTTACTTGTGCGGTTGCCTACTCCATATGTTGATAGTGTGGGTGCATTTTTACAAGAGAAGTTAGTTGTTAGTGGTAATAATCACTAGAATTGTTAGTGATACATTTACAATGGGTAGGATGAGTTGATTTGATGAAGAAAGAGGGGTGAATTAAAAGAGAATCATTGAGATGGTGAAGCTTTGAAGAACCTTGAACTCACCCTTGTGTAGATTGTGAAAAAAATGACCGTTGGTCTTCTTCTTCTTCTTCGCTTCTTTACGCCGCCGCCACGGTTGACCACCACGATGAAAAGAGGATTTGTTGATGAAAAATCCTCAATTTGCAGAAGTTATCATGGTTAAGATGCTGAATTTTAGATATTTTTAGGAGAGGTAAATGAAATTCTAACATAGAAGCAATAGAGAGAGACATGGAGAGGGTGTATGTATGTAGAGGTTCATAAAAGAACTATAGGGATGAGAGAGAAGGGTAATGGTGAAGAGGGTGGGAGAAGCCATGGAAATTGCAGGTTTGAGTGAGGGAAGGAGAGGGAGGGATGTGTAAGAGTGAGTAGGTGTGTGGAAGGGTGAGAGAAGACTAAGGGCTACTTGTGAGAAAAGTGGGCAGAGTGGGGTCCACTCAAAAAATCATAGCTCACGGTTGGTAGCTCCAAAAATCATGAAAAAATTTAAGGTGATTACTCAGAGATTGGGCTACATTTTCTCTTTAAACCACTGCTCCAAATTCGGAGTGGAGATAGGTGCCAAAATTCTCACCAAAAAGCCTGTTTTTATGTCTGCAAAAGTCTTTTAGTGGCCCCCTCCTTTGTTGAATTTGTACAATGCATCCAAGAGTGAGCCCCTTCTTTGTCATATTATAATAAAAAGCATCCAAGTTGCCCTTGACCCATGCATGGAGGAGGATTATTGGTGAATAAAGAAATATATACATGGTGGGACTAGTGTATGGACTATTCATGGACTTTAGCTCAATGAGCACATGGTGTTAGAATAATGAGTAAAAATAATAATAAAAATATGGAGGAGTTATGGATATGGAAAGATATTGAAAACATATGATATGGTCCCTCCTTGAATTATTTTGGGTGAAAGAGGAAAAGGTATGGAAGTAAATAATATAATAAACGTAACCAATGAGTAGAAATCAATTTTTTCTTTTCACGAGGGTGAGGGTGAAAATGTGGGAGTGATTTGTATAAAGGAAAAATATGAGGTTAGAGTATGTACATATTGGCAAAAAAAATTATTATGGTGTAAGAGGATGAAAGAAGGTGTACATAGGTTTAATAAAATACACACCTAAGTAGAAATATTTAAATAAAATACCAAAATAATAATAAAAAATCCCTATATTTAGGCCATATATACAATGAAATATTTACACACAAAGAGGCCATAATATACTTTTTTTTTTTTTTTTTTTTTGGCTCAACTAGCCCAGTGACTAGCTAGCTGAGGGTTTTTAAGAAGATATGGGAAAAGCCCCCTAACTCACACACGCCTATGTACAGTGAAATGGTAGGGATAGCCATAGCGTTTGGGTGAATTTGGTAGGGTGGAGTAAGTTACTATGGCAATTATGGAGAGCCAAAAAACGGCTATCACCGCCAAGGTACACGTCTCAAAACAAGATCAGCCCCTTTCATGTATAAGACATCACCAATCAATTTGTACCTTTATGCTCTACGCACAAAACCATACTTCTTAGACTTGTAAATGTCCTTCGGAATGATTCCTGTTAGCAAAAACTCCTCTTCTAGAGCCAAACTTTCCCGGCCATGATAAAGAGGTAAAGTGGTCCTCAACACAAATAGCTCCCCAATCATGCTTTGAGCTGCTTCATGTGCCTCTCCATTCAGAGCACATTCAATGTGTCTGATGCTCCATGCTTCGAACTTTTTTAACAGGCCTTTAATTATGAAGCACATTTCCTTCAATGAGCTGTTCTTCCTTTTCCACACACCCAGCACTTGCTTCACCACTAACAAGGCATCACCTTTTATGCTCAACCTTCGAACCCCATGCTTCAAAAAAATGTGTAATCCGGATTCCAAGGTAACATATTCAGCCTCATCATGGCTATACCCCCTGAAGCCGCATCATGGCTCTTTCTGTATGAACCATCAAAGAACAAAACATGTGCATTGCTGATCTGTGGCACTTCTTCAACTACCTTTCTCACCACCTCTTCCTTAACAAGAAGGGGATTCTCCTTGTAAGTCAACAAATCGGCTAGAGTAGCCCTTGTACTGTCTTCCACTTGAAAAGAGAACTCAAAATCTTGCAGCTCAATTTCCCATTTCTTCACCATATTTGACATGTTAGTGCCATTAATTAAGTGTGTCAAAAAGGCATAACTCGTCAAGAAAACAAAAGGTCGTGGTAGCAAGTAATGACGAAATCGTCGACAAGCAAATATTACGCTGGCCATCAGTAGCTCTACTTCCGAGAATTTTCTCTCTGCTACCAACTTCACTCGGCTTGCACAATACACTGGCCTCATATAATGGCTACCCTTCCCCTTTTTCAATAGCATGGCTCAAATGGCATCATCCCCTACTAATGGATTTACATAAAAAACTCTCTCCCAATCAGGAGTCTACATGGCTGACAAACCCCGTAACACCTCTTTCACCTCTTGAAACACTTCTTCACACTGGTCATCCCATTGCAATGGATCATGCTTTGCCACTTGCTATAATGGATAAAGGAGTTGTGAAGACAATGGAATAAACCGTTCCATGTACTTCACTTTGTGTATAAAGGTTGCCAACTGCTTCGTACTCGTAGGTGATGGAAGAAGAATAATAGACTTAACCTTGTCTGGATCAGCCTCAATGCCATTTTTTGAAACCATATGGCCCAATAACTTCACCCTTGGCTGTGCTAAATGAAATTTATTTGGATTTAGTTGTCCTCCACATTCATCATATCGAGCCAATACCATCTGCAACTTCTCATGGTGCTCAGCCCTACTGTTGTATATACAGAAGTCATCCATAAAAGCTTTAACACAACTACCAATGAAAGGTTCTAGCACCTAATTTTCTCTCTCTTGATAGAAAGATGGTCCATTTGACAACCCAAATGGCAATACTGTGTAGCAATAGCAGCCCCATGTCGTAATGAAAGTTGTTTTTGTGCGGTCTTTAAGAGCAATCTTCAATTGAAAATAGCCTAAAAAACCATCACACACACTGTACCTCTCATAACCTGCCCACTGAATCCAAGATCTGATCAATGAATGGAATAGGATATGGGTTCTTCTTATTGGCTTCATTTAAGGGTTTAAAATCTACACAAATCCTCCACTTCCCATCCTTCTTTGGACTGACTACCCGGGGAGGTTACCTAGTAAAAATGTAACCTATCACGTGAGTTCAACAGAAGGGTATTTAAAGTTCTTGAAACTTACGGAAATATATATATAGAACGGAATTATTTTTTCTAATTTGAAAAAAAATTACAGATTTTAAAAGAAAAGGGTGCATTGAATTCCTAACAAAATTCACAGATAAGGGGTTTTACAAACATGTCTTGAACGCACGTGATATGGTAGTTTACACATAGTGAACCCCCCGAGACTGACTACTACTGGACTCACCCATTCTATGGTCTCCACAGGGACTATGAACCCTACCTTCAATAACTTGTCCACCTCTTCCCGCAAGGCTTCCATCTTCTCTTGACCCATCCTTCTTAGCCTTTGCCGCACTGGCTTAGCACCTTCTTTCAGCTCTATATGCATCTCTTCTCCCCTGAACCCTCTGATCTCATTCATATGAAGTAATGAACAAACTAGCCAGCATGTGCAAATATATCTCCTTTTCCATAGCTGAGAGATCTCCACTGATCATTTGTGTCATCAATTCCTGCTTCTTCGACAATTCAACCTTGGTCTGCATCAGCCCTTCAATCACTTCATAAGGCCCTTCACTTTCATCTTCAATCTCATTCGCAAATGCAACTAAACTAGACTCCTGGATTCCTTTTTCCATCAGAAGAAATGCAACATCAGCATCCTCATCACTACTGGTAGTACTATCACTGTCCTCATCAGTCATGTGGAATAGTCTTCATCACTAGACTCATCCTCATCTTCATAAAGCTCCTCCAATCGTTTCCTTGTGTCCATATTATAGAGCTTCTTGGCACCTGTATTTCCATAGAGGCTAATTGTACCACGTCGCCAATCTTGAACAGCTCCCACTGCACATAACCATGGTCTGCCCAATATAATATGATATGCTCCCAACCCCGCTGGAATCACATGAAAATCAACCACCGCCTTTGCATCATACGCCTCCACTTCTAAGCTCTTTACATTGTCTTCCTTCCTTGTCCTATGTAGTCCTCTTCCCAATAGGCATCACTAATGTATCCTCTAGCTTTGATGCCTTCTCCAAAGTGACTACACTTAGCACTTTTGTCTTTCCCTTTTCCTCTTGGGTTAATCCACTGGTTCCTTCATCTCCCTTAATTTCGATGCCATAATCATTGGACCTAGTTAGCACCTGTCTTGGCAATGGATACATGTCTCGACCCATCCTTGGTGGCTTATCACATTGTGGGCTGATGTGACCCAACTCTCCACAATTATAACATGTGGGAGTCTGCCTCCAGAACCTACCATTATTTTGTCCAACACCATTCCTAGGTCTTTCTTCACCTCCTGGATGATTTGCAAACCTCCCTCGACCTCGATTATTTTCCACTTGACCTAGCATGTTTAGGCTGAGATTCTTCATTAAATCTACCACTTGCCTCATGTCTTACCTTAGCCCATCATCTTGTACTGCTGTAGTGACCACTGCTGGCATAACTTGAGGAGTAACAGAAACCACTGGTTCATGATGAACCCCTGGCATGCGACCTTGTAAAGAGTCCATAGGCTAAAATTCAAAACTCATGGGCAAAGACTCTACTCCTAGCTGGCTCATTTTCCTCAGCTTCCACTCTTTGTTCCTTGATACTTCCAATGCATCTTCATATGTCCTAGGCTTCTTTAGTTCCACTCTCCAATGTATATTCTCCCAAAGACCAGCCAAGAACCCGTCCTTCTTCATCATGTCAGGCGGGGGTACTTGTGGTGCTAAGGCCTTGCACATCCGCTCCCATTCCAATGAGAACTTACGTATGTACGCATCTACTGGCTCACCTTCCTTCTGCACCAAACCTTGTACTTCTTGCCACACTTTGTCAAGATCTTCTGTCTTCACAAACTTCACTTCCAATCCATGCCTTAGATTGTCCCAACTCAATCTTACAGGTGGATCAGCCACACGTAACTCCTCTTCAAATGCTTTGGACCAAACTCGTGCATCCCTTTTTAAACAAATTTGGAGAAGACGTAACATCTGTGCCGGGTCATGAATCTGGTTGGTAATACAGGCAACCTCCATCTTTTCCAAAAAGTCTTCTACATCTTCATCACTCCTTCCATGAAACTCCGGATAAGAGAAAGCCATGGCTACCCAAGTTATGATGCTTTGAGAACCCCTTCGAACACACGTGCAAGAACCCAAAACTTTTCCCTACCCAATCCCCAGAAACTTCAATGGAGCTCAACTTTAGATAAGGACAAACACACGCACATCAAATGAGTTTTCATAGTTAATGCTGGCGCAAAGAATCTTACCAGGGATTGACATGATGTTAATCCTTTTGAATAAAGAAGAGAACCATTGAAAACATAGACATAGGTAATGCATGGCCATCGTCAACTCATGCTGTAAGGTGTTGGGTTAAGTCCTAAGCGCAACCCTCGTACTTAGTTGCCACTATTGAGTCAAGTTTGAAACCTAGAAATAGACTATTGGTAACAAGTTAGAAGAAGGTGGGGATGATGTCAAGTCAGCATGCCTCTGTAGCCCTAGGCAACACATATGCTACAATAGCCAAAACAGAGAGCCGCCGATCTGTAAAAGCAAGCTAGCTTTAGAAACCTGATTTCAATTCCATCAATCTTGATATCCTTTTTAAGGAAAATCTAAACCATTGTTAACTCTTTCCAAACTCTTATTGTCTGAGTGTATTCGAATCGATTTCCAGCCCTTAAGGCCATCCTTCTACCGTTGCTTTTTGTGCAATCAACGAAACTATACCCTACTGTTGGTATATTTGCAATACCCACCTCCCTCACTTTTGCCACCACAATAAATGCTGCACAGTTGTAAGGCCCCCATATGAGGAGAAGCCAATGGTGCACATATATTTGGTGGATTCTAGCTTTGCACGCTGATGAGATCTCTATTTGTGACTGTGGATGGTACCGAGCAAATTTAGGGGCAACTTTTGGGGAATATTCCTTTTTTTGGCCTTCGCCAAAATATTCCTTTTTGTCAAAATATCTTGGCCGGACGACAACCGGAAGACAATCGAAAAATGGCCGTCTAATGGCTGGTGGCCGATGGTCCGTGGTCTTTGGCTGGTGGACGGATTTCCTTGGCCGGTGGCCGATTTCTAGGAGGACTTGTCTACCCAAAAGCAGCTACACATAAGCGCATGGGAGAGTCCTACTTGGACCTGGCTATCTAAGGGAGGATGCACATGGGCATTTAGAGGCTCCCTTACATCTATATAAGGAGGACTTCTCATAAGTAATTCGATAGAATGGTGTGCACACTTGACATGCACAAACACATCCTTGTGTAAGGATTGTTAGTTCCTTGTATTCCTACTTGCTCTAGTTGTCTAAATTGCCATCTAAGCTCTACCTTGAGAGTGCATGGGTGGATGACTCCATCACTTTGTAATAGTGTGCTAATCTAAAGTTTTTGATTTTCCACTAATCTAGTTTGCATTGTATCTCTCTCTACTCTGCCTGCTACTAGATCCTTATTGTATTCCGCATTTCTTACGTGGTATCAGAGCACTAGGTGCTCGTAGCTAAGAAAGTACGAGAAGTACTTGTATTACTTTGTAAAATCAATTATGTTGGTGTCTTCAAGTGCTATTGTTGGTGCTATTCCACTTCGCATTCATCCACCAGCATTCAGCGAAGGAAAGCTTGATGGCACCAACTACACATTGTGGAAATTCAAAATTTTCACAATTTTGGATTCATATGAATTGCTGGATACGCTTTTGGGGCCAAATGGTGCAGACCCGAAGCCCATTGCAACAAATGATCCGGCAAATCCAAGCGTTGTCATTCCCCCGGATACTACTCTTCTACGTGCCTGGAAAAGAAGGAATGCAGATGCATTATGTGCCATTTTCATGTATGTAAGTGATTCTATCCTCACTTTGATTCAACATACCACTAAAGTGCATGAAGCTTGGAACATATTGGCTCACCAATATGAGGCGCACAATCACACCAGAATTCAAAATCTGGAAAATCAGCTTGCTACTGAGAAACTTGTTGATGGAGAGAAAGTGGAGGCATTTATCAAGCGGATTAAGGACCTCCAAGATCAATTAGTTGCCGTTTGTGTGGCTATTTCTCTGGAAGATTTAGCTCGACGTTGCATTCACATACTTCCGGCGAGATATGATGGTCTCTTTATGGCACTCAACACTCAGGTTCGTCCAACCCCTCTTATGTTTGAAGAACTGAGTGCAATGTTGCTTGAAGAGGAGCTGCGACTCAAAACAAGGGATGGTGGAGGTGATGCTACCTTCACAGCCAATGCAAAAGGCAAGAGGACTACGTCAAATGCTTCTAAGAAGAAGCGCAAGAAGAGGAAATTTTCAGGTAGTTGTTTTTACTGTGACAAGAAGGGTCATGCTGTTAAAGACTGTAGAAAGAAGAAAGTAGATGAGAAGAGCGACACCATGAAAGCTTCTTGGAAGGAAAGAGAATCCGCCAACAATGATGAAATAGACCTTGAACTATGGGCCGTCATAGAAGAGGTATGCTCATCAACACAAACTCCGCTTGTTGATGGTTCTTGGATTCTAGATAGTGGTGCATCCCGACCTACGACTAGTAAGAAAGACTGGTATAGTTCTTGGAAGCCTCTATAGGAACCCATAAGTGTAATTGTTGGAAATAATGGCAAATGTCCAGCCAAAGGGTCTAGGACAATTTCTTTTTTAGCAGCTACATGTGAAACTAAAGAGCTCTCTAATGTGTTGTACGTGCTTCAAATCAAGAAGAATTTGTTGTCCATTGCTGCAATCATTGAACGTGATCTTGAAGTCCGTTTCAAGAAAAATGGAGCAAAAATCTTGGATTCTAAAGGCAACACAGTGAGAAAGGGCATAAAGCGCTACAACCTCTACGAACTTTATGCACTTACGGTCACTACAGCAAAAGGTACAAATCAATTATGGCATGAGAGATTTGGTCACTTAAGCATTGTTGTGCTAAAAGAGATGCAAAAATCTAGGATGGTGGCCCACATGCCTCAAATCTCAGATATGAATACAGTTTGTGAAGCTTGCATGATGGGCAAGCAACAAAGAAAGGCATTTCCACAAGAGAGTAGTGATCGAGATTAGTCTCCTCTAGAGTTGGTACACGCAGATCTCTGTGGAAAAGTGTCTACATCCACTTTGGGTGGATCTTTTTACTTTTTGTTGTTAGTCGATGACTTTAGTAGAAAGATGTGGGTGCATTTCATTGGTGAGAAGTCTGAAGCTTTTGGAACGTTTAAAATGTGGCAAAAGCTTGTAGAAAATGAAATTAGAAAGAAGGCGAAGACGCTTGGCACATATCGAGGAGAAGAATTCATCTCAAATAAATTCAACAATTATTGCACAACAAGCATGGCATAAATGACACCTTACTACAACTTACACACAACAACAAAATGGAGTTGTAGAGCGTGGCAATCGGATGGTGGTAGAAATGGCAAGGTGTATGCTCAAAGCGAAGGGTATGACAGATTTCTTTTGGGTCGAAGCAATAAGTACAACAGTGTACATTCTCAATCAAAGCTACACAAAGACTTTGAAAGGGAAAATGCCTCAAGAAGCCTATTCTGGTAATAAACCTTCAATCTTGCATTTCAAAACATTTGGGTGTTTCTGTTATGCACATATTCCTGATTCACAAAGAACAAAGTTAGAAGCCAAAAGCAAGAAGTGTGTATTTCTCGGGTATAGTGAAGAGTCTAAGGCTTATCGACTCTATGATCCAGAGGCAAAGAAAATACTTACCATTTGTGATATGGTATTTGAAGAAGGGCCGCATACAGTGGAGAAACCACGTTCGTCCACTTTCTCATCAAATGAAGAAATAACTCACTATGTGCCATACCAAAGTCAGGTAAAAAATCAAGAGGAGGAGTTGTCTCATGATGACTCAAATAAATTTAACCAACCTGTTGCAGCATCACAGGAAAATCCACTACCAAAGTGGGCTCAACAGCTTTTTGACGCTCAAAACCCTCAAGTTCACAATCCTCATGAAGAGGAGGGGGGTTTGTGATGGTCAAAAAGAATAGAGGATCAAAGGAGAGCCTCCAAACATATTGTCAAGATGGCTCTCATGAAAGAAATTGTGGGCTCTGTGAAGGAGCCAGCCTCCGTCGACGTGACCATGGATGATCCTAAGTGGAAGGAAGCGATGAAGTCTGAATACGATAGCATCACAAAGAATGAAACTTGGAAATTAGTGGATCATCCTCCAAAGAAGAAAGTCATCAACACAAAATGGGTGTACAAGCTCAAGCATAAAGTTGATGGCTCTTTGCAAAAGTACAAAGCCAGGTTAGTAGCACAAGGATTCTCTCAAGTCGAAGGGTTTGATGTTAGTGACACCTTCGCTCCCACAGCTCGACAACTATTCGTCTTGTGCTTGCTCTTGCTGCTATCTATTTATGGGTTGTTTACCAAATGGATGTTGTGTCTGCATTTTTGAATGGAATTATCAAGGAGGAGGTGTATATTGAGCAACCACCAGGATTTGAGACGCCCCATTCAAAACAGAAGGTTTGCAGATTGAAGAAGGCTTTATATGGCCCGAAACAGTCTCCAAGAGCATGGTATGTCAGAATTGATAAGTTTTTAAAAAAACTTGGCTTTAGAAGAAGTGCTTACGAAGCAAATTTATATGTGCTTAGAGAGAATGGAAAAAAAGTCATTATTATCTTGTATGTTGATGACTTGATAATCACAGGTGACCACAAAGAGCTCATCCAAAAAACTCATGAGAGTTTGAGTTCTGAATTTGAAATGATAGACTTAGGTTTGTTGCATTACCGTTTGGGGATTGAGGTTTGACAATCCTCAAAAGGCATCTTCATCTCTCAACAAAAGTATGCAACAGAGATCCTAAAAGCTTTTGGCATGATGGAATGCAAATCTGTGAGCACTCCAATGGAGGTAAATGCAAAACTCTCCATGGAAGATTCTTCTCCCTTAGTCGACATTAAAAAGTACAGAAAACTTGAGGGAAGCTTAATTTTCTTGTACAACACTAGGCCAGATACTTCTTTTGCAGTAGGTGTTTTAAGCAAGTTTTCCAACCAACCAAGAGAATCTCACTGGAAGGCAGGTATGCTAGTTCTTAAGTACATCAAAGGTCCTTTGGTCCATGTGATTGCCTATGAAATTGGCACAAATACTCTTAGTGGGTATTGTGACTCTGATTGGACAGGAGATTGTGACTCTAGAAAGTCGGTTTCTGGATTTTGTTTCTCACTTGGTTCCGGAGTGTTTTCTTGGATCAGCAAGAAGCAGCCAACCGTCGCTCTTTCTTCAACGGAAGCAGAGTATAAAGCTGCTTGTGAAGCAGTTTGGCTAAGGCGAGTCCTCATGGACTTAGGTGTTTCTCTTCATTCAGCAACAACACTTCAATGCGACAACCAAAGTTGCATGGCGATTGCTAAGAACCCTGTCTTCCATGCACGCACAAAGCACATTGAGGTTCAGTATCATTATGTTCGAGAGATAATTGAGGACAAAATTGTGGAGCTAGAGTATTGTCCTATTGAAGATAATTGTGCAGATATCTTCACTAAAGCTCTAGGAAAAGACAAGCTACTTTGACATCTTCATCAACTTGGAGTTTGCACACGGCCATCTTCAGGTGTTCATTGAGGAGGGGTATCGGTACATTTGCAATGCCCACCTCTCTCAGTTTTGCCACCACAATATATGCTGCACAATTTGTAAGGACCCCATATGAGGAGAAGCCAATGGTGCACATATATTTGGTGGATTCCAGCTTTGCACGCTAATGAGATCTCTATTTGTGACCGTGGATGGTACGGAGCAAATTCAGGGGCAACTTTGGGGGAATATTCCTTTTTTTTCCCTTCACCAAATATTCCTTTTTGCCGAAATATCTTGGCCGAACGACGACCGAAAGACAATCAAAAAATGGCTGCGCGATGGCCGATGGCCGATGGTCTGTGGTCTTTGGTCGGTGGCAGATTTCCTTGCCTGGTGGTTGGCTGATTTCTAGGAGGACTTGTCTACCCAAAAGCGGCTACACATGGGCGCATGGGAGAGTCCTACTTGGACCTGGCTATCTAAGGGTGGCTGCACATGGGCGTTTAGAGGCTCCCTTACATCTATATAAGGAGGACTTCTCATGAGTAATTCGATAGAATGGTGTGCACACTTGACGCACACAACACATCCTTATGTAAGGATTGTTAGTCCCTTGTATTCATACTTGCTCTAGTTGTCTAAATCGCCATCTAAGATCTACCTTGACAACGCATGGGTGGATGACACCATTACTTTGTAATAGTGTGATAATCTTAAGTTTTTGGTTTTCCACTAATCTACTTTGCATCGTATCTCTCTCTTCTCTTGTTGCTACTAGATCCTTATTGTATTCCTCATTTCTTACGTGGTATCAGAGCACTAGGTGCTCGTAGCTAAGAAAGTACGAGAAGTACTTGTATTATTTTGTAAAATCAATTATGTCGGTGTCTTCAAGTGTTGTTGCCGTTGCTACTCCGCTTCGCATTCGTCCACCAGCATTCACCGAAGGAAAGCTTGATGGCACCAACTACACATTGTGGAAATTCAAAATTTTCACAATTTTGGATTCATATGAATTGCTGGATACGGTTTTGGGGCCAAATGGTGCAGACCCGGAGCCCATTGCAACAAATGATCCGGCAAATCCAAGCGTTGTAATTCCCCCGGATACTACTCTTCTACATGCTTGGAAAAGAAGGAATGCAGATGCATTATGCGTCATTTTCATGTATGTAAGTGATTCTATCCTCACTTTGATTCGACATACCACTAAAGCGCATGAAGCTTCGAACATATTGGCTCACCAATATGAGGCGCACAATCACACTAGAATTCAAAATCTAGAAAATCAGCTTGCTACTGAGAAACTTGTTGATGGAGAGAAAGTGGAGGCATTTATCAAGCGGATTAAGGACCTCCAAGATCAATTAGTTGCCGTTTGTGTGGCTATTTCTCTGGAAGATTTAGCTCGACGTTGCATTCACATACTTCCGGCGAGATATGATGGTCTCTTTACAGCACTCAATACTCAGGTTCGTCCAACCCCTCTTATGTTTGAAGAACTGAGTGCAATGTTGCTTGAAGAGAAGCTGCGACTCAAAACCAAGGATGGTGGAGGTGATGCTACCTTCACAGCCAATGCAAAAGGCAAGAGGACTACGTCAAATGCTTCTAAGAAGAAGCGCAAGAAGAGGAAATTTTCAGGTAGTTGTTTTTACTGTGACAAGAAGGGTCTTGCTGTTAAAGACTGTAGAAAGAAGAAAGTAGACGAGAAGAACGGCACCATGAAAGCTTCTTGTAAGGAAAGAGAATCCGCCAACAATGCTGAAACAGACCTTGAACTATGGGCCATCATAGAAGAGGTATGCTCATCAACACAAACTCCGCTTGTTGAATGTTCTTGGATTCTAGATAGTGGTGCATCCCGACATACGACTAGTAAGAAAGACTGGTATAGTTCTTGGAAGCCTCTATAGGAACCCATAAGTGTAATTGTTGGGAATAATGGCAAATTTCCAGCCAAAGGGTCTAGGAAAATTTCTTTTTTAGCAGCTACAGGTGAAACTAAAGAGCTCTCTAATGTGTTGTACGTGCTTCAAATCAAGATGAATTTGATGTCCATTGCTGCAATCATTGATCGTGATCTTGAAGTCCGTTTCAAGAAAAATGGAGCAAAAATCTTGGATTCTAAAGGCAACACAGTGAGAAAGGGCGTAAAGCGCAAGAACCTCTACGAACTTTCTCCACTTACGGTCATTACAGAAAAAGGTACAAATCAATTATGGCATGAGAGATTTGGTCACTTAAGCATTGCTGTGCTAAAAGAAATGCAAAAATCTGGGATGGCACACATGCCTCAAATCTCAGATATGAATACAGTTTGTGAAGCTTGCATGATGGACAAGCAATAAAGAGAGGCATTTCCACAAGAGAGTAATAATCGAGCTCAGTCTCCTCTAGAGTTGGTACACGCAAATCTCTGTGGAAAAATGTCTACATCCGCTTTGGGTGGATCTTTCCAATTTTTGTTGTTAGTCGATGACTTTAGTAGAAAGATGTGGGTGTATTTCATTGGTGGGAAGTCTGAAGCTTTTGGAAAGTTTAAAATGTGGCCGGAATATCTTGGCCGAACGATGGCCGAAAGACAATCAGAAAATGGTCGTCCGATGGCCGGTGGTCGATGGTCTGTGGTCTTTGGCCGGTGGTCGGCATCCAGTGGTCTTTGGGTGCTGGCCGGATTTCCCTGGCCAGTGGACGATTTCTAGGAGGACTTGTCTACCCAGGCTTCACATGGGCGCATGGGAGAGTTCTACCTGGACTTGGCTATCTAAGGGTGGTTGCACATGGGCATTTAAAGGCTCCCTTACATCTATATATAGAGGCCTTCTCATGAGTAATTTGGTAGAATGGTGTGCACATTTGATGCACACAACACATCCTTGTGTAAGGATTGTCAGTCCGTTGTATTCCTACTTGCTCTAGTTGTCTAAACCTCCATGTAAGATCTACCTTGAGAGCGCATGGGTGCATGACGCCATCACTTCTAATCTAAAGTTTTTGATTTTCCACTAATCTACTTTGCATCGTATCTCTCTCTATTGTCCTTACTACTAGATCCTTATTGTATTCCGCATTTCTTACACCTACCACTTCACTAAACCAAGTGCATGGTGCAGGAGGCATGACCCGAGGAAGAGCTCTATGATACATTTCAGGTTGAGTCCCGCTTTTAATAGAAAAAAGAAGAAAAGAGGTAGCCGGATCCACATAAGCCCTAATTAGCCTTAGACACCACCAGCATGCACATAGTAACACTTCAATACCCATATGTCATCCATTAAATGCTACTTAATTTCACTATAGAGAGGAAAGGATGACCCAACTTATAGGTCATTTCATTTTTGTTAACCCTTAAGAGCACGCTAGGCTTGCCCTTGGAAGTCCATAGAATAATTGGACTTGGAAGCATGTTAATTGATTGCCTTCATAAAAAAAAGTCTATCAAGCACTCTATGCCCATCACCTTGACTTTCACATCCTAAGACACACCTAGACACCTAGTGTAAAGTGTGAGCTTTGTCCTAAAGTGTGAGTCAAGGAGAGGAGAGTGGATTTATCCCACATGCTGTGGAGCAAGGCTGTAGAGCTACTTAAAGCTCATTTCATGAATGAATAAACAACAACTCTATTTTGCACTACATGCTTGTCTATGGTGAGCTTGTGGTAAGCTAAGTCACTACTCAAGATTGTGTTTATGAGTCCAATCTAATTCTATCTTGGAACCTAATTCACTTGAGTGATAACCTTGCTTACACACACACTCACGCATTGATGCTATGTTTCTCTTTCATCCACCATAGCTAGCACGATCCAATCCCTAACGTTTGGTATCAGAGCCATGGTGTGCTACCTAGGATTATCATTATGCATTAGTGTGTGTTAATTATTAGCATCTCTAAATAATTAAGCACTAATCTAGCTATGTGTGGGCATGTCCTTGGCACACCGAAGAGGCCACTACCCTCCATGGCTAGATAGGCTTGATTAGGAGAGTGTAGGTGCATTAATCTTTAGAAATCTTGCATATTTTCTCAATATATTTGTGCTTCTACTTACACAAGTAACCAATTGATCACCCCAATGATCAATTAGTGCCTTGATTGATTGGTCACATCATTTAGCAATCGTCTCTCTTGAAATTTATGTGCATATAGTGTCAATTTTTCTACTTTTTGCATTTGCAATTAATTCCTGCACTTTCATTATCAAATTGCATCATTTCCATTATCTTGAAGCTCTTATTGCAAGCTCTCCATAGATCCCCTAAACACTCAAATCCGAGCTCGAAAACACCCTAAGCCTCATCCCCTAAAATCTTACTAAAATAAGGTGTGTGTGTGTGTGTACATGTATTTTGTGGGAGAATCTCTGCAGAACCGAGTTAAAGTATCCTCTTTTTGGCCTATTACTCAGGTGGAGCCAATGGGCCCCTTGGCTTAGCTTGAGCACTATATTTCGTGTGGCTTTGGAGGGTCGTGGGTTCAACGAGGGCTTCATCAAATGCGCAAGGCCGGCGGACTCCATACAGGTGGTAAATTCCAATTCTTTTCGAAGGCGGGTCTGCCACCGGCCGACTGCAAAGCATAAAAACCTACGGCTGCACACATCCATCCGTTCCTGCCTACACCTGCCCGACTGGCCGCCCAGCCTAACCCGGCACCTGCCCGAACCCACGCGCTCAACCTCTTTTGAGGATTTTTTCGGGTCCACCCCTCTTGGGGGCCCCTTCCCACGCCTGCTGAGACCCGCCCTTGACCAAGCCATTGCTTGGAACACATTCCCATGGTGCTGCTCCTGGCCACGACCTGCATAAGCACTAAGCACCATCATAAAAGGAGCTATTTCCATAGATCACACAAAGAACTCCGAGTGGAAGAGATAAAGCAACCAGAGGCCTCAAGAGTTGAGCATCTCCACTAGATTTCAAAAAAGACAAAACTCATTCAAACATCGGAAGAAAATCCAATTGAGCTTCACCGCGTAAAGCAAAGGACATTACCTCCTTGTGAAGAGGGGCTTCATCGATGGTGAAGAGGAGCTTCACATTGAAGGAAAATTCCAAAGTTCACATTAATCTTGCAGCCAAGCACAACAATTTCTTGCAATGTATGTAATTATATTTGTCTACATGGATGACATTATGTGTTTTTGTAAGGGGATAGACATTGGCATTGGAGAGTCTCCAAATTGCTTAAATCTCTCCAGGTGTGAAGATTTTGTGACAAAGTGTATGAGAAACACCGCATGCTTGGGCTCTGAAAATATGACCAAGATGGAAGAAAAAGCATTAATTTTTTGCATAAACCTTTTCATAGGATATTTTAGCATATTGTTGCATGTCATTATGACGCATGGAATAAATCCTGATTGCACAACAAAAATGGGGACAGAAGCACTCGTTCAAGGGGAGGATACGAAGTCAAAGACCATGAAGCAGTTTAAAGCAATAGTAGAAGCAACGAAGGCCAGAGACCTGACATAGGATCAACTCACATAGTAGAAGACAAAAGGACGAAGACGAGAGCAACATTGTCTATTATGAAGACCCATTTTGACGATGCAGACTCTCTGCTTGTAGGGGAGGATTTTCTCCTGTGTGAATCTTATCATCCTGTATGGACATCACCATCCTTTGTGGATTTTTCTTGTGTGGATTTTACCATCCTGTGTGGATATCACCCCCTTTGTGGACTTTCTTTTCCTGTGTGGATATCACCATCCTATGTGGATTTTGTTAGCCTGTGTGGATCATGCATCTTCAGTATCTTGTCTTAGTCAAAACCTCAAGGGGAGGATTGTAAAGTGTGACCTTTGTCCTAAAGTGTGAGTCAAGGAGAAGAGAGTGGATTTTTCCCACATGCTGTGGAGCAAGGCTATAGAGCTACTTAAAGCTCATTTCATGAATGAATAAACAACAACTCTATTTTGCACTACATTCTTGTCTATGGTGAGCTTGTGCTAAGCTAAGTCAATACTCAAGATTGTGTTTATGATTCCAAGCTAATTCTATCTTGGAGCCTAATTCACTTGAGTGATAACCTTGCTTACACACACACTCACGCATTGACGCTATGTTTCTCTTTCATCCACCATAGCTAGCACGATCCAATTCCTAACACCTAGCTTTAGTATGGTTGGCCATACTCATGTGCACATTCAACTTGGCTACCACCTTGACTCCCGTCTCCTTCATGGTTGCTTTCATCATGAACAAACCTGTGCTCCACCATCTATAGGCATGTACATGCATCCTTTTCTAAATGACCCCATCCACCAGTGGAAGAACATCAATGGGGCTACCTACCCTCAAGGCCATGATTTGCACCATGTGAACATTTCCCTTAGCTATCGGCAGCCTTGTCCTAACACTCGTAGATCATTGCCTTCTCAATTTGGGATTTAAATACAACAATTGACCAAAAGTAATGTTTTCACTTTTTTATTTTCAACGTCACTTACTTGGTTGTACTCTGGGTACCCATGTCCCAATTGGAAATCCGCTTGCTTGATCTTGCAACGTCTCCTTCTTTTGCTAGTCTCAGGCTACTCTCTACCCTCGCACACCTTCTCTTTACCCTCGCGAGCTCTGTTCTTTTGATCGATATCTATCTCCCTTTCGGCTCTTGCCCTTTTATTGGCCAAAACTTTGACATCCTACACCCCAATAATATTCACCCTTGGGACTTCACCTCTATTTGGTGGAGGTGGTTGCACAAGACTCTCCACTAACTGCTCTCTTGGACCATTGAATTTCCCTTGACCTCACCCTCTACCAAACAATGGGATATATCACCTCTCTCTCTTGTTGGTTGAGGACAATCAAGTGCGTAATGTCCCTCTTCCCCATAATTGTAGCACCTACCTAGTAGAGATCTTGCCCTGCCTCTTTCTCCTCTTGACTGCCCTCTATCCATCACACTTAGCCGCAACTCTTGCATCTTCTTGGACAAATAATTCATCGTACGTATCCAATTATGTGGCACAATGGATACACCTCAATTTCCATGGTTCTCATTGTGAATAGCCTCTCTTGGACTCTATGGTTGAAGGGGGGACATTGTCTCGTAGCCCGTTGACTACACATTTGCTATAGCACCATTGTAATTTTTTGGGCTTTCAAAATCAACCTTCTCTCTCACTTTAGGGTGCAGACATGCCATGAACTTGTTCAACTTAAAGTAGTCCCCATTACCCAATTGCATGAATTCGCATTCATCTTGGATGGGGATGCCTCCTTGCAAAAGTCATGAAGAAACCTCGCCGCCGGTAAATCCGACCACGCTTGCATCGGCTCACCTTCTAGAGCTTCATACCAAAATTTCGATTTTCCACTCATTACCAAAGGAAATTTCTGACTTTTTGTATCTTCGTTTGGCATACATAGTGAGAGCATATACAACTCAAAACTAGATATCCACTAGGGACTCTCCTCCCCTCTGAAAGTCGGTCCATAGCTTCTTGTCTCCATGACTTCCAATGACAAAAAATGCTTCTTTTTTATCAAATGGGAGCAATAAGTGTTATCCTCAGTGGGGGCACCAAAAGATGGATATGGAGAAGGGGAATGGAGGAACACACCCAGCACACAAACAAAGGCCTCTCTATAGATTAGGGTATCCACATCACCCCTATCCTCTCAAAAACACCTGCAAAAAGCACACTTTACCCCTGCCTGCTCATTTCCTTGAGTCACACACTCCACAAGACCACCACACAACGCACACCTACTACTGCCGCAATCTGTCTCTACTCTTGCACATGCACACAGCCTCTCAATCTCACTCTCTCACACCAAGCACCGTCGATCCGGGGAGGCACACATATCCACACTTTTGGCACCGTGGGGAAACACATGAGAAGAGGGGAAGAGGAAATGATAGTAAGATCAGGAAACTGTGGCTTGATTACATTTGAGAAGGAACATACATAGCTTGCTTTTGCCATCACAACGAACATTTTAATGAAAAGATACAAAGGGGGTTGATAGGCACACTCCTCTATCAAACTCCACTCTACAATCTTCAAATAGCACAAAAAAGCCCTTCATTTGATTTGAAAAATGACTTTTATAGTAGGGGACCTTCAACTTTTGATAACTGCTATTGGATTGGTCCACTTGGCATCTCAATTTGTCATCTTTGAAGGGGGATCCTCCTTGCTTTATTTCTATCTACTCCATTTGCTTGTGCTTGAGAGAGAGGTGCACTAGCGATGTCACTCTAATGCCCCATGGCTTTGTATTTTTTTATTTGATTTTTCATCCTTTCTTTCCACTTCTTTGGCACCTTTGAATTCGACTTTGAACTACCCCTTGGGATTGGATGCTCTTTCTCCCTCTCTCTGTCACCTCTTGGACCACTCTTTAACTCCCCTCCTTTGTCTAACAATGGGATGTCCTTGCCTCAGACGGCCCACTCTCCCTTTGTCCTACCTTGGAATTCCCTTGGATTCTCTCTCTCTCTCTCTCTCTCTCTCTCTCTCTCTCATGCTGTGGGACACATCCCCTCTCTCTACTCCATGCTGGGGAGGCACTAGCGAGGTCGCTAGTGCCCCTGGGGCTGCTCTCCAAAAAACCTTAAGGCTGTGAGACATTGTTCCCTATCAGATGCCACATCATCAGTGCATATTGAAATTGAAAGTGTCGCTAGTGGACAACGCGCTACAAAGTCCACCAAAACCACCGCCATCACGGCCACATCACCCTGGAATGCAAGACACAACCCCCCTAGGGCCCCGCCATAGCTACCGGGCGAGGGAGCTCCCCTTCTCCCCTTGTGTGACCTTGACGGACTCACACCCTACCATGTATCCCAGATGTTTGAAGTTTGAACCCGCATGTGGGATTTTGTGGAGGCCACGTGTGGCAGCACATTAGTCACCCTCCCTTGGGGTGGGTTGGAAAAACCCCCATCAACACCAAAAATACTAATTTTCTACTTCCATTTTATCCCCTTGTCATTTCCTACCAAAAGCTCCTAGTGCCAAGCCACAAAGCACCCATGAAACCTCATAGTTTTGGCTCCAAAATCCACTATCCCGGTCTCATTTTGACCTCACCAAACCTGCAACCCAAATCCATAAAAAAATAGAGGAAAAACATATGTCACCCCCCTCTCTAGCAATAGCTCCAAACTTCGTCAGATCACAACTTTTCAACCACATCTCCGATCACCGAGCCATCAATTCTTGCTAACCTCACATGATATGCCCTTCCTTCTAAGATCCCGTCAAGGCCTGAAAGATGCCAGATGGCACCAATCTCAATGCAATCAAGTGGGCACAAACCCGACCCTCAAAAAATCTTCAAGTGACCATATCTTGCAATCCAGAGCGTCGATCCAAAATCCGAGAAGATCGGCGTGTTGTACAATTCAAGCTCGTCATATAACACTTGCATCCACTCGAGCCACCTCTCCCCAACCATTTTTCCATTAGGTTTCTACAAGGACTTCCAAGTTTAGATTGCAATAACTTTCACACCAGGGCTCCATTTTTGGCGAGCCGCGTGGACCTGCTTCTAGAGCACATCGAGCACTACATTCTAGGACAATGATAGAGCCCTTTGGAAACTTGAACCCGTCATCCCAGCTAGCCCATTTTGGGGCCTCCTTGGCCTAAAAACCTGCATCATGCATACATATCCTCTACCCTTTAGCTACACAGGACCTTTATACTTTCTTAAAACCTTTTCCCTGCACTTGTGCACACCTCTGGCACTAGTTAGCACAACTTCTAGCTTCGACCAACTTTGTTTGTACCAATGTCTTTGGACTATTTTCTTGTTAAAATTGGATTTTTTTTTTGTTAATTATGGTGCTTATGGCTTCCAAAGAAAAGATGAAAGGTGTGTATTGCCTCGATGGGTCTGTCATCTAAGAGTTTTGAGCTTCATCCAGGTTTTGGAATGTGGTAGACTAAGTGCTCGAGGAGTATCTTGTCCGGAATGTCATCTCTTGAGTGCATTGACAGTTGGGTGAGCAGGTGGAACATGTTCTTGACACTATCATTGTTGAGATATATGCTTGATATGGTGCTTTGGAAATGCATTATCCAAGATGTATGATAAGTGTGTTGTGTTTGGCAATGCTTTGATCTTTACTTGCAATGCTTGGTTGATACGCAATGCAATGTTTTGCAAGGCAATGCCTTGGGTGATATATATGCCAAAAGTGGTGCCTTACAGAAGCACATAAAGTTTTTGATGAGCTTTCAATTCAAAAATGTCCTCTCTTGGGGAACTATTGGTTACAATATTATGCCCATTATGGCTATGGCAAGGAAGTTACAGGTTGTTTCAATCGAATGCAAAGGGAAGGCCTTTTGTCAAATGTAACCACCTATACTTGAATCTTGAGGGCATGTGGCACTATTAAAGGCACTTGAATGGGTAACAATATTCACGAATCATAATGATATTGTCAGTAAATCCACGGCTACTGAAAATGACAATGTGGTATGAGGCAATGCTTTGGTGGATGTATAAGCTAAATGTGGTGTCCATGAGGAGGATGGCCTGCAAAAGGAGGTGACCACCCCCTATTGCTAAGTGGCCGATCGTAAGCAAATTCAAGTCGTCATTGACCACCCAACTTAAAGGAATTTGAAGGGTTAAGTGTGGATGGGAAGGAAATAACAAAAGAAGGCAGTGCTGGTAGGGAACGAGGGCAGAGAGGGAGAGGGAGAGGGAGAGAGAAGCACTCACAATGGCCAGTACAATGAAGTTTCTTAGGAGCTCAAGGTGCCCTTGTTTGGTCCTGCTCCCGTGAAATTCAGTGCTCGTCCAGAACCTAACCTGCCACATCATTGGCCTTGTTCCCGTGCCACATCAACGACAGCAATGCCATTGCTTAGGAAGAGAAGGGGGCTATTTTTAGGGGGAAGATTTTAGAAAGCAAAAAAAAGGCATGAAGCAAGGAGGTAAGGAGAAAGGGATAAGGGGGGAAATTGCATAAAGGAAGGGGAACATGAATAGAAGAAACGTGAGGTAATTGGGAGCGGGGGGGGGGGGGGGGGGGGGGGGTGAGAACGAGAAAGGAGAGGTGAAGCTTGGAGTGTCATCAAGAGAGAAGAGAACGAGGAGGAATCAAGGCAATACAAGAAAGATGTCTCTCTCTTTCTCTTGACTTTGGGAGGGTTGCTCTCTCTTGCTTGGAAACCACCGGCAAAGCAAGCAACAACAACAGGGGATCTCTCTCTCTTGGGACCGGAGAGAGAGGAGCACTAAAGGAGGAAGGTGAACAAGGGGGGCAGATCTGTCTCGATCTAAGAAAGGGGAGAAGAAGAAGGAGGAAGAAGGAGTTGTGCTTATAAAGCAGGATTTTTGCCTAGCCAACACACGTTGACATTTTTGGTAAATCAACCGAGAAGAGGGCGGAATGGATTTTTTTTGGGAACGAATGAATAAAGGGTTTTTTAAATCCTTGAAAATTTAACAATTTAACATAACTATACTAGCACCCACTAGTTGCTCATCCTCTACTAGCCCCCACTACTTGCTCATCCTCATTTAATTAGATGGAATCTCACGCAATTCTTTCTACTCTTCACTTTACCAAGATTGAAAGGTTTTGATTGTAGGACGCTCCCACGACGATCGATCGTCATCTTTGCAGAGCTCCTTGCACTTGTTGTGCGCTTTGCGATGTCCACAAAATCTTTCCTTGTGATCCATTCAAGCAAAGGTCTTCCTTGCACACCATTGCTTGCCCTGCATATCTCAGGCCTTGGTCGTGTGTCCCACCATGGCCCCATTGACTGCTGCACTCCGTTGCTTGTCTACGCGATCCTCTCTTGCCTGCAAACAATTTGTAGCTACCCCAACTACCCCCCTCTCCCATCATACTATGCAGATTTCTCATGCACATGCTGGCGGACAAATGCGGCTCCCGTCTTCTGCTCGTTCTCTGCTCCGGAACCACGTGCCAAACTGTCCGCGACTCTACTGCCGCATGCTATGCCCATAGCCTACCTGCATCTGTCGCCCCTTAGAGCCACATGCTATGCCAGTTCCCTTTCACTGGTGCTTTGCCACCTCAATCGACATCTGGCATCCCTACATTTTTGTAAAAAGTACCAAAATACTAGCAAGAGGGGGTTTATTATTTCGTCTTGAAAAAAAATCACCATGAAAAAAGAGGGGCTACTATAAAATTAACCATTAAAAATGCTGGCTCATATGCTTACAATGTGAACAAGGGAGAAAAAACAAAAGACTCTCAGACATATAGATGAATCAGTAGAGTCTATTAAGATGAGCATTTCTTGGGTTTGACGATGTTAAACTTAACTGGATTAGTGATTATCTGTTGAAGTTTTCCTGAAAGTTAGGCCAGTGAAATGGAAGACTTAATCACCTTCAGTATATATGTCTTCTTCTCCCTTATGTTGGAAGACAACTTCCATAAAACTCTATTTTTTAATTAATGCCTACATTATTCAGGTTAACAAATACTCAGACCATAACTCAATCATATATCACATCAATATTTGCGTACACCAAAAAGACATCTTTGGAATGAAAGTTAAAACTCAGTTAAAGTCAGAAGCACAAGAATATTTTTCATGTAGCAATGTTGACATATCTAGTTTGTTTTGTACAACAGTAATACATCTGAACATGGCATACCATATTTAACTTGAAATTCAAGTGAGCAATGTTGTCACCCTGTTATTGTACACAGCTTTCGTTTTTTTTTCCCCCGTCTTAAAGCCATCACAGAAGGCAATCATCATATAAGTCCAATCAATCTATAACTCACAAATTTTAGTTTCTCACAAATATTTTGAAGAAAGCAAGTCTTCATGCAAACTACAAACGAAGAATTCTGTGAAAAAAAAGATCTATCCATAATGAGCGTGGCACAAATGCAGCAACAAGTAAGCCCAAAATAATAGAACTAGTCAAATCACACAACAATTTGTCAAGCAAGGCAATGATTCACAACCAATTAAATCTCTAATGATTTCATAGCAATACACATAGTCAATCAAACATTTGTGAACAGTTGAAATATGTCACAACCAAAAGAACAGTCCAGAAAGTCATATCTGTTTCGTGTTGATTAATTACATATACACTTTTCACTCTCCCTCTATGTGTGTGTATGTGTATTTGTGTTGCGCATTCAAAAAATACCACTCTTTGTACCATATGTATTCTCATAATTACAAGTTTCTCTTAGCTAATAGAAATATTGCATCACGAAGGTAGTCCAATATCCCTCGGTGCGACAATAGCTTGTTGGGTTATTCTCACATGTCAATTTTGAGCTTACCAAGAGATTGTAAGACATTAGATCTCTTACTATGCACTTGTGGTCCTCAGCACTGTGTTTGGACATGTTTGAGTGTCCTTTTTGAGGATATGGTCTTTGTCTTCATGAGACACTCAATTCCAATGCACATTGTTTTCTAATTTGCTTGGATGACCCTAAAGGAAGTCGTTGATTTGATCTCGAGAAGCTTATCACATCTGAAGATTCAACTATGGAGCCGAATCCAAGAGGGACTCAAAGTTTCCAATTGCACAAGCGTTCACAAAAGAAAGACAAAAGTAGAAGAATATTACCTCTTCGCTGCATTTTGATACAGTATCAAAGTGAACTTTCGACCCTTTCTACCTATCAATGTGCAAGGTGTCTAAAGATATCCAACTCCGAAGAGTCAACTATGGAATCGGATCCAAGAGAGACTCGAAGTTTCTAATTGCACAAGCGTTCACAAAAGAAAGACAAAAGTAGAAGAATGTTACTTCTTCGCTGCGTTTTGATACAGTATCACACTGAACTTTCGACCCTTTCTACCTATCAATGTGCAAGGTGTCTAAAGATATCTAACTGTAGGCCTTTCCTTTCAATCTACCATTTTCTTCTACGTCCTTTAAACATCAACGCCAATGAAATCAAGTTGATGTTCACCTTAGCAGAATCGGGAAGAAAAGTAGCATTGTCAAGGCCATTTCTCACTCTTACTAAGAGATGACGCCAAGATAAACTTGCTACTCGCCGCCGTCCATAGCAATATTGCAGCATGAAGGCAATCCAACATTCGTCGGTGCGACAATAGCTTGTTGGGTTGTTCTCGCAAGTCGATTTTGAGCCTCCCAAGAGATTGTAAGACAATAGATCTTTTAAGAATGCAAGCAAATTCTCTTTTATATGCACTTATGGTCCTCAGCCCTGTGTTTGGACATGTTTGAGTGTCCTTTTTTAGGATATAGCCTTTGTCTTTATCAGACACTCAAGTCCAATGCACATTGTTTTCTAATTTTCTTAGATGACCCTAAAGAAAGTTGTTGGTTTGATCTCGAGAAGCTTATCACATCCGAAGAGTCAATTATGGAGCCGGATCCAAGAGAGACTCGAAGTTTCTAATTGCACAAGCGTTCACAAAAGAAAGACAAAAGTAGAAGCATATTACTTCTTCACTGCGTTTTGATACAATATCACGCTGAAATTTTGACCCTTTCTACCTATCAATGTGCAAGGTGTCTAAAGATATCTAACTGTAGCCCTTTCCTTTCAATCTACCACTTTCTTCTACGCCCTTTAAACATTAGCGCTAATGAAATCAAGTTGATGTTCACCTTAGCAGAATCGGGAAGAAAAGTAGCATTGTCAAGGCCATTTTATCACTCTTGCTAAGAGATGACGCTGTCAGGAGTTTTTTGGAGCAAGGGATTGCGCATATGTACATATACATGCATGGTGCATCAAATAAAGAATTGCCCATTTTTCAGAGCCAGGTGGTTACGTGGGGCCCACATGTGTACAGGTAGGACAGGGTGTACATAGTGCATCGATTTTCACTATTACCAGTACCACTGTGTTTTTTCTACAATAAGGAGGAGTTGGTAGCGCGTAAAACTTCTTGAGAAAGCTATCTACGGGCCGACGACATGAGGTAAGCAGGTGCGTCAGATGGCATCTAGTGGCGTCAGGACGGCGAACGAGGTCAATATTTGCACGTGGATGAGGACGGACACAACGTGGGTGTTTTCTTGTGAGAGTTATGAAGAAATTTCATCATCAGGACCACTTTTTGGGGCCACTTCACGTGGTTGTGAGACGCATTATTGAAAAGAAATGAGTGCTAGGTGTGCGGATGATGCAAAAAGGTGACAACTATGCATTGCGAGGTTAGTTTTTGGCCTGTTCGGGGTCCGTTTGAGGTCATCTAAAAGGCCAAGGGTGCCCAACTAAAAAAGCTAAGTGTGGGAACTGAAAAAATTGAGAGAAGACCAGAAAAAACGTGGAGAAGAGAGGAGGAATAGCCGCAACTGTGTTTTTGCTCATTTTGGAGCCTGTTTTGGCCGTAAACTGCTCATCCGAGGTCGGATTTGAGCACTTTGACATTGTAGACTAGGGTTTTGGGCCGTTCCGGACGCGATGGCGCTGTCCATTTTGCCAAATTCCTCACTCTTTTCCTGCTGTTTTTCTGTGTAAGTTTCTCTTATGAGCGAAGTTTCTGCTCTAGTTTGTGATTGTATCTGGCTTATTTTACCCATATTGTGTGAGCTATTTGCCCCATTGGTGTTGGCCCAAGCTCAATTGTATCTAAACATCAGAAATTCTCCTCTTTTGAGCTGAGTTTTTTGGGGGTGTGTGTGTGTGTGTGTCTGTGTGGAGTGGGCAAGTGGATAGTCTCTCTCCTCTCACTCCAGAGGTGTGTTCCCTGTCTCGGCCAGGTGTGTTGTCTAAGCCGCGTGGTGCCCCATATTGTGTGTGTGTATCTTCCCAAGAGTGTGTGTCCGGTCGTTATAGAGGCGCTGTGTGTGTTTTCATCCCGCTCACATTCTTTTGGTGCTCCCACTGCGGATCTTCTTCGAGTACCTTCTGCTTCGAGCTTCAAGCTTTAGGATTCGGGATTACAGGTTGCAGGTTGCAGATTACAGGTTACAGGTTACAGGGATAGGTACAGGTATAGGTGATTCACACAGGTACAGGTAGCTAGAGTACAGTGATATACTAGCAGTGATGTCACTTGCAGTTGTTATGGGTATGCATCACTTGGCGCCTATTTGAGCGCATTGTCTGCTAGATTGTACGTTACTTGTGGAAACTGCCATTGTACGCATTTGTGGAGCCATACTTGGTTGTATTTGGCAGTCCCAGCCATTTCTGAGACTTGGTCTGGAAGATAGTCATTTCTGAGACTTGACTATACGCGATTTGCATTAGCCTTCGAGTGAGGGTCGATAGCGTGAGGTTTTTATTGAGCTGGGGGATTCTCAAATGTAGAGATCTTTTCGGTGATACAGGTAGCTGGAGCACCCTTTTTGTGACCTCGCCATAGGCTATGTACTAGTGAGTCTTACTTGATGCTCGAGTTCTATTGTTGGCAATTTATGCATACATATATAGTCTATATTTTGGGTTTCTACTGCTCTACTTCTGGGGAAACTCTGTCAAAATTTTTCCAAGTTATGATGGCTGGTTTCTTGGTCTTTTGAGCCATTTATGCTGTTATGCTGCTGAAATTTTGGCAAAATCAGAGGTTAAGTCAGGTGTGCCTTCTTGGGAGTTTCATGGTTGGCTTTAATGGATGATCAAAATGGCCCTCAATTCACTCCATTTCATTTAACTCAAAGAATCCAGATAAATGTTCATGTGTCCAGGAAGATTTTTTTCTAGCAGCGCATAGTCTTTATGTTCGGGCCAAGAAGATTACGAGAGATCTTGGAATGTCCTTTGCTTGTTGTAATTCCGATGATCAACTATGAAAACTCATTTGATGTGCATGTGTTTGCCCTTATCTAAAGTTTAGCTCCATTGAAGTTTCTGGGGATTGGGTAGTCAAAAGTTTTGGGTTCTTACACGTGTGTTCAAAGGGGTTCTCAAAGCATTGAAACTTGGGTAGCCATGGCTTTCTCTTATCGGGAGTTTCATGGAAGAAGTGATGAATATGTGGAAGAATTTTTGGAAAAGATGGAGGTTGCCTGCATTAGCAACCAGATTCATGACCCTACGCAGATGTTACGTCTTCTCCAAATTTGTTTGAAGAGTGATGCACGAGTTTGGTCTAAAGCATTTGAAAAGGAGTTGCATGTAGCGGATCCACCTGTAAGATTGAGTTGGGACAATCTAAGGCATGGATTGGAAGTGGAATTTGTGAAGATAGAAGATCCTGACAAAGTGTGGCAAGAAGTACAAGGTTTGGTGCAGAAGGAAGGTGACCCAGTAGATGCGTACATACGTAAGTTTTCATTGGCATGGGAGCAAATGTGCAAGGCCTTAGCACCACAGGTACCCCCGCCTGACATGATGAAGAAGGACAGGTTCTTGGCTGGTCTTTGGGAGAATATACGTTGGAGAGTGGAGCTAAAGAAGCCTAGGACATATGAAGATGCACTAGATGTAGCAAGGAACAAAGAGTGGAAGTTGAGGAAAATGAGCCAGTTAGGGGTGGAGTCTTTGCCAATGAGGTCTGAATTTCAGCCTATAGAATCTTTATAAGGTTGCATGTTAGGGGTTCATCACGAACCAGTGGTTCCTGTTACTACTCAGGTTATGCCAGCAGTGGTCACTACAGATGAAGAATCTCAGCCTAAACATGCTACGTCAAGTGGGAAATAATCGAGGTCGAGGGAGGTATGCAAATCAGCCAGGAGGTGAAGAAAGACCTAGGAATGGTGTTGGACAAAGCAATGGTAGGTTTTGGAGGCAGACGCCCACCTGTTACAATTGTGGAGAGTTGGGTCACATCAGCGCGCAATGTGATAAGCCACCAAGGATGGGGGGTGACATGTATCCATTGCCAAGACAGGTGTTAACTAGGTCAAATGATTATGGCATCGAAATTAAGGGAGACGAAGGAACCAGTGGACTGACCCAGGAGGAAAAAGGAAAGACAAAAGTGCTAAGTGTAGTCACCTTGGAGAAGGCATCAAAGCTAGAGGATACATTAGTGATGCCTATTGGGAAGAGGACCATAGAGGAAAAGGAAGGAAGAAGTGCCCCAGGTGCTAGTAAGAAGAAAGGAAAGAGCCATGAAAGCGAGGATGTCAAGGCCAAGAGGAAAAGGAGAGCTCGTCGAAAGTTTCATGTTTCAGATTTTCCACTAGGGGATGGGCAATTAAGCTATGACTTGAAGGAGGATCTGACGAGCAGGAAGGCAGATGTTACTTTTGGGCAGCTTATAGAGATGGTGCCTAAGCTAAAGCGATAGTGGAAGAGGATGGTTAACCCAATGGAGAAAGAGTCAGAGAGAGGTTCAGTAAAGGTGTTGGCAATGGATGAGCTACCAGACATTTGTCCAATAGTAGATGTGTGGCATAAAAGGAAAAATTTGGGACAAGGTTATGTGGATGGCAGAGCCCAAATATGTGTCATAACACACTCATGCGTTGAGAAGATGGGTCTCACAGTGGCTGGGGTGTCAGGGTTTCAGATCAGATTGGCAAACCATCAAAAAGTAAAATGCTTGGGTGTTGTAAAGAGCTTAGAAGTGGAGGCATATGATGCAAAGGCAGTGGTTGATTTTCATGTGATGCCAGCAGGGTTGGGAGCATATCCTATTATACTGGGTAGACCATGGTTACGTGTTGTGGGAGCTGTTCAAGATTGGCGACATGGTACGATTAGCCTCTATGGAAAGACAGGTACCAAGAAGCTTTATAATAAGGACACAAGGAAACGATTAGAGGAGCTTTATGAAGATGAGGATGAGTCTAGTGATGAAGACTCTTCCACGGTGACAGATGAGGACAGTGATAGCACTACCAGTAGTGATGAGGATGCTGATGTTGCATTTCTTTTGATGGACAAAGAAATCCAAGAGTTTGGTTTAGCTGCATTTGCGAATGAGGTTGAAGATGAAAGTGAAGGGCCTTATGAAGTGATTGAAGGGCTGATGCAAACAAAGGTTGAGTTGTCAAAGAAGCAGGAATTGATGACACAAATGATCAGTGGAGACCTCTCAACTATGGAGAAGGCTATATATTTGCACATCCTGGCTAGTTTTCCTGATTTGTTCATTACTTCATATGAAGAGATCAGAGGGTTCAAGGGCGAAGAGATGCATATAGAGCTGAAAGAAGGTGCTAAGCCAGTGCGGCAAAGGCTAAGAAGGATGGGTCGAGAGCAAATGGAAGCCTTGCGAGAAGAGGTGGACAAGTTATTGAAGGCAGGGTTCATAGTCCCTGTGGAGACCACAGAATGGGTGAGTCCAGTTGTAGTCAGTCCAAAGAAGGATGGGAAGTGGAGAATTTGTGTAGATTTTAAACCCTTAAACGCAGCCACTAAGAAGAACCCATATCCTCTTCCATTCATTGATCAGATCTTGGATTCAGTGGCAGGTTATGAGAGGTACAGTGTGTGTGATGGTTTTTCAGGCTATTTTCAATTGAAGATTGCTCTTAAAGACCGCACAAAGACAACTTTTATTACGCCATGGGGCTGCTATTGCTACACAGTATTGCCACTTGGGTTGTCAAATGGACCTTCCTTCTATCAAGAGAGAGCAAATTGGGTGTTGGAACCATTCATTGGTAGTTGTGTTAAAGCTTTTATGGATGACTTCTGTGTTTATAGCAGTAGGGCTGAACACCATGAGAAGTTGCAGATGGTATTGGCTCGATATGATGAATGTGGAGGACAACTAAATCCAAAGAAATGTCATCTAGCACAACCAAGGGTGAAGTTATTGGGCCACATGGTGTCAGAAAATGGCATTAAGGCTGATCCAGACAAGGTTAAGTCTATTATTCTTCTTCCATCACCTACGAGTACGAAGCAATTGGCAACCTTTATACACAAAGTGAAGTACATGGCAAGGTTTATTCCATTGTCTTCTCAGATTCTTTATCCATTACAACAAGTGGCAAAGCATGATCCATTGCAATGGGATGACAAGTGTGAAGAAGTGTTTCAAGAGGTGAAAGAGGTGTTAGGGGGTTTGTCAGCCATGCAGGCTCCTGATTGGGAGAGAGTTTTTTATGTAAATCCCTCAGTAGGGGATGATGCCATTGGAGCCATGCTATTGCAAAAGGGGAAGGGCAGCCATTATATGAGGCCAGTGTATTGTGCAAGCCGAGTGAAGTTGCTAGCGGAGAGAATGTTCTTGGAAGTAAAGCTAGTGATGGCCAGTGTAATATTTGCTTGTCGAAGATTTCATCATTACTTGCTACCACGGCCTTTTTTTTTCTTGACGAGTTATGCCTTTTTGCCACAGTTAATTAATGGTACTAACATGTCAAATGTGGTGAAGAAATGGATAATTGAGCTGCAAGAGTTTGAGTTCTCTTTTCTAGTGGAAGATAGTACAAGGGCTACCCTAGCTGATTTGTTGACCTACAAGGAGAATCCCCTTATTGTTAAGGAAGAGGTGGTGAGAAAGGTAGTTGAAGAAGTGCCACAGATCAGCAATGCACATGTGTTGTTCTTTGATGGTTCATACAGAAAGAGCCATGATGCAGCTTCAGGGGGTATAGCACTTTATGATCCAGAGGGGAAGCTAGTATGCAAGAGAGGGTTCAAATTGGATGCTCATAGTAACAATGAGGCTGAATAGGCTACTCTGGAAGCTGGATTACACATTTGTTTGAAGCATGGGGTTCGAAGGTTGAGCATAAAAGGTGATGCCTTGTTAGTGGTGAAGCAAGTGCTGGGTGTGTGGAAGAGCAAGAACACCTCATTGAAGGAAATGTGCTTCAGAATTAAAGGCCTGTTAAAAAAGTTCGAAGCATGGATCATCAGACACATTGAACGTGCTCTAAATGGAGAGGCACATGAAGCAGCTCAAGGCATGATTGGGGAGCTATTTGTGTTGAGGACCACTTTACCTCTTTATCATGGCCGGGAAAGTTTGGATCAAGAAGAGGAGTTTTTGCTAACACGAATCATTCCAAAGGAGATTCAGAAGTCTAAGAAGTATGGCTTTGTGCGTAGAGCATACAGGTACAAATTGATTGGTGATGTCTTATACATGAAAGGGGCTGATCTCGTGTTGAGACGTGTACCTTGGCGGGAGGAGCTTTACAGACGGTTGGAAGAGAATCATGAAGGCGCATGTGGTGGCCATTTTGCTCTAAAGATCACCTTGCATAAGATTTTGCAAGAGGGGTATGTATGGCCTAGTTTGCACAAGGATGTTCACCATTGGTGTAGGTGTTAAGGCCAGAGCTACAAAAAACCATTATGGAGTTTGATGTGTTTGAAAAGTGGGGGATTGATGCAATAGGCCCGTTACCTATCACAAGCAGGGGCAAAAGCTATAGTTTGACGGTAGTGGACTATCTTTCTAGATGGGCAGAGGCTATAGCAGTAAAACAGATCACTGCAAAGGATGTGGCAAAATTTGTGTATGATGAAATATGTTGCAAGTTTGGGGTGCCACTGGAGCTACTTTCAGATAAGGGGCCTGGCTTTAGAGCTAAACTGCTAGATTTTTTATGTGCAAAGATGAAGATTAGGCACCAGCATACCACTCCTTATTACCCACAGTGTAATGGCTGAAATGAAAGATTCAATGGTGAGTTGGTACAGATTCTTTCGAAAGTGACAGAGCACCAAGGAAAGAATTGGGATTTGGAATTGCCTAGTGCATTATGGGCTTACCGTACTTCGGTGAAGACAGGTACAGGGTTTACTCCATTTCATTTGGTGTATGGAAAAGAAGCACTATTGCCTATGGAAGTAGAGTTGCCTGCGGTCAAGATGTTAGAGAAGTTGCTTGGGCCGCCTAGTGATGCATTCGAAGAGAGGCTCTTACAGCTACAAGAGGTTCAGCTGGATAGGATGAGTGCATTGGAACATTATGGGCAGATGCAAGATAGGGCTTTAGCAAAGATAAATGAAAAGGTCAAAAGTAAGGGTATCAAGAAGCATGACTTGGTTTTGCGCTACAACAGTATGCTGGACAACACCTTCCAAAAGAAGTTTCAAATTAAGTGTGAAGGCCCTTTCAAGGTAGTGGAGTGTTTTCCAAATGGCACATATCAGCTGGCTAACGTGGATGGTGTTCTACATAAGTCAAGGGTAAATGGATTGCGTCTTAAATTGTATCATGCTAGATTGATAATGGTGGAGCAAGATGAACTGTCTGTGGAGCAAGCAATGTTGGTGAAGGATGAGGAGACCTGTGATGCGGCGAGTCTCATATCGCTCTTTGCTGCTGCTGATCATGAATGATCTAGCAGGTTAGGGGAAGCTATTCGTAGGCCGACGACATGAGGTAAGCAGGTGCGTCAGATGGCATCTAGTGGCGTTAGGACGGCGAACGAGGTCAATATTTGCATGAGGATGAGGATGGACACAACGTGGGTGTTTTCTTGTGAGAGTTATGAAGAAATTTCATCATCACGACCACTTTTTGGGGCCACTTCACGTGGTTGCGAGTTGCATTATTGAAAAGAAATGAGTGCTAGGTGTGCGGATGATGCAAAAAGGTGACAACTATGCACTGCGAGGTTAGTTTTTGGCCTGTTCGGGGTCCGTTTGAGGTCATCTAAAAGGCCAAGGGTGCCCAACTAAAAATGCTAAGTGTGGGAACTGAAAAAACTGAGAGAAGACCAGAAAAAACGTGGAGAAGAGAGGAGGAATAGCCGCAACTGTGTTTTTGCTCATTTTGGAGCCTGTTTTGGCCGTAAACTGCTCATCCGAGGTCGGATTTGAGCACTTTGACATTGTAGACTAGGGTTTTGGGCCGTTCCGGACGCGATGGCGCTGTCCATTTTGCCAAATTCCTCACTCTTTTCCTGCTGTTTTTCTGTGTAAGTTTCTCTTATGAGCGAAGTTTCTGCTCTAGTTTGTGATTGTATCTGGCTTATTTTACCCATATTGTGTGAGCTATTTGCCCCATTGGTGTTGGCCCAAGCTCAATTGTATCTAAACATCAGAAATTATCCTCTTTTGAGCTGAGTTTTTTGGGTGTGTGTGTGTGTGTGTCTGTGTGGAGTGGGCAAGTGGATAGTCTCTCTCCTCTCACTCCAGAGGTGTGTTCCCTGTCTCGGCCAGGTGTGTTGTCTAAGCCGCGTGGTGCCCCATATTGTGTGTGTGTATCTTCCCAAGAGTGTGTGTCGGGTCGTTATAGAGGCGCTGTGTGTGTTTTCATCCCGCTCACAACGCCAAGCAAAACTTGCTACTCGCCGCCGTCCGTGAAACCACAAGTGTGCAACTTGGTAAGGACTTATTTATCTCATTATAGGCAAGCCAATTGGTTAGGAAGATTGCTCATGGCAAGTTATTTTCTTTCACACCATATCCAATTACATGATGCCGCCAAAACGTCTTCAATTGCACCTATTTACTTGGATTCAGCCTTCGTGATGGCAAAAAAGCTAGATTTCTGCACCTATACCTAAGCCTAGGCTGGTCACACTAGGTTTGATGAGTATTGTAGCTCTTTTATATTAAGCTTTGAATTGGACATGTGCGCATGTTTTACGACAGGCATCTCAGTAGTGGTTACTTTCTTTAACAGGCACCCAGAGTTGGGAGAAAGCAAGTTGTTGACTCATACATTTGCTTGCGCTTCTTTACAGAAAGACAGTCACATAGGACTGCAATAAGACAAGGCATCACGGTCCTAAAAAAAGAGAGTTTTTTCCTTGAAACTCGCACATGACTGAAATAACGCATTCGTAGCACGCCTCCCAAAGCCAGATTGAGAAAATAACATGTCCCCGTAGATGGTTTAGGAGCACTAGTAGAAAGTATGTTGCTAAATTGGATTTATCTTACAGAAAAATAATTCTGAATGAATTATTGGATTTATAAGTGAGAGGGTTTTCTCTCTTGGAACACCAAGAAAATAATTCTAAATGAATTATTGGAATTTTAAGTGAGAGGGTTTTTCTCACTAGAGACATCCGAGTACAGAGTATCCCTAGTGCGTCATTCAAAGTAATGACAAGAGCACTGTGAAAGGGAATATCTGTAAGGCCACCAAGAACGAGTACTTCTGATGCGTCACAAGGGATGGGTGACAAGGAGCATCAGTAAGAAGTATCCGACCATCTAGGAACGGACATGTCTGATGCATCATAGGATGGGTGATATAGAGCATCTTGAAGGGGATTGTACCGTAAGTTCGGTAGGAAAGGACTAGGTGATGGGTATTCCTGATGCGTCACAAGGTGGGTGACGGGTGCATCAGAAAGGGGAAATCCATAGTCGAGAGGGAATCCAAACTGGAAAAGAGGAATACTCGTAAAGACGCAAGCACAAGAATAAAGATGTATTCTGAGAAGCTTGTCTTAAAAAGCGGAAAATTTTAACGTGTTTTCTAGGAAGAGCAAACGCTTTCCCGCGAGGAATCTACGTCTGCATTGCATTTGTGCATGTGGTTGTATCCAAGGACACTTGGGAAGTGTTGTGAAAAGAATTGTTTTAAACTTATAAGGTTTTATTGAGTTTTTGGGCAAGTTCAGACCAATTTTAAAATATGCCGGCCGTCCACTTAATAAGTGGGCAACCACTTAGAAAATAAAGCAGCAAAACTAGCCAGCAAATTCTCTCTCCCTATTTCGGGTAGAATAGCCAAAAAAAAAAAGGCCGCAGACTGTACACGAGCAGCTATTCGTGGCATGGCCAAGGAGCTATAAAAGCACCACATGCCCTCACTGAAAGAAGAGTTATTAACGTCAGCAAGAGAAGACTCTGCCACCAGATAACACAAGAAATTGCGAGACTACGAACCACGGAAGTCGCTTTTCCTATGCAAGAGCGACAGGTATCTATTGTGGATTCGCCATACAAATTGTTGTCGCGTGTTTGCGTGTGTGTTTGCAGGTACTTCATCGTGAAGGAGAAGCGAGAAGGCTTTGGCCTACGCTTGGGAATTTTGGAAACGAAATTCGAAAACTGTCTCTGGAGTCTCAACTCCAAGTACAGAGGGAAAAATGATCGAGAGCTTGTCTCTCGGATTTCCCTTACGGGAAGGAACGACCATCGAGTTAGAGAATTAGAAGGGAGGGGTTTTCTCCAGTTCTTGTGCTTGTAAAAATATTCTCCCTAATAAAGGATTCTCGTTAAGGGGGGGACCAGCCCATCTTCTGGTCCAAGTACTGTGTCGATCTTCTCACTCTCTCTCTCTATTTATTTCTCTCTATATCCTTTGGCTTCAGTATTAAGTGATAAATTCTATTTATTCGAGTATATTTTATATTGTTATGTGCTCCCGTTTGTGATAGTGGTATCAGAGCATGGTCTCCTCTCTTTCTCTATAAAGGAGGACGACTCTGGGAAGATATGGGAAGAAGCCATGACAAGCCAAGAGAGAAGTAAGCAGGCGGAAACCTAAGTCCTGTAGGAAAAGCTAGCAGAGTTGAGAAAATTTTTATCTCTGCAAGAAGTCGACACAAGACTTGGGATTCTCTGAGAAGCCGACAAGAGAATGACGCTCAAGAACCTAGAGAATCCAAGGAGCAGAATGCGCAAGAACCTAGAGAATCCAAGGAGCAGAATTCTCAAGATCCTTCAGAACCCAAGACATATCCATTAACATCAATACACCAAGAAATTCCATTATTTTGGGAAGGATATGAAGAAGGTGTCTAGACCTAGAAACACTTCCAGTCAAGTTTGATACTTTTGATGGAAGGGAAGATGTCGCGAAAGCTACCGCTTTCATTCGACAGTTTGAAGTTGCTTTTGCAAATGGCAGTTTCTTAGAAGCATAGAAGGTGAGATATGTGACCAAACACCTCAAGGGGATTGCAAATACTTGGTGGTATACCAAAGCTCTGCAAGGAACTTACAACAAGACTTGGATTCAATTCAAGGCTGAATTTTTCGACAATTTTTTTTCCTCTACGCTTTGAGGAAGGCATTCAAGAAGATTGGGATTGGTTTGCCCAATAGGAATACAAGCGATTCATAGCAAGTAGTGGTTCACTCTTGCCAAGGTAGCTCCATTCTTGATCCTCTCTGAGGAAGGAAAGATGAACAAATTTAACGAAGGACTTTTGCTCAAATTTTGTAAACGCATCTGCAAGATACTTTGTGGCAGATGGTGGAGTCAACAATAAAAGCTAAAATTATACACCTTATTGTACATAGAATACAATCCCCGTAGTGGGACAAGAACCATTGAACACAAAAACAACGAATTTTTGTTACCTCTCCTCGAAGGATACATTGCTATCCTGAGAAAGTTTGGAGTAAGGGAATTCAATCTATAACTCCTGAGATTTTGAACAAAAGACCCTCAAACTTTAAGTGAGAGGATAGGTCTTTGATCAAAGTTAAATCTTTGAGGGATTTGAAAACTCCGTATTGCTTTTATGCACCGGATATGCATGTGTCTAACCAGGACAATCACTCTGAAGTGTTTATGAGAGTAGGATTGAGCCAAAACATTGTTTTATACAACGAATTGCTTTGCTTAACCATTTAAAAGGTCCATGATTGATCGATATCCGATAATTCTCGAACAGATTGCCTGCTACTGCGGGTAGGAAATTATAAAGGAACCATTCTGAGCTTTCAAGCAAAGAAAAGCTTTTATCAAACGTAAGTACCTTATGAACCAACACTCTTTAGCCGGTAAGGGAAGACATGGTAGTTCTTTTCGTACAAGTGAATGAACACTCTCTTTATGAGGGAAGGCACAAGCAACGGCTACGGCTTGTGCTCGAGGACTCCAAGGATTGAAATCCTAGTTTATTTGATGAGCGGGTTTTGCTATGAGATTGAACCAAGGGATCGTTAGGTTGACCGTCTTCGCTTCAAGGATCTTACGAAGGAAAGGTAATTTCTCAGGCTCACTGAAACTTATGTAAACCTTTGGGCACATGGATAACACACGAAGATGCAGACCTATGCTAAGGAATTGGATGAGAGTTTGTTATACTCTCCTGAACACCTTTTTGCGTGTAAGGATATTTCGACATGAGAATCTCTTTTTGAGAATGTGTTCGGTAGAAGGACTTTGAGTCTCTAAGTAGAAGAGGTTTTTTGATGATCGTCGATCCTTCAGTACACTATGTGCTTTTACCATTATAGTAGCAACTTTTGGTTGCGGTATATGTTTCTCCATGAGCAAGTCAAGTAGCATTTACGTGTCTGCTGGAATAAATTCGAACTATTTGTTCATAAGAATATAGTTCGCCAACCGTTTCAAAATGGTAAGAATTACATATGGGAGAACATCCCTGAGAATCAAAGAGGGTTCGCTCTATTGTGAACCGGGTTTGAACGTACGTTCAAAAAATGCTATGGCTAGAATCCTATCTAGCTGAGATTTTGCAAGGTGTCATTGATGCTCGCAAGGTGAATCATTTTTTATGATTCTGTAAGGAAGAGACTCTAATGGGTGTCTAGAAAACACTGCTGGTGGTAATAACTCGCAGGAGGAAAACATTGGAAGGAAGTGCCGCCGTGCACAAGGAATCTTCGGATTGGGACCTTCCGCCTACGTTGAGCGACGGCCCACAACAAGAACCTTCTTTAAGGTGATTGCAGCCTCTATTTGTGAAATAAAGACATCGAGCTTAATGCTCTCGACATGCCCTATGCGGGAGGACATAAGAGGTTTAATATCCTCAGGACTAATAGCGCAAGGTTATGTGCAAGGACATAGACCTAAATTGATTTTTAGGAGGATGATTCTTCTCGGGATTGAGAAGGTGGAATTGAGTTAACAGGTTCTCGGATGAGGAAACTTCCGATCTGTTGGAAAGACGCAAATGACGAGCATGGCTTGTAACTTTAATCAAAGGTGAAGGATATCCTCGAGGTACTAGGGGAAAGAATTTACTTTAAGTTCTCTTTTGAGAAAGGACTAGCTCAACTCACCATTGAGCAAGATTTGAAATCTTTCCGGTTTCTCCTTGGCAGTTCAGTTGGACCTCTACAGTTGAGGACAACTGTTTATAAGTGAGAGGGATGTTGCTAAATTGGCTTTATCTTACAGAAAAATAATTCTGAATGAATTATTGGATTTATAAGTGAGAGGATTTTCTCGCTTGGAACACTAAGAAAATAATCTAAATGAATTATTGGAATTTTAAGTGAGAGGGGTTTTCTCACTGGAGACATCCGAGTACAGAGTATTCCTAGTGTGTCATTCAAAGTAATGAGAGGAGCACTGTGGAAGGGAATATCTGTAAGGCCACCAGGAATGGGTGATAGGGAACAGACATCCAACCATCCGGGAACAGACATCTCTGATGCGTCATAGGATGGGTGACATAGAGCATCATGAAGGGGATTGTACTGTAAGTTCGGTAGGAAAGGACTAGGTGATGGGTATTCCTGATGCGTCACAAGGTGGGTGACGGGTGCATCGAAAAGGGAATATCCATAGTCGAGAGCAAATTTAAACTGGAAAAGAGAAATACGCGTAAAGACACAAGCACAAGAATAAAGATGGGTTCTGAGAAGCTTTTCTTAAAAAGTGGAAAATTTTAACGAGTTTTTCAGGAAGAGAAAACGCTTTCCCATGAGGAATCTATGTCTGCATTGCATTTGTGCATGTGGTTGCATCCAGGGACGCCTTGGAAGTGTTGTGAAAAGCATTGTTTTAAACTTATAAGGTTTTATTGAATTTTTGGGCAGGTTCATACGAATCTTAAAATATGTCGGCCGTCCACTTAAGAAGTGGGTAGCCACTTAGAACATAAAGCAACAAAACCACCCAACGAACTCTTTCTCCATTTTGGGTAGAACAACAAAAAAAAACAAAAAATGGCCACGAACTGTACGTGAGCAGCTATTCGTGCCGTGGCCAAGGAGCTATAAAAGAAGCACATGCCCTCACTGAAAGAAGAGTTACCAACATCAGCAAGAGAAGACTCCGCCATCATATAACGCAAGAGATTGCGAGACTACGAAGCACGGAAGTCGCTTTTCCCATGCAAGAGCGACAGGTATCTATTGTGGATTTTCCATATGAATTGTCGCGTGTTTGCGTATGTGTTTGCAGGTACTTCATCGTGAAGGAGAAGCGAGAAGGCTTCGGCCTACGCTTGGAGATTTCGGAAACGAAATTCGGAAATTGTCTGCGGAGTCTCAACTTCGAGTATATAGGGAAATAGGATTGAGAGCTTGTCTCTCGGATTTCCCTTACGCGAAGGAACGACCATCGAGTCAGAGAATTAGAACGGAGGGGTTTTCTCCGGTTCTTGTGCTTGTAAAACAATTCTCCCTAATAAATGATTCTCGTTAAGGGGGGGGACCAACCCATCTTCTGGTCCCTAGTACTGTGTCGATCTTCTCACTCTCTTTCTCTCAATTTATTTCTCTCTATATCCTTTGGATTCAGTATTAAGTGATAAATTCTATTTATCCTAGTATATTTTATATTGTTATGCGCTCCCATTTGTGACAAATTCTTCTGCAACGTTTTTAACAGAACTTGCAGTCTGCTAATAGTTTCTGCTCCTAAATCAGTTTTAGGATTTTTTACACAAGAGTAGCTCTAGATTTTCTGTTCCATGCCTATAAGACAGTCCTGATGCTAGTCTATACACCGTGCCAGCCTCACTGTTTTCCAGCTTTGATCCTTGTTGTCACTGAATACTAGATTAGTTCTGCCTTTCCGATCTCTTTTCTATAATCTGATGCTTCAGTGAACAACTAAGGATCTGTTCGATCACTTTCTCTCTAAAAACAAGTGCCTTCATCACTATACATCATCGATATCATCGAGATTTGCAATTTCAGTCCTTCGCTTCTCTAACAATGGGAATGCAGATTAGTCCCATATCTGTCTCTCGGTGTTCAAAAGAGTCTCAAAGAACACCGAAACAGCCCTGCAACTTCCTTGTCGTCAGAAATCACCGCAACGATATTCATCCATCAAGTCAGTAGAGTCTCGACTCAAGGTATTACATTCACTGATCAAGTCTACCTGAGATATTGCATCTATGCACATTCTATTTACAGAGAGTTTTTTCCTTGAAACTCGACACGACTGAAACAACATATTTGTAGCACGCCTCCTAAAGCCAGATTAAGAAAGCAACATTTCCACGTGGATGGTTTAGGAGCACTAGTCGAGCAAGTCTTCTGTAGAGTTTTTACAGAACTTACAGTCTGCTAATAGCTTCTACTCCAAAATCGAATCTAGATTTTTTAATGCAAGAGCAACCCTAGATTTTCGGTTCCATGCCAATGAGGCAGTACTTGAAACTTGAACATGATTGAAATAACACATTTGTTGGACGCCATCAAAACAGCCCCAAGGTTGTCTCATCTTCAGAAATCACTGTGGAGACATTCACGGATTGAATCTGCCTGAGATATTCCGTCTATGCACATTCCATCCACACCATAAAACACTCATACAGGCGACAACACAGTTGCGAGGGAGGCCCTTTTCAAAGCTAACCCTTGGATAGGGGAAAGTAGATTCATGAAGAGACAGTGAGACATGGGTTGTTGAAAAATCACATTGCTCTGGGCAATGCTCTCGTTGACATGTATGCGAAGGGCAGAGCTCTCTCAAAGATAGAGGTTGTACTTGAAGGGATTTCTCGTCGGGATCCCGTCTCTTGAAATGCGTTGATCACGGACCTTACAGCCCATGGCCAATGCCAGCTAACACTTAAGTCTTTTAACCGAATGGTGCTTCAGCAAACAACTAAAGCTCTGTTCGGTCACTTCCTCTCCGAAACGAAGTGCTTTCATCACTATCATCATCAAGATTTGAAATTTCAGCCCTTCGTTTATCTAACGATGGGAATGCAGATCAGCCCCATGTCTATTTCCTGGTTTTCAAAAGAATCGCAAAGAACACCGAAACAGCCCCGTAACTTCCTTGTCGTCAGAAATCACCGCAACGACATTCATCCTTCAAGTCAGTAGAATCTCGACTCAAGCTATTGCATTCACTGATCGAGTCTGCTTGAGATATTGCGTCTGTGCACATTCCATTTACAGAGAGATTTTTCCTTGAAACTCGAACACGATTGGAAGGATACATTTGTAGCACGCCTCCGAAAGCCAGATTGAGAAAGCAGCATTTTCACGTAGATGGTTTAGGAGCACTAGTAGCAAGTCTTCTTCAGCGTTTTTATATAACTTACAGATTACTAATGGGTTCTGCTCCTGAATCAAATCTAGGTTTATTAATGCAAGAGCGGCCCTGGCTTTTCTGTTCCATGCCGATGAGGCAGGCCTAATGCTAATCTGGACACCACGTCAGCCTCATCGTTTTCTAGTTTCAACCGTCTCTGTCATAGAAGACTGGACTAGTTCTGCCTTTACTATCTAATCCGGTGCTTCAACAAACAATTGAGGCTCTGTTCGATCGCTCCCTTTCTGAAGCCAAGTGCTTTCATCACTATCCATCATCAACATCATCGACATTTGCAATTTCATCCCTTTCTTTCTCTAACAATGCGAATGCAAGTCAGCCTCATGTTTATCTCCTGGTGTTCAAAATAATCCCAAAGAAGAACGAAACAGCCCCGCAACTTCCTTGTTGTCAGAAATCACTGCAACAATGTTCATCCTTTAAGTCAGCAGAGTCTCAAGTCAACCCTTTCTGCCCCACTGCAGACTGGATAGTTTTGCCTTTACGATCTAATCTCGTGCTTCAGCAAACAACAAAGGCTCTGTTCGCTTGCTTCCTCTTTGAAACCAAGTGCTTTCAACACTATTCATCATCGACATCATCGCGATTTGCAGTTTCAGCCCTTTGTTTCTCTAATAATGGGAATGCAGATCAATCCCATGTCTCCTAGTGTCTCCTAGTGTTTAAAAGAGTCACAAAGAACACCGAAACAGCCCTGCAACCTCTCTGTCGCGTCATAAATCACCGCAACGACATTCATTCTTCGAGTCAGTAGAGTCTTGACTCAAGGTATTACATTCACTAATCGAGTCTACCTGAGATATTGCATCTATGTACATTCCATTTATAGAGAGTTTTTTCCTTGAAACTCGAACACAATTGAAACAACACATTTGTAGCACCCCATCAAAACAGCCCCAAGGTTGTCTCGTCTTCAGAAATCACTGTGGCGACATTCACGGAGTGAATATGCTTGAGATATTTTGTCTATGCACATTCCATTCACACCATAAAACACTAATACGGGCGACAACACAGTTGCAAGGGAGGCCCTTTTCAAAGCTGACCCTTGGATAGGGGAAAGCAGATTTATGAAGAGACAGTGAGACATGGATTGTTGAAAAATCACATTGCTCTAGGCAATGCTCTCGTTGACATGTATGTGAAGGGCAGAGCTCTCTCAAAGATAGAGGTCGTACTTGAAGGGCTTCCCTGTCCGGATCTCGTCTCTTGAAATGCACTGGTCACGGACCTTGCAACTCATGGCCAAGGCCAGCTAGGAGTTAAGTCTTTTAACCGAATGGTGCTTCACCAAACAACTGAGATGTTGTTCGGTCACTCCCTCTCTGAAACCAAGTACTTTCATGTAACTATGTCAGACTTTGTAAATAATTAATGTATTGAGAAAAGAATTATCTAATTAGTTGCATACACATCAGAATAGATCTAGGAGTTCCGGGGCCTTAGGTGCGCCCAAGTTTGGGCCAGTGCACCTCAGAGAGACTCTAGCAGAAAATACCCTGAAGCCCTACTGATTGGGAAATCGGGTCTTCAATGAAGGGGTAGATAGTAGCCTCAGATTTCAGGCTCAAAAAATTACGCGCGCTAGTGCAAGCACAAGAATGAGATGGGGTCCTTAGAACAACAGTAACCCTAAGGCCTGAATTATTTTTATGGCCTTAGGATAAGTCATTTAAAGTATTTTTAAAATGTTTATGACGGACCAAATGACCATACAAGTGCGAACAGGTAATTCCAAAGCAGTGCTAGTACGGCAGTGCGCTATGGAGCAAGTAACATTTTCATTGGTTGCATCTATGTGTGTAGTTGGGGTCCAATTTGCACATTTCATTAATAGTTTGTGAACTTTTAAAAGTGAAAGTTGAATGGTTTTTAAGTTATTAATTAAGTGTACCAAGTGGCACACTTACCAATGCAAACTAACCCTCTCACTCTCACCCTCTCTCTCTTCCTAGCACCCCCTCTTCTTGCTGGCTTGATAAGAGGCCTCCCTCCCCCGCTTCTCAGTGTTGGCAGTGCTCCTACCTCCCCTATTGTGAGTATGCTCTATGCATTGGAGCCCTCCATGGAAGCTTGAGAGTAGCCCCTTGCGACACATGTGGTGGCCTTGTGCTCCCATTGTTTAGAATAAGGGTTCTCATAGCCATAGCCAGCTTTTGGTGAAGTAGCAGCGGACACTCTCTTCGTAGAGTGTGGTGGCTGTAAATTCTCTATTTTCAGCCCCTAATCATCTCTTTTAGGGTGAATTTCAGCAAAATTCACATAGAATCTAGTTCTTCTCTACCTACACTACGCATACACAAAGTTTGGTGTGATTCCATCACGAAAACTGAGGTCTCTATTTCGGCTTTGGAAGGTGCTTAGGTAACATTTTTAGGTTATGTACAGAAAATTACAGCAAGCATGTGTGCGTGTATTTTGCGTGTTTCTCCCTTGTTTTTATTGTAGGAATGATTATGCAAAAAGGAACACAGCTAGCGGAAGGTAGACTCTCATTTTTGAGAGCTTCCGTTGTGGAAGATAGACTCTTGTCTTTGAGAGATTCCCAAAATCTCATTAGCAGAGGGAAAATCCTCTTAGTATTCTAAGAGTAGCTTTCGCACTCTCTCAGTCAGAAGCAGAAAAGAAAGAATAGAGGACGGGCGTTCCTGTGCTTGTAAAGATTCTCCCTTAGTAATAAAGATATTCTCTTTATGGGGAGGGACCAGCCCATCTTCTGGTCCCCAATGAAGTGTCAAAGCTTTCTCTCTCTCTCTCTCTCTCTCTCTCTAATTCTCTTGAGAATTTGAAGTACAATTAAAAGTCAGTTTACGCTTCCGTATTTTTGTGACAGTGGTATCAGAGCAAGGTCATCTCTCTCTTTCTTAAGGGATTGACGACTCTTGGCAAACTGCAGAAATGGGAGGACGCGAGATAGAGTTCTCTCTCCTTCAAGAGCAGGTGGAAGAGTTGCAAAAAGCTCTCTCCCATCTAGAAGTCCAAAAGATTCTCCATACTCTTGAGAAAGGGATGGAGAAAATGCTGATGGGGTCGGGAGAAATCCCGCAGAACCCAAAGGCGCCACAACCAACGAAAGATCCTTTGATTGGAACCTCCCGCATGCACGAGAGGCAGAGGAAACCTCCAAAACGTCATGTGCAGTTTAACCTAAAGGTTCAAGAGCAGGATCCTCCCGATTCTTCTCAGTTTTCTTTCATGAAGGATCTGGATGACATCGTCGCTCTAGAGGACATGTTTCTCGACGATCCGTTGCAGCAAGAAGTGCATTCAAGGGAAAGGACTCCTGTACTCAAGGAGTCTAAGCATAGAAAGAAGGATCACCATAAGAAGAAGCGCCACAGGAAAAAAACATTCAAGTCGGGAGACAAAGATGTGAAATTCGACACCTACAATGGACGGTGTGATAATGACAAAGCTTTGTCTTTCATCCGCTAATTTGAATTTGCATTTGCAGAAGGGAATTTCAAACAAAGATCCAAGCTTCGCTATGTCATTATGTACCTGAAAGGCACCGCCAGCAGTTGGTGGTTAACCCTTATCCTGGAAGATCGCAAACCCCAAGATTGGACTGCTTTCAAGAAGGAGTTCTACGCACCATTCCTTCCTCCAGACTATGAGGAAGAGGTAAAGAAAGAATGGGATCGACTTTCAAAGTCAGAGAACGAAACTGTTCCACGCTATGTGGATAGGTTTTGGGACGTTCTCTTGAACGTCACTCCATTCACGAAGATTGACGATTCGGAGAATATGCGCAAGTTTGAAGCAGGATTGCATGAAGCCTTGCAAAAGGCTATGAAGCTTTACCCTCGAGGTAACTTGCAGATACTTATGGAATCAGCCCGCATAGCTGATGGAATACATGACAAGGGTACTCCCAGGAAGATGGAACAAAGCACTTACCATGCAAAGCAGAAGGCTCTCCATGAGCAGCCTACCTCTACTTCTTCTTTTCAAAAGAAGAAAAGAACCGCCTCCGAAGCAGAAGCAAAGCCAAATCAGTCCAAGAAAGGGAATTATCTCTCTCCTGCTGAATTGAGAACCTACATTAGCGAAGGAAGATGCTTCAAATGTGGACAAGTTGGTCGTATGAAGGGTGATTGTCCTACCAAACCTCTGCAACCACCCTCTTCAAATGAAGTCCCAGATGTACAGGGGAATACAACCAAGGATGGAAAAGAAAGAGCTCTTCTCAAAGCATGGGGTAGAATCAACAACCAACGTGCTCTTATTCTGTTTGACCCTGGCAGTACAGACAACTTCATCTCTACTAAGTTAGCTGATGATCTGAATTTACAGCCCAACCATTTTAGAGTTTCTATTCAAGCACAATTTGCTTTCAAAGGGCAAAACTCTAACTCTACTCCAATCATAGGGAAGTTGAATTTAAAGGTCAATAACTACAAAGATCAAGAGTCTTTCTTACTAGCCTCACTTGAAGGGTGTGATGTTATCTTGGGAATGCCTTGGCACTACAAGATGCATCCCATTCCTGACTATGTGCAGAAAAATTTATCCTTTGATCATAAAGGAAAGGAATATATTGTACTTGCAGATGCAGGTGATTGGCGTATCCCTATCACCAATCACATTGCCATCAAGAAAGTAATAAAAAAGTGTGTTTCAGCATACTTGATTTTTGCAAGAGAGAGAGATGTATCTGTTTCAATTCACAACTTTCTTCCTCTTTAGAGCAAAAAAGACTTAAGTCATTAGACAGTTTTAAAGATTGTTTCGCAGATGAACTTCTAAATGAACTCCCACCTCCTCAACCTGAGGATCATAGAATTGATTTGATTCCGGGGAGTTCTCCTCCAAATCAGCCCCCTTATCGAGTTAGTCTAATGCAGCAAGAGGAAATTTTGAAGTAGGTTAATGAACTTTTGCAGAAGGGCTTAATAAGGCCTACTACTTCTTCATATTGTTCACCTATCTTGCTAGTACAAAAAAAGGATGGCACATTCCGCATGTGCATAGACTATAGATCTCTAAACAAGATCACAATCAAGAATCGATTTCCAAGCCCACCGATTGACGCCATTCTTGACAAGTTACAAGGAGCAAGTGTCTTTAGTCGTATAGACTTGAAGAGCGGTTATCATCAAATCCGCATAGCTCCTCAGGATGTGCATAAGAATTCATTTAGAACAACCTTCGGGTCGTATGATTCTTAGTGATGCCTTTTGGACTCACTAATGCACCAGCCACATTCAATAGAACGATGGATAGAATCTTCCACTCATATAGAAGCTTTACAGGCGTTTTCTTTGATGACGTTGTCAGGATTTTTCTGGAGCAAGGGATTGCGCATATGTACATACACATGCATGGTGCATCGAATAAAGGATTTCCCATTTTCCATAGCCAGGTGGTTACGTGGGGCCCACATGTGTACAGGTAGGACACGGTGTACATAGTGCATCGATTTTCATTATTACCAGTACCAGTGTGTTTTTTCTATAATAATGAGGAGTTGGTAGCGAGTAAAACTTCTCCAGGAAGCTATCCGCAGGCCGGCGACATGAGGTAAGCAGGTGCATCAGATGGCATCTAGTGGTGTCAAGAGGCCAAATGGGGTCAATAGTTGCACATGGATAAGTACGGACACAACGTGGGTGTTTTCTTATGATAATTATGCAAAAAGATCATCATGAGGACCGTCTTTTGGGGCCACTTCACATGGTTACGGGATGCATTATTGGAAGAAGCTGAGTGTCAGGTGTGCGAATGGATGCAGCGTGGTGACTGCGAGGTCAGTATTTGGCCTCTTCGGGGTCCGTTTGAGGTCAACTAAAAGGCCAAGGGTGCCCAAGTGATAAAGCTAAGTGTGGTAACTGAAACAACTGAGAGAAGACCAGAAAAAATGTGGAGAGAAGAGGAGGAACAGCCGCAACTGTGTTTTTGTTGTTTTTGGAGCCTGTTTTGGCCGTAAACTGCTCATCCGAGGTCGGATTTGAGCACTTTGACATTGTAGACTGGGGTTTTGGGCCTTTCCGGATGCGATGGAATTGTCCATTTTTTCCAAATTCCTCAGTGTTTTTTTTGTTGTTTTGGGTGTGTAAGTTTTGGGTGTGTAAGTTTCTATTATGAGCGAAGCCTCTGCTCCAATTTGTGATTGTATCTGGTATATTTTACCCATATTGTGTGAGCTATTTTCCCCATTGGTGTTGGCCCAAGCTCAATTGAATCTAAACATAAAAAATTATCCTCTTTTCAAGAGATGAGTTTTTTGGGGGTGTGTGTGTGTGTGTGTCTCTGTGTGGAGTGGATAAATGGGTAGTCTCTCTCCTCTCACTCCATCGGTGTGTTCCCTATCTCGGCCAGGTGGGTTGTATAATCCAAGTTGTGCTCCATAGCGTGGGTGTGTATTATCCCAAGAGTGTGTGTCCGGTCATTATAGAGGCGTTCTGTGTGTTTCCATCCCGCTCACATTCTTTTGGCGCCCCCACGGAGGATCTTCTTCGCGTACCTTCTCCTTCTCCTTCGAGCTTCGAGCTTTGAGATTCGGTATTACAGCTTGCAGATTACAGGTTACAGGTTACGGGGACAGGTATAGGTACAGGTGATTCACACAGGTACAAGTAGCTGGAGTAGAGTGATACACTGGTAAGTGGGAGTCACTTGCAGTTGTCGTGGGTATACATCATTTGGCGCATGTTTGAGCGCATTGTCTGGTATTGTACGTTACTTGTGGAAACTGCCATTGTACGCCTTTGTGGAGCTATATTTGGTTTTTTTTGGCAGTCCCAGCCATTTCTGAGACTTAATCTGGAAGATAGTTATTTGTGAGACTTGACTATACGAGATTTGCATAAGCCTTCGTGTGAGGGTTGATAGCGTGAGGTTTTATTGAGCTGGGGCATTCTCAAATGTGAGATCCTTTCAGTGATACAGGTGGCTGGAGCACCCTTTTCATGACCTCGCCATAGGCTATGTACTAGTGATTCCTAATTGATGCTCGGGTTCTATTGTTGGCGGTTTATGCGTACATATACAGTCTATATTTTGGGTTCTTACTGCTCTACTTCTGGGGAAACTCTGTCAAAATTTTTCCAGTTTATGATGGATGGTTTTTTGGTCTTTTAAGCCATTTATGTTGTTATGATGCTGAAATTTTGGCAAAATCAGAGGATAAGTCAGGTGTGCCTTCTTGGGAGCTTCATGGTTGGCTTTAATGGATGATCAAAATGGACCTCAATTCACTCCTTTTCATTTAACTCAAAGAATCCAGATAAATGTTCATGTGTGATTTTTTTCCAACAGCGCAGTCTTTATGTTCGGGCCAACAAGATTAAGACAGATACTGGAATGCCCTTTGCCTGTTGTAATTCCGATGATTAACTATGAAAACTCATTTGATGTTCATGTGTTTGTCCTTATCTAAAGCTGAGCTCCATTGAAGTTTCTGGGGATTGGGGTCAGTAAAAATTTTGGGTTCTTGTACGTGTGTTCGAAGGGGTTCTCAAAGCATCGTAGCTTGGGTAGCCATGGCTTTCTCTTATCCGGAGTTTCATGGAAGAAGTGATGAAGATGTGGAAGACTTTTTGAAAAAGATGGAGGTTGCATGCATTAGCAACCAGATTCATGATCCGGTACAGATGTTACATCTTCACCAAATTTGTTTGAAGAGTGATGCACGATTTTGGTTCAAAGCATTTGAAGAGGAGTTGCGTACGGCGGATCCACCTGTAAGATTGAGTTGGGACAATTTAAGGCATGGATTGGAAGTGGAGTTTGTGAAGATAGAAGATCCTGACAAAGTGTGGCAAGAAGTACAAGGTTTGGTGCAAAAGGAAGGTGAGCTAGTAGATGCGTACATACGTAAGTTTTCATTGGCATGGGAGCGGATATGCAAGGCCTTAGCACCACAGGTAGCCCCACTTGACATGATGAAGAATGACAGGTTCTTGGATGGTCTTTGGGAGAATATACGTTGGAGAGTGGAGCTAAATAAGCCTAGGACATATCAAGATGCATTGGAGGTGGCAAGGAACAAAGAGTGGAAGCTGAGGAGAATGAGTCAGCTAGGAGTAGATCCTTTACCCATGAGGTCTGAATTTCACTATATGGATTCTTTGCAAGGTCGTATGCCAGTCGTTCATCACAAACCAGTGGTTCCTGTTACTCCTCAAGTTATGCCAGCAGTGGTCACTACAGCAGTGCAAGATGATGGGCTAAGGCAAGACATGAGGCAAGTGGTAGATTTAATGAAGAATATCAGCCTAAAGATGCTAGGTCAAGTGGGAAATAATTGAGGTCGAGGGAGGTTTGCAAATCAGCCAGGGGTTGAAGAAAGACCTAGGAATGATGTTGGACAAAGCAATGGTATGTTTTGGAGGCAGACGCCCACGTGTTATAATTATGGAGATTTGGGTCACATCAGCCCGCAATGTGATAAGCCACCAAGCATGGGTGGAGACATGTATCCATTGCCAAGACAGGTGCTAACTAGGTCAAATGATTATGGCATCAAAATTAAGGGAGAGGAAGGAACCAGTGGATTAACCCAAGAGGAAAAGGGAAAGAAAAAAGTGATAAGTGTAGTCACCTTGAAGAAGGCATCAAAGCTAGAGGATACATTAGTGATGCCTATTGGGAAGAGGACCATAGAGGACAACGAAGGAATAAGTGCCCCAGGTCCTAGTAAGAAGAAGGGAAAGATTCGTGAAGGCGAGGATGTCAAGGCCAAGAGGAAAAGGAGGGCTCATCGCAGGTTTCATGTATCAGATTTTCCACTAGGGGATGGGAAATTAAGGTATGACTTGAAGGAGGATTTGACAAGCAGGAAGGCAGATGTTACTTTTGGGCAGCTTATAGAGATGGTGCCAAAGCTAAAGAGGCAGTCGAAGAGGATGGTTAACCCAATGGAGAAAGATCTAGAGAGAGGTTCAGTAAAGGTGTTGGCAATGGATGAGCTACCAGACATTTGTCCAATAGTAGATGTGTGGCATAAAAGGAAAAATTTGGGACAAGGTTATGTGGATGGCAGAGCCCAAATATGTGTCATAACACACTCATGCGTTGAGAAGATGGGTCTCATAGTGGCTGGGGTATCAGGGTTTCAGATCAGATTGGCAAACCATCAAAAAGTAAAATGTTTGGGTGTTGTAAAGAGCTTAGAAGTGGAGGCATATGATGCAAAGGCAGTGGTTGATTTTCATGTGATGCCAGCGGGGTTGAGAGCATATCCTATTATACTGGGTAGACCATGGTTACGTGTTGTGGGAGCTGTTCAAGATTGGAGACGTGGTACAATTAGACTCTATGGAAAGAGAGGTGCCAAAAAGCTATATAATATGGACACAAGGAAATGATTGGAGGAGATTTATGAAGATGAGGATGAGTCCAGTGATGAAGACTATTCCACAGTGTCTGACGAGGACAGTGATAGCAATACCAGCAGTGATGAGGATGTTGATGTTGCATTTCTTTTGATGGACAAAGAAATCCAAGAGTTTGGTTTAGTTGCATTTGCAAATGAGGTTGAAGATGAAAGTGAAGGGACTTATGAAGTGATTGAAGGGATGATGCAAACCAAGGTTGAATTATCAAAGAAGCAGGAATTGATGACACAAATGATCAGTGGAGACCTCTCAGCTATGGAGAAAGAGATATATTTGCACATGCTGGCTAGTTTTCCTGATTTGTTCATTACTTCATATGAAGAGATCAGAGGGTTCAAGGGCGAAGAGATGCCTATAGAGCTGAAAGAAGGTGCTAAGCCAGTGCGACAAAGGCTAAGAAGGATGGGTCAAGAGAAAATGGAAGCCTTGCAAGAAGAGGTGGACAAGTTATTGAAGGTAGGGTTCATAGTCCCTGTGGAGACCACAGAATGGGTGAGTCTAGTAGTAGTCCAAAGAAGGATGGGAAGTGAAGGATTTGTGTAGACTTTAAACCCTTAAATGAAACCACTAAGAAGAACCCATATCCTCTTCCATTCATCGATCAGATCTTGGATTCAGTGGCAAGTTATGAGAGGTACAGTGTGTGTGATGGTTTTTCAGGCTATTTTCAATTGAAGATTGCTCTTAAAGACCGAACAAAGACAGCTTCCATTACGCCGTGGGGTTGTTATTGCTACAAGGTATTTCCATTTGGGTTGACAAATGGACCATCTTTCTATAAAGAGAGAGCAAATTGGGTATTGGCACCATTCATTGGTAGTTGTGTTAAGGCTTTTATGGACGACTTCTGTGTCTACAGTAGTAGGGCTGAACACCATGAGAAGCTACAGATGGTATTGGCTCAATATGATGAATGTGGAGGACAACTAAATCCAAAGAAATGTCATCTAGCACAGCCAAGGGTGAAGTTATTGGGCCATATGGTGTCAAAAAATGGCATTGAGGCTGATCCAGACAAGGTTAAGTCTATTATTCTTCTTCCATGACCTACGAGTACAAAGCAATTGGCAACCTTTATACACAAAGTGAAGTACATGGCACAGTTTATTCCATTGTCTTCACAGCTCCTTTATCCATTACAACAAGTGGCAAAGCATGATCCATTGCAATGGGATGACAAGTGTGAAGAAGTGTTTCAAGAGGTGAAAGAGGTGTTAGGGGGGTTGTCAGCCATGCAGGCTCCTGATTGGGAGCAATTGTTTTGTGTAAATCCATCAGTAGGGGATGATGCCATTGGAGCCATGCTATTGAAGAAAACGAAGGGCATCCATTATATGAGGCCAGTGTATTATGCAAGCCGAGTGAAGTTGGTAGCAGAGAGAAATTCGCGGAAGTAGAGCTAGTGATGGCCAGTGTAATATTTGCTTGTCGACGATTTCGTCATTACTTGCTACCACGACCTTTTGGTTTCTTGATGAGCTATGCTTTTTTGCCACAGTTAATTAATGGAACTAACATGTCAAATGTGGTCAAGAAATGGGTAATTGAGCTGCAAGAGTTTGAGTTCTCTTTTTTAGTGGAAGACAGTACAAGAGCTACCCTAGCTGATTTGTTGACTTACAAGGAGAATCCCCTCCTTGTTAAGGAAGAGGTGGTGAGAAAGGTAGTTGAAGAAGTGCCACAAATCAGCAATGCACATGTGTTGTTCTTTGATGGCTCATAAAGAAAGAGCCATGATGCGGCCTCAGGGGGTATAGCACTTTATGATCTAGAGGGGAAGCTAGTATGCAAGAGAGGGTTCAAATTGGATGCCAATAGTAACAATGTGGCTGAATATGCAACGTTGGAAGCCGGATTACACATTTGTTTGAAGCATGGGAAAAGAAGGTTGAGCATTAAAGGTGATGCCTTGTTAGTTGTGAAGCAAGTGCTGGGTGTGTGGAAGAGCAAGAACACCTCATTGAAGGAAATGTGTTTCAGAATTAAAGGCCTGTTAAAAAAGTTTGAAGCATGGAGCATCAGACACATTGAACGTGCTCTAAATGGAGAGGCACATGAAGAAGCTCAAAGCATGATTGGGGAGATATTTGTATTGAGGACGAATTTACCTCTTTACCATGGCCGGGAAAGTTTGGCTCAAGAAGAGGAGGTTTTGCTAACAGGAATCATTTCAAAAGACATTCAGAAGTCTCAGAAGTATGGTTTTCTGCGTAGAGCATACAGGTACAAATTGATTGGTGATGTCTTATACATGAAAGGGGCTGGTCTCATGTTGAGATGTGTACCTCGGAGGGAGGAGCTTTATAGAGTGTTGGAAGAGAATCATGAAGGCGCATCTGGTGGCCATTTTTCTCTAAAGATCACCTTGCATAAGATCTTCCAAGAGGGGTATGTATGGCCTAGTTTGCACAAGGATGTTCACCATTGGTGTTGGTCTTGCAATAGGTGTCAAGCATTTGGGAAGAGAGTGTTGAAGCCAGAGCTACGAAAAACCATTATGGCGTTTTATGTGTTTGAAAAGTGGGGGATTGATGCAATAGGCCCGACAAGCAGGGGAAAAAGCTATATTTTGACTGCAGTGGATTATCTCTCTAGATGGGGAGAGGCTATAGCAGTAAAACAAATCACTACAAAGGATGTGGCAAAATTTGTGTACGATGAAATATGTTGCAAGTTTGGGGTGCCACTAGAGCTACTTTCGGATAAGGGGCCAGGCTTTAGAGCTAAACTGTTGGATTTTTTATGCGTAAAGATGAAGATTAGGCATCAGCATACCACTCCTTATTACACATAATGTAATGGATTAAATGAAAGATTCAATGGTGAGTTGGTACAAATTCTTTCAAAAGTGACAGAGCACCAAGGAAAGAATTGGGATTTGGAATTGCCTACTACCTAGTGCATTATGGGCTTACCGTACTTCGGTGAAGACAGGTACATGGTTTACTCCATTTCATTTGGTATATGAAAAGGAAGCACTATTGCCTATGGAAGTAGAGTTGCCTGTAGTAAAGATGTTAGAAAAGTTGCTTGGGCCGCCTAGTGATGCATTCAAAGAGAGGCTCTTACAATTACAAGAGGTTGAGCTGGATAGGATGAGTGCATTGGAACATTATGGGCAGATGCAGGATAAGGCTTTGGCAAGATAAATGAAAAGGTCAAAATTAAGGGTATCAAGAAGCATGACTTGGTTTTGCGCTACAACTGTAAGCTAGAAAACACCTTCCAAATTAAGTGTGAAGGCCCTTTCAAGGTAGTGGAGTGTTTTCCAAATGGCACATATCAATTGGCTAACCTGGATGGGGTTCTACATAAGTCAACGGTAAATGGATTGCGTCTTAAATTGTATCATGCCAGGTTCATGATGGTGGAGCAAGATGAGTTGTGTGTGGAGCAAATAATGTTGGTGAGGGATAAGGAGACTTGTGCCGTGGCGAGTCTCATATCCCTCTTTACTGCTGCTGATCATGAATGATCTAGCAGGCTAGGGGATGGGCAAATTATGTCAGGATTTTTTTGGAGCAAGGGATTGCGTATATGTACATACACATGCATGGTGCATCGAGTAAAGGATTGCCCATTTTCCATAGCCAGGTGGTTACGTGGGGCCCACATGTGTACAGGTAGGACAGGGTGTACATAGTGCATCGATTTTCACTATTACCAGTACCAGTGTGTTTTTTCTATAATAATGAGGAGTTGGTAGCATGTAAAACTTCTCAAGGAATCTATCCGCGGGCTGATGACATGAGGTAAGCAGGTGCGTCAGATGGCATCTAGTGGCGTCAGGAGGCCAAATGGGGTCAATACTTGCACATGGATAAGTACGGACACAACGTGGGTGTTTTCTTGTGATAATTATGCAAAAAGGTCATCATGAGGACCATATTTTGGGGCCACTTCACATGGTTACAGAATGCATTATTGGAAAAAGCTGAGTGCTAGGTGTGCGAATGGATGCAGCAGGGTGACAACTATGCACTACGAGGTCAGTTTTTGGCCTCTTCGGGGTCCGTTTGAGGTGAACTAAAAGGCCAAGGGTGCCCAAGTGATAAAGCTAAGTATGGGAACTGAAAAAACTGAGAGAATACCAGATAAAATGTGGAGAGAAGAGGAGGAACAGCCGCAAGTGTGTTTTTGCTGTTTTTGGAGCCTGTTTTGGCCGTAACTTGCTCATCCGAGGTCGGATTTGAGCACTTTGACATTGTAGACTGGGGTTTTGGGACGTTCTGGACGTGATGGCACTGTCCATTTTTCCAAATTCTTCACTATTTTTCTATTGTTTTGGGTGTTTAAGTTTCTCCTATGTGAGCGAAGCCTTTGCTCCAATTTGTGATTGTATCTGGTATATTTTACCTATATTGTGTGAGCTATTTGCCCCACTGGTGTTGGCCCAAGCTCAATTGAATCTAAACATAAAAAAATATCTTCTTTTGAGCTGAGTTTTTTGGGTGTGTGTGTGTGTGTGTCTCTCTGTGTGGAGTGGATAGATGGGTAGTCTCTCTCCTCTCACTCCATCGGGTGTGTTCCCTGTCTCGGCCAGGTGGGTTGTATAAGCCGAGTGGTGCCACATAGTGTGTGTGTATATTATCCCAAGAGTGTGTCTCAAGTCATTATAGAGACGTTCTATGTATTTTCATCCTGCTCACGTCTTAATCTTCTCAGAGACGGAAGACGAACACTATAAGCATCTCGCATTAGTTTTTGAAGAATTACACAAACACAAATTATTTGTGAATGCTAAGAAGAGTGAGTTCTTTTTAAAAGAAATCCACTATTTGGGCCATGTAGTATCTCACAACCAGGTGAGAATGGACCCGGATAAGCTTCAAGCGGTAGTAGAATGGCCTATGCCAACTACAGTACATGATGTACAAAGTTTCCTTGGCCTCTGTTCTTATTATCAGTGTTTCATTCGAGCTTTTGCCATGATAGAAGGTCCCCTGCATGAGCTGACAAAGAAGCGGATTCCATTCCATTGGGGGCCTGGACAAAAACAAGCTTTTGACAAACTTAAGTACCTACTCAGTCACGTACATGTTCTCACCGTCCCTGATCTTCGCAAACCTTTCGAGGTATACTGTGATGCATCTGGAGATTGTGTAAGAGCAGTTTTGAACCAAGAGGGTCACGCCATAGCCTACAAAAGTCGGTGCCTTAAAGATGCAGAGTTGCATGCTTCCATTTATGAGAAAGAGCTCATGGCAGTAATTCATGCTCTTTCCAAATTTGGAAACACTATGTGTTAGGAGCTGATTTTTTTATCAAGACAGATCATCAAAGTCTTCGCTACTTTCTCACCCAGAGAAAGTTATCAGAAAAGCAGATGAGATTGGCCAACTTTCTTTCAATGTTCCATTTTCAGATTTTACATACTTCTGGAACAAAGAATGCAGTTGAAGATGCTCTCTCCAGGCGTCCAAAGATCAATGCACTGACAACAAATTATCATGATGAACTAGAATCCCTCAGTGAGATGGATCCTCAAGATCCAGACTTTGCTACAATTTGGACAGATCTTCAAGCTGGTCACTCAAGGCCACCTTATTCCATTAGGGATAATACACTCTATCGTCAACAAGCCATATGCACAGCTTAGCCCTTACGATAGAAGGTGATGGATGAAGCACATAATCTCCTTATGCCGGGCATTGGGGAATTGCTGCCACCACTAGTGCCCTCCAAAGGTATTTCTTTTGGCCAACACTCCGTGCGGACATTGAAAAACATGTACGTGCGTGTTTAGTCTGCCAAAAAGTAAAATATGACAGACATAAAGTTTATGGCAAGCTTTAGCCGCTCCTTGTGCCTAACACGCCATGGGAAAGTATTGACATGGATTTTATTACGGATCTTCCTAGATCTAAGAATGGAAATGATGCAATCTGGACTATAGTAGACAGATTCAGTAAGCAGGCACATTTCCTTCCAGTAAAGAAGACGATCAAAGCTGATCACATGGCTAGAATATTTCTAGCTCAGATTTTTAAACACCATGGATTGCCAAAGACTATTGTCAGCGATAGAGATCCTCGCATGACTAGTCTATTTCGGCAAGCATTGTTAGAACTAAGCTTGATTTTTCATCAGCTTATCATCCTCAAACAGATGGTCAAAGCGAAATCGCTAATGCCACTGTTTTAGATCTCCTCAAGTGCTATGTTTTGGAACGACAATCCGAATGGGAACAATACTTACCTATAGTTGAGTTTGCGTATAATAATACCATCCATACCTCAACTGGTAAAGCTCCCTTCGAAATTATTTATGGGAAGCCACTCTTACTTTCTATTATGGTTACCAAAGAAAACATCTTTGCCGCAGATGAATTTGCGCAATATTGATATTGCCCATCAACAAGTAAAGCAAGCAATTCTTTGTACTCAAGAGCAACAGAAGAGAAAAGCAGACAAGTACATAAGGAATCTCAATCCTGAAAAAGGACAATATGTCCTGCTTCGGTTTGAGAAAGCTAGATTGAAAAAGCGGGTCGGAAAAGGGAAAGTTGTAAAAGTTTCCCATAGATTTTACAGCCCTTTCAAAATCACAGATAAAGTCAATGACGTGGCTTTCAGATTGGATTTGCCTTCTCATTGGCGCATCCATAATTCTTTTCATGTCAGTCTCCTCCGACCATATGTTGGACCTCCTCCAGTGGCGCCAGTACAAGAAGATCCTCCAGAAGTCGAAGAGACTGAGGAAATCCTTCAACCTGAACAGATAATACACCACTCTGAGATCTAGAGACAACTAAAGTCGGGGAGCCTACATTGAAAGTATTTAGTCCAGTTCAAGAATTACACCCCTCTAGATGCAAAGTGGATGACTGAGTCCGATCTTAAGGACTACCCAGACATCTTGCACAGTTATGTTGATGCTCTACAGTTGAGGTCAACTATTTAGAACCAAGAGGGATGTACCTATGTCAGACTTTGTAAATAATTAATGTATTTACGAGAAAAGAATTATCTAATTAGTTGTGTACACATCAGAATAGATCTAGCAGTTTTGGGGCCTCAAGTGCGTCCAAGTTTGGGCCAGTGCACCTCAGGGAGACTCTAGCAGAAAATACCATGAAGCCCTAGTGATTGGGAAATCGGGTCTTCAATGAAGGGGTAGATAGTAGCCTCAGAAAATTACGCGCGCTAGTGCAAGCACAGGAATGAGATGGGGTCCTTAGAACAATAGTAACCCTAAGGTCTGAATTATTTTTACGGCCTTACGATAAGTCAATTAAAGTATTTTTAAATTATTTATGCCAGACCAAATGATTAGACAAGTGCGAATAGGTAATGCCACATCAATGCTGGTACGGCATTGCGCTGTAGAGCACGTAACATTTTCATTGGTTGCATCTATGTGTGCAGTTGGGGTTCAATTTTCACACTTCATTAATAGTTTGTGAACTTTCAAAAGTGATAGTTGAAGGTATTTAAGTTATTAAGTAAGTGTGCCAAGTGGCACACTTACCAATGGAAACTAACCCTCACTCTCACTCTCACCCTCTCTCTCTTCCTAGCGCCCCCTCTTCTTGCTGGCTTGATAAGAGGCCTCCCTCCCCCACTTCTTAGTGTTGGCAGTGCTCCTACCCCCCCTATTGTGAGTATGCTCTACGCATTGGAGCCCTCCATTGAATCTTGAGAGTAGCCCCTTGTGACATATGTGGTGGTCTCATGCTCCCATTGTCTAGAATAAAGGTTCTCATAGCCATAGCCAGCTTTTGGTGAAGTTTCATCGCAAGAAGTTGCAGCGGACACTCTCTTTGTAGAGTGTGGTGGCTGTAAATTCTCTGTTTTCAGCCCCTAATCATCTCTTTCAGGGTGAACTTCAGCAAAATACACATAGAATCTAGTTCTTCTCTACCTACACTATGCCTACACAAAGTTTGGTGCGATTCCATCGCAAAAAAAGTCTCTATTTCGGCTTATGAAGATTACGTTAACATTTTCAGGTTATGTGCAGAAAATTACAGCAAGTATGTGTGCGTGCAATTTGCGTGTTTCTCCCTTGGTTTTGTTGCACGAATGATTATGCAAAAAAGGACACAGTTAGCGGAAGGTAGACTGTCATTTTCGAGAGCTTCCGTTGAGTTTTGTGGAAGATACTCTCGTCGTTGAGAGCTTCCCAAAATCTCATCAGAAGGAAAATCCTCTTAGTATTCTGAGAGTAGCTTTCACACTCTCTCAGTCAGAAGCAAAAAGGAAAGAATAGAGGACGGACAATTGCCCCGTTCCTGTGCTTGTAAACACTCCCTTAGTAATAAAGATATTCTCTTTATGGGGGGGACCAGCCCATCTTCTGGTCCCCAATGAAGTGTCTCTCTCTCTCTCTCTCTCTCTCTCTCTCTCTCTCTCTCTCTCTAATTCTCTTGAGTATTTGAAGTACAATTAAAAGTCAGTTTACGCTTCCGTAGTTTTGTGACATTCATCACTATCCATCGTCGAGATCATCAAGATTTGCAATTTCAGCCTTGCGTTTATCTAACAATGGGAATGCCGGAGCCCCATGTCTATCTCGTGGCGTTCAAAAGAGTCGCAAAGAACACCGAAACAGCCTTGCACACTACAAGAGGTTATGTGCTCTTGTGACGCTCTTAGCGACGGAAATACACTGGGTTTTTATAACCCCCGGCGTCGCTATAAGCGTCGCTAAAAGCGTCGCTACGAGAGCGTCGCTATATGCGTCGCTATAGGCGTCGCTATATAGCGACGCTTATAGCGACGCTCTCACAGAAGAGTATAGCGACGCATATAGCGACGCTACAGAGCCATAAATAGCGACGCTTATAGCGACGCCTGAGAGAATATTTTTTTGGTGGCAGGGCATTGAATGCCCTGCCACCCATCAACCATATTGTACTTGATTCACTTTTTAAAAAAAGTGCAAAGGTAAATAATAGACCCAAAATAGTCACCCACAAGACGCATTGTTTGCAAAATTGACAATTGTACACATCATAGACAAACTGAATTGATTGGCAAATGTAATAATGACAATTGTACAACATCATAGGCATAAAGAATTGATTGGCAAAAGGAATTGCGGTGACAAATGTAATAATATACATGGTTCAAAAAGACGTATAAAATCCGTCTCATGATACATAAGCTATGAGAAACCCTAAACTAATGCTATCTAGCTACGGCTAAACTGACGTCGTCTAATCAGACGTCTCATCGCGTCCAAGCGGCGTATCTGTCGGATTCTGCAAAAAAAGACAATAAGACAGTTTTCAGTAAGTATAAACATATAACGACATTTATAAAACAATACAAAAAATAAAAAAGAGTAAACCGTAATACTAACCATGCCGCTGCGAGAACTGAGAATGTCCATCAGGGCGTTTAAGCCCTTCCTGCCTGCGTACTCGCGCTCGTACGGTGTGGGATCACGTCCTGTCATCGACCACTGTCAAAACATACAAAGATTTCATTATGTTAGAACTAAAAAACTCATAAACCCTAAACTATCGAACATGCATAAAGAGCAATGTGAAAAGACTTACAAAATCGGCCTCAAATGATGCCCATCCACCGCTCCCCAAGTGGTGCGAGCTCCCTGCCTCTACTCGCGCTCTGGCTGCATCTTTTTGTTGCTTCCACTTGTCGGGATTCTCGCGCGCTGCTTTCTTCGCATTCTTCCAATCTTCTTTGGCCAGCCAATCTGGCCTATTCCACCCATTCTTGATTGCTTTTTGCACTTCGGAACGCTTGTGTTTGCAGTATTCGCGCATTCGAATCTTCATCAGGTCTTCATTGAAGCGCTGATCCCGTGTTGGAACGGGAAACTCATCATGAAGTATGCTGATGACTCTGTTTTTTAAATCACTTGGTACTTCACTCCATTTGTTTAGTATATAGTGTCTAAACAGCTGAGAGCAAAGACCACGCATGCGCGAGATCACCTTCTTGCCGTCATCATCCATGATGATGCCGCCGCTGATGTCGACGGAGTAAGGCAAGCCCTCTGGCCGGTGACGCGTGAACCTGGGTGTCCCGGCAGGGGTCTCTAGCGGCGTGTCGATGGGGGTACGGACGTCAGGTGTCTCCACCGGCGTCTGGGCCCCGAAGCGAGGAGTGTCGAGTGGGGTGGCTCCTGGCGGAGTAGGTAGAGGTGTGTAGCTTCTAGGAACAGTCAGCCGTGCAAAACCTGGCGTAGACGGCGATGCTGTGGCTGGTGTGGGGGCGGGCAAAGAAGGGGAGGGTAAAGAGCCTCGTCGAACACGAGGCGGTGTGGAGGCATCGGTGGCGGAATCCCCACAACAACCGCCACCGCCACCACTAGAGCGCCGGTGTCTAGAAGAGAGTGACGCTCGTCTCGTCGACGCCGAAGCTTCGGAGCGCGCCGAATGCTCCGAAAGAGAGGGAGATGCGGATGGTGTAGGAACGCGCGATGATGCACCAGAGCGATGACGCTCCACGTACCACTGTCTCTGCTGCGGTGACAAAGAAGAAAGAAACTCCTCATCATCCATACCTGCATTAAACACACGAATATTTAAACTTAATATTGAATGAATAGAGTAGACAATGACGCAAATACCATTAAATACAATGACGTAATGACGCATATAAATACAATGACGCAATGAATCGAGTGGTAGAAGAGGCAAGTCGAAAACTCAGAATTTTCAATCAAAAGAGCTAGAGCTTTTACAGCACGGAGCAAAATTGTTCAAATACAATATTTGTGGCTTTAAGAGATCTCTCTCTCATCCTCGCATAACTCAGCATAACTTCCTATATCTATATAGAGCTCTCCGTTTAAACACATATCCTCTGTTTCATTTTGTAGCTCCTCTGCATGCACCCCATATAGAGCAGTAGCATCTTGATGCTCGTCTGGCACCACCGCAGCGGCTTCTGATTGAGCATCTTCTCTGATCTCCTCCATTGATGTCGTTGTGATTGGCACATGGTAGCCTTCATACGTCCTTGCACTACGAGGGGCTACCTCTATGACGTACCACCAGTTTGATGTAGACTTTGTAGGATGAAATACTACCTGCCAGAGCCACATAACTTACATGAGAGCTTTCAAGCACATAACTTGTAAAAGGGGGATGTTAACTATTTATATACTTACTTGTTCACAATGCTCGGGTAGTACGAAAGTGTCTCTTAGGTCAGTCCATTTCTTAGTAGAATCCACCTCAAGAAAACCAGACTCTCCTCTACGCACAGTAGCGTTTCGACCCTCCATGATTATCTTGAACCATTGCACGTCGAACAAGTCGACAAAAAATCCTCTGTAATCGATCCTCAAAATCTCTTGCAGCGTGCCGAAGTAAGTGAGTTCCGCCACCACGGGATCTGCATCAGAGGAACGTCGTCGACTAGACTGTTCAAATTTTGCCATGATTCCACAATCTTGAGTAAAACGCTTTTTGTCGATTCGTTCCACCTTAAAATGTCGACCTTTACACCATGCTGCTGTGTATGACTTATACTACAACGAACAAAGATTATGAGTGGCCGTTCAAACGTTTATAAATAAAGTCACTTGCTAGTCGTACATTGCAAACTTACCTTGGTCGCGCAACCCCGAGAGTACTCCCACTCTTCTTCAGTCACTTCGTCACCGCATTGTTGTGCGCTTTTCAATTGGTTGTGCAACCATCTTAAGCTCATGAAGGTTGGTAGGCTCTCCAGAACCGCTGGATAGTGCATCGGTGGTCGTCTTCCCCGTCTCCACTCGATTCGTGCCCTTTGTCGCTCTTGCTTTGCATCCTCATATTGTGAAATCCACTTTTGCATCACTGGATTGTGAAGCATGCAAAATCGGTTGATTTTAGCCTCTAGATCTTCCGTCATCTTCTTCTCAACACCGAGATTGCACATGACAATCCCAGATATGCGCTCATCATCTATGGTTCGCCATAGCGTATCCCGGGATTTATCAAATCCGTCTAACCACTCTCCAATGTACACTAGGGACTCTGATACCAACCAACCTTCTGCCATGCTACCCTCCGGACGTGCCTTTTGACGCACATATCCCTTAAGCGTTTTCATGAAACGCTCTAAGAAGAACATCCATCTGGAATGAACTGTGCCAGCTATTTCCACCTCATCAATTATGTGAATAAGAAGATGCACCTGAATGGTTAGCATTGTAGTAGGAAAATGTTTCTCAAACATGCACACAAGCTCCGCAGCATTTAGTTTGGCGAATGGTATGGAGTCTACGTCGATCTCCTTTTGTGAGATCCATTGCACCAGCTTTGCAAGTTTGTAGATTGTGTTACGGATGTCGAGAGACAAACATCCCTCAATGGCAACCGGTAAAATAAACTGTAAAGTATGTGCAGCAATGATATTAAAGTCCACATTTTATGCAATGATATTAAAGTCCACTATGAACGTACCTGACACATTTTATGCCAATCGTGTGACTTCAAACCGGTAAGCTTTCCTTCTTTAGTAAAACACGTTCGGAGCGAGTGCATTACGCCAGTGGGGGTCCGCAAAGATCGAATGGCCTCTTTTACTTTGCGTTCTTGGGCTCCTGTGAAAATCCATGGTGCTTTAGGAAGTTTTATCGATCCATCAGACGCTGTTTGCGGCCAATATTGCTCCATACGATCCACATTTCTAAGGTCAACTCTGGCTCCCAAAGTATCTTTCTTGCCGGTCAAATGGTCCCATAGTAGATTACCCACATTCTTGAATATGTGCATTGGATCGAGCAAGTGATTGATCACGAGTCGAGGCCAGTATGGTAACTCGTACCATAGAGATAGTCTCTTCATCCCTGGAGGCAATCCGTCATCGCACATCTCCTTCTGCTCTAACCATGCTTGTGCAGACATCCTTGGTGGCTCTCTTCCCAAAAAGCCGTCGCGTAACACATGATTCTCCGGAAGATACGCTTGATGACCTTCGTAGATTTGCTTCTTCAGTGAGGGTGCCCTACGTGCATTCAGTCTAGGTCCACATGTGACACATGCTCTGTATCCGCTTGTTTGAAGCCCTGCATGTATACACATGATAATAGATCAACTATGGGGAAAAACAAGATTTACAGTGTCTGAGAGAGGAGTGTCAATAGATCACCTGAGCATTCTGTTAGCCCGGGATAGTCATGCATGGTCCACATTAGAATACCTCTGATCAAAGCATTCCGTCGTCCTGTGTGTCGGCTCATATCCACCACCTCTATGCCAATCCACAATTGTTGTAGCTCTTCCAATAGTGGACGAAGATACACATCCATATTCCCCACTTTATATCGCCCTGGCACAATCAAGCTTAGCCATAGGTGCCCCTTCTTCGTAGTCAACCACGGGGGAATGTTGTAGTTGACGATGACAACGGGCCATACACTGTAAGATGTTGATCTTTGACCAAATGGATTTACGCCATCCATAGCCAGGCCTAAGCGCAAATTTCGAGCTTCCCTGGCAAAATCCGACCATGTTCCATCTATATGTTTCCAGGCTGCGCAATCTGCAGGAATTCGTAGCACACCATCCGAAGATTTATTCTCCTCATGCCATGATGCTAGGGCGGCCATGGACTTACATTCGAAGAAATGCTTGATGCGAGGAAGCAAAGGAAAATGTCGCAAAACCTTTTGTGGAATTTTTGTCCCGTGGAGATCTACTCGATATCTTTCGGAATCACATTTCGGACACTTCTCCATGTCTGTGTATTCCCCTCTGAAAAGAATGCAGTCATTAGGACAAGCGTGGATAGAATTGTAATCCATCCCCAAGTTTCGCAAAATCTTTCTTGCTTCATCTCGGGAATCTGGCATCACATTGTCAGCTGGTAGAATGTGCTCTTTCAGCAATCTACACAACATAAAAATATGATACAGTCGTGTAAAAATCTATCAGATCATTATACACCATGAGTTCTATTAAAGTAAACTAATTGTAATAGATCACCTGAAAAGCGCTGTGACGCTAGTGTCACTCCATCCAAACTTTGCCTGCATGTTGAGAAGAACCAGGAGTGCTTTCAATCTAGACATACGTGCTCCATTATACAATGATGTATCGGCTTCACTTTTCATATCATCATAGATAAGCCTTTCTGAATCCATGATCGTCTCGATCATTTCATCAATCTCGGGCTCAAACATTGCCTCGTTGGGAATGTGCTCTGCATGATCATCCCCCGAGCTGTCAGAGGCTACATCTTGTGGCCTCACATATGCTGCTTGACCAAAGCGCCTGCGAATACGTCTATTGGGTTGCAAGATTGCTGCTTGTTGGCCAGCGTCAGAGTCCGACGAGTTATAATTGGCAACAACTCGATCTATAATAGATGGATCGAACTCGCCAAATTCACGAACGTGCTGCAAAGAAACACGTCTTGTCCGTCGCACAGCATGCTTGCATTGATTACAAGGACATAAGACCCTCGTTGAGAGATAGGTGTTTCGGTTGGACGGTCCCACATCCTCGTCGCTACTCATAATGAGGATAAAAAACTTATAACCTAAACAACAAATTTAATATTCTATTGGCATTCTTCATCTTATCTCTCTCTCTCTCTCTCTCTCTCTCTCTCTCTCTCTCTCTTTACCTCACATTCTCTAGTCATGTCCAATCCCCGCACACCTCGGTCTAGAGGTGCACGGAGATCAGAACCACCGGGTTATAATCTCGTCTTTATTGGTCAATACCTATATTTGTGGGTACAAGAAATCTAGACACCCACGTCTACATGATACTGCATGTAGTGGACAAAATCCCTTTGCCTCTTCTCTAGCTGTAGCACTTCACTTCATCTTAACATCTTTTCACAGTAGATCTTTTCACTGTTCGTCTAACTCTAAACCCTAAACCGTAAGTAATTCTTGCGTGGACTCGATCTAACGTAAATAAGCGTAAATCTAAATAAACGTAAATCTAACTAAAAATAAAGCTAAATCTAATTTAACGTAAGTCTAATGACTAGAGGTTGTCTAGATGGTCATTGTGTCGGGGATGTAGTGACTCTTGCCGCCCTGAAGATCCACCTTCTTCCCTATCTTCTGAAGACATTTCACCAGTACTTTTGGATCGACGGAGCCCACTATGAGTGAAGGCAGCAATACCCTATATTCCATTGAGGGCTTTCTTCACCCGCTTCATGCAGGCATCGCAGTCTATGGAGACCCGCATCTAATCTAATATAACATAAATCTAAATCTAGCTTAAATAAATGTAAATCTAGTTAAAAATAAACCTAAATCTAATTTAATGTAAGTCTACATATAACCTAATCTTTAACGTCTTTTAAAATAGTTTCCTACGACGTTATAACTCTCTTCTTCCTGTGTGTGTGCGCGTGTGTGGATGTGTGTGCCAATAAAAAGAGATAAATGGTATAACCTTTCTATCACTCATGCCAAGTATGATAGATTGATTATGCCATTTCTCTCTTGAATAATAGGTCTTCAGTTCAACTCCTCGTCGGCTAGATCTTTAGGTCTTTTAATTTTAATTAGTTTCCTACGACGCTCCCTTAGTTTCTCTTTCTTTCTCTCTCAATGTGTGTGCGTTTTTTTGGATCGTATGCATGTTTTCTTTCTCTTTTCCTCTCTCAATGTGTGCGTTTTTTGTTTATGCATGTTCTCTCTCTCTTTTCCTCTCTCAATGCGTGCGTTTTTTGTTTATGCATGCTCTCTCTCTTTTTCTCTCTCAATGTGTGTGTGCATTCTTTGTTTATGTATGTGTGCGTTTTTGCACTCTCTCTCTCTCTCTCTCTCTCTCTCTCTCTCTCAAAAACACTATATGTGTGTGTGTATGTGTGTGTGTGTGAGAGAGAGCGCGATGGAGAGAGAAAGAGGGGAAGGGAACATGAGAATGAGGAGAGAGAAGGAGCATACCTGGCTCTCCTTCCTCTCCTCGTGTGTGTGTGTGTGTGTGTGTGTGTGTGTGTAAAAGAAAAAGAGAGAGAGAGAGAGAGAGAGAGAGTGAGGGAGAGCGTTACCTGCTCTTTGCTTGAGGGCGCCGAAAAACTCAGATCTGAGATCTGAGTTTTTGGGCGCGCTCGGTTATTTTTTTTACCCCAGTGAGCGTCGCTATGAGCGTCGCTATGAGCGTCGCTATGAGCGTCGCAAATTTCTTTGTAAATTTGCGACGCTCATAGCGACGCTTATAGCGACGCTCATAGCGACGCCGGGATTTTTTTTTTTGAGCGTCGCTGTGTGAGCGTCGCTAATGTGAAGAGCCTCTTGTAGTGGCAACTTCCTTGTCGTCAGAAATCACCGCAACGACATTCATCCTTCAAGTCAGTAGAATCTCGACTCAAGGTATTACATGCACTGATCGAGTCTGCCTGAGATATTGCATCTATGCACATTCCATTTACAGAGTTTTTTCCTTGAAACTCGAACATGATTGAAACAACACATTTGTAGCACGCCTCCGAAAGTCAGATTGAGAAAGCACATTTCCACATACATGGTTTAGGAGCACTAGTAGCAAGTCTTCTTCAGTGTTTTTACAGAACTTACAGTCTACTAATGGTTTCTGCTCCTGAATCGAATCTAGGTTTTTTTACGCAAGAGAAGCCCTAGCTTTTGTGTTCCATGCCGATGAGGCAGTCCTAATGCTAATCTGTACACCGCGTCAGCCTCATCGTTTTCCAGTTTCAACCCTTTTTGTCACAGAAGCCTGGACTAATTCTGCCTTTATGATCTAATCCGGTGCTTCAACAAACAATCGAGGCTCTATTCAATCGCTATCTCTCTGAAGCCAAGTGCTTTTATCACTATCCATCGTTGACATCATCGACATTTGCAATTTCAGCCCTTCGTTTCTCTAACAATGGGAATGCAGGTCAGCCTCATATCTATCTCCTGGTGTTCTAAAGAATTCCAAAGAAGACCAAAACAGTCTTGCAACTTCCTTGTCGTCAGAAATCACCGCAACAACGTTCATCCTTCAAGTCAGCAGACTCTCAAGTCAAGGTATTACATACCTATCCTTGTGCCATGAAAGCATGCGGCTGTAGTGGATCTTTTTACAAAGGAAAACAGATTCACAATAGAATTGCAAGGGAAGAAATGCTGCAGAAACATACCGATCTTGGCAATGTTCTTGTAGACTTGTATACCAAGCGGGGTGCGGTTTAAAAGATAGAATGTATGCTTTAAGTGCTCCCTTTTCAAGACATTATAACTTGGAAAACACTTATGACTGGTTATGTAGGTGATGGTCAATGTGAGCAAGCATTGCTTTGTTTCGATTGCACGCATCGTGAGGGCATTCCTCCAGATGCACCGACTTTCACTTGCATTTTGAAAGCATGTGGACTTCTGAGTGCCCATGATAAGGGGGATGAAATTCATGAAAAGATTCCGGGGGAGGAGCTCTGTCAAAGGCAGAGACCGTACTTGAAGAGCTTCCCCGTCGGGATGTCCTCTCTTGAAATGCACTGATCACAGACCTTGCAGCTCATGGCCAAGACCAACTAAGTCTTTTAGCCGAATGAAGCATGAGGGCATCATTCCAGATAACGTGCCTTACCTTAGTGTCCTCAAAGCATGTGGAACAATAAGAGCTATTGCATATGTATGTACTCAGCAATGCGCTGATCGACATGTATGCCAAGTGTGGTGCCTTTGCAAAAGCAAGATTTGTTCTTGAGGAACTCAGGTCTCGGGATGTTTCTTGGAATGTATTGATCACAGAATGTGCACTACATGGTCAAGATGAGCAAGCGCTCCAGTGTTTTGAGCTTGTGCATCTTGAGGGCATCTCTCCAAACTCGATGCATCTAGACGCACTCCAAAGCAAGGTTCATTCCCCAAATATGAGCCTGCTTCACCTGGCTATGACCTAGAGCAAGAAAGCTCTTTTCTAAGAGAAGAGCTCGCAAGAAGTGATTTGAGAATCTTCGACAACAGACATAGTCCTCGGTCTTATGGGCTCGAGTTTGGACCCGCTTCTTGGAGACAAGGCTACAAGGGCCAATATAAAAGGAGCTAATGAGTCTTACAAACCAGGTTCAGTCATGATGCATGATATAAGGGACAATGATGAAGTCGTCTCAGAAGGCAACAAGGAACAGATATACAAAGCATCAAGATACAGCCCGCTTTGCAAGAAACTACATGAGCCTGATAAAACTAAGGAAGCATCATTAGCTCCTCGTAAAGTGCCAGATTACCAGGAAGAAAACAATCACGACAAAACTAAAAACCTCACGAAACATCCAGATGAGATAAGTGACAGTGGCAGCGACATTTTTTTTGTCTATGTTGAAGATGATGATGCAGTCCTCTCTCAAAAAGAAGGCACATTAACAGCCTCAAGTGTGTCAACAAACTCATCAAAAGCAGGCAAGTCTAGCAACACAAACTTGAGAGCGCCTACAAGTAGAGAGTCAGGATACCCTAGGAGAAACTCTCAAAGAGGCAATGTGGAAAATGAGAATGTGAGTGTCCAACATGCTTGGGTAGAAAAAGTTGTTCAAGAGTCTGTTTCTTCATCTCCCAACATTGCTGATGTCTTCAATGAGCATGGGTTTACTTCCACAGTCAAGGCAATTGCTGAAGAACCTGCCCGGCTTGTCATTCTGAACTATGCACAACAATACTCTGGATCACGCTCTTCTTCAAAGAATGATGGCAATGTCACTCTAGATAATACAAACAACGGTTCGTGTCATCCAAGACATGAAGGGCGAGATGCTGCTGATGATGAAAATGGGGGTTTTAAGAAAAAAAATACTGGCTACTTTTCTAACGTGCCATCAAAGACGAGACATGATGGGAATTCCCATGCAAGCTCTAAACTGCTTGCTGCAATTGCGAGCAGTGATGGCAATATCAATGCAGAAATACCAACTTTAGGCAGAGCACATGCACAAATTGAAAGAGAAAGTTCAGGGTCATGTAATGCAGATGTTTCCAAGAGGCCAGTTTTTTACGAAGGGCAGGACTTCAGTTATGAAAGTTCGCATAGAAGCAAGTATATATATTCTGGAAGACTTGAATTCTCATCAAATACCAAAACTTGAAAATTATTCCCCGATAAATACGACCCATACCTTAATGCAATAACAAGAGAAGGGGAGCCAACTTACCCAAATCAGTTGTCTCGAGAAAATAGTAAGAGCCACATCTCAAGTGGACCTCATGATGAGTATCACAATAATAAGTGAGCACCATCTACAGGTACTGGAGGCTGTGACAAAAAAGGAGCAGCAGGATCACCCCTGTCCCCAAAGCGTAAATTATAATGATGACAAACGTGATAGTATCAATGAAGGCACCAAAAGCCATTCCTTATGTAACAGAAATTCAGACCTCATTTGATCATGGGGAGGGTCTGGATTACACTAGAAAAAGGAAGGTAGGAACCTCAAGCTTACATAAAGGTGCCTCTAATCAAGTCAAGAAAAACGATCACAAAAGACTAGAGTGTTCAGCTGCAAATGTGAAGAACAATGACTATGCCACGGACAAGCAAACTGATTCAGGACTTCAGAATCAAGGTACGTTGCACCAGAAGAATCTCTCATGAGCAAAAAATGGCAGAACAAAGAACACCTTCAGTAGCCATTGATGGTCAGAAGAACCCTGCATCGAGTTCAGGCAAGATGGCATATCAAAACCAAGAAAAAGGTGTTGTTAACAAACTGCCAGGTGCAAGATAGCATACAGAGGAGCCCTCTGAAAAGATCACACTACAATACAAAGAAGAGAGATTCTAGGGGTTGCAAGCAACCTATACCAGACAACAAGAACCTCCAAAATGGAGCGAACTGCCCACAAAGAATAGTCATAACGACAATGGAAACCCTTTACAGCCTGTAAAGGACCCTGACTTGGTGAAACGCCCAATGTCTTTGGGCAAGAAGCCACAAGGCCTTCCTGTAAGAGAACGACCTCCTGCTTCAGGCTACAAGCCTTATGTGCGAAAGCAAGAAGTTTGTAGTGAAGAACGCATGTTCCCATCAAAACTGTGTAATCATGATCAATCTCAGCATGTGATGCAGCACAACAGGCAGAATGCATGGCCAGCAAGAAGACAACAGCCACAAAACAAAAGTTTACATCCAAAAGCCAGCCCAAACACACTGTTGCAAAAAAATATATTCAACAGTCAAATGCAGAAACAGTAACAACGATATACGTTGTTCCTTTTGCAGAGCCTACAGGACGGACGGGGGGAGAGAGAGAGAGAGAGAGAGAGAGAGCAGGAACGAGCCTGCAAGAGATTTTACACGACGGCTCACCGCTGCAAAACAAAGAGACACACAACACGTAAAACTACTTCCTCAGACCTTCTAAAAAGATACACGCATAGGTCGCACGCCAAAAGCACGTGGAAAAGGCTGCGCACTTACCAACTTGAGAAATGAGAAAAACCAGAGCTTTCTAAACAGAGCGTCATCCACGCACATCATGGCACACGCACACCATAACTTATCTCGAGGTCCCAGAAAAAGGATGCGCTTAAGAAAGCAAATGCCAGTAGCCTACCATTTTGCCCAATTAAATCAGTTAACTTCAATAACTAATGAATAGATGCCACGTGCTTGGTCCCAAAATTGGGCCAAACGCTAAGGCTGCTGCATGGCAGGCCGGACAGCTTTGTCTCTCTTTCTCCTCTAAGGCATGCGTTGTTCAGAGGGCAACACGCCGTAAATTTTAGTTATTTGGGTGGCTGTGAGTTGTGATTGGCATAGAAGGAAAGACATGAGAATGAAACACACATGATCTGATCAGGTACAAGAGGGACAGAGGCAGCCGCCGCTGAGGATTGTAATGAGGATGTTGCCCTTCTTTGGGCCCTTGTCCTCACTCTGTGAATGGCGCGGATATCTTGCCTCTGCTTGCAAAACTCTATAGGGCTCGCTTGACTGCGCCGGGCGCGGGCTGGCGCGTCTTCCAGCAGCGTCAATATAGAGTGTCGGATCCGTGCGGGCAGCTAAGGTGCAAGAGGGTGCCTTGTGTGTGTGTGTCGGATCCATGCGGGCAGCTAAGGTGCAAGAGGCATAGAGGGTGCCTTGTGTGTGTGTGTGTGTGTGTGTGTGTGTGTGTGTGTGTGTGTGTGAGAGAGAGAGAGAGAGAGAGAGAGAGAGAGAGAGAGATCTATATGCTCGACCCCTCGTGCAAAGCTTAGTGCTTGCACCTGCATGTTGCATGTTGCCTGCGCTTATATTGTATGTGTGGTCGGCGACTCGGCACTCGGGAGTGAGTCAAAGTATGACAAGTTGGAACCCACCCTTTTCTTATGTACTGTTCCTTTCCCGACTTCAACGTTCAAACGTCGTCGTCATTATGTCTCCCATTCGGGCCCTCGGGAGTATATTCGGGAAAAATGTCTTAATATCGTGTCATTCTCAATTTCAAAAATGCCGGTTGAGGTCAAGGAAATTACACTGAATTAAACCCTCAAATTTTGATAATGTCAAGCTTCCATCCAAGGAGTCACACACAAGGCACACAATAATGACTTCATATAGACAATAAATGCTCATGATTTTTATATTTACTCATGTGGAACAAGCATTTTAGTGATGTAGAATATGAATGTGTGTGTGCACACATCGTCACAAGCACTGCAATAGGTTGTAGACATAGAGGGGCGACTTTGGGTTAGGGTCAACATAGGTGGGATCTTTTGGGACTCTATTCTCTAGAGTGGTATGACACTGTCTTTCATCGTTTCCAATGATCTATAGAAAAAGATTAGTTCTTGGACAGATCAAAGTTCTATTTCAGAGGTGTGTCATTGGACGACTTGTGGAATGCGCCTTCAACCAACCTAGAATTCGGAATTTGATAATGAGATCTTTAGCTATCAAGGATCATGGTCAAGTGGACGATATTATTTTGCTTGTTAGAGGTACTATTATTATCGGTCTCTCTTCATATGAAGTTGCCCTTATTTTTACTACTTGTTCTCCTCTCACTATTGAGGATAGATTGATTTTTTTGCCACTATGGCATTAGGAATTTACATTAGCTATGTTTTGAGGAAATTTGTTAAGTCCCAAAATATCCAGTAAGATTGCTTTACAAGAGTTGCATCCACAATTGACGTTGCTAGATATGTTGATGCAAACAAGTTCTATTTTTGGCAAATTTTTCATGCGCTCAATGGAGACCAAGACATTCGTGCCATCTATAAAGGTGGTTGTCAATATCCCTTCCAAACAATTTTTATATCCGATATTACTTTTGAGTGGAAAGGGATGCTACACTCGAAAGAAGAGAAAATTCCAAATAGATTGTTTGATGTGAGGTAGCCGGCCCGGATGTAGGAATTGACCTCAATTTAGCTATTTAATCTTGCACTTAGAAGGCCTGACCTTTTTAGGTCCTCAAAGAGCACATGTGATGAGATAAATCCTAGAAACCTTAAATGAGCTTTCGTGCATAGACATCACTATCTAGATTACTCTTTACAAGAGCATATGCATGTGGAGGCCATTGATTTCATATACTTTAGTCACAATTGTCTCATTTGTATGAATGTCCGATTTTTCGAGAGAACGGAAGCTAGAACCCTTCAATCTTTCCTCACACACATGACCATCGACCTTTCACCATCTCTCCCAAAACCCAAGTACATACAGCTAGACAAGGACACCATTCACACAAAGGCACACGCATAGAATAGTGTAGCTATATAGAAAGTAAAAGCATGTAACAGAGGAGATGTAAACATGATTTATGCACAAACACTTCGCATAAGAGTGATAGAGGATAATCTTGCACAAGAATGGCTTAAAAGCCTAACCCCCAATCACAACCTCACCTCTTTGTGGAGTTTAGTATCTTATTTTTATTATGAAATTAACTTAATCTAGGTGCCAAGTATTTGATGCCCCTTTGTTTGGTAGACGAAGCAACGAAGCGATGGTCTCCAAAGAAAGAGTCACATTTTTCAAGGAATCTACATTTTTGCGAAAATCTTGATCTTTTGTAAAAGAGCTTCTCTAAGCCGAGAACTTGTAAAAGAATTTATGATTATTTTTCTGGGAGCAATTGTATATTAGAGAGCCAGTTAGAAGTTTAGGAGCTTTTGACCGGACAAGCCATTTGTAAAGACCTAAACTATAAAGGTCAAGTTTTGTAAGTTTGAACATCATCTTTTTTATGAGAAACTGAGAAGACAGTGTACGTTTGAGAGCTTCTTCTTGCTCCGACTTGTAATCTTCGCTATTGTAGCTACGGTAATCCAAATTCAGATTCGTTTATTGCATTGTGTTCCTCTTACTTTGCTCTTCCATTCAAGTGTAATCATTCAAGATTCGGTGCAGTTTTTTAACTATGAGTTTGAGACCTTAAATCGCTATTTTGAGTGTTTAAACGCGTATTTCATGTTGTTTTGATCTTAGGAGAGACTTTAGAGACCCTAAAACGACCCTTTAGGATCACCTGTTCGCTATTTTTGCTGACTTGGGGATGAACGATCACGATCTCTGTACCTCTCTAGAATGCTATGACAGTGATAGGATATGCTCCTGCTAGTCCCTTGTAGCTTCCCTTCAAGTTTTGTGCGAATCTGACATGATTTTCATGGTAAACGGACGTGATGACTATAGAGTTGTGTAGAAGGTAGGCAGATTACTTAGCTTTAGTGCGTATGATTTGCTTGCAGAGTTAGTAGTTGCATCTCATCGAGTTCACTTCATTAGGAATGACACCCTAGTGAGTTTCCATGCCTCATCCTAGTCGCTTCCCTTGTATTGATATTTTATGTTGATGCATGAGAGCTATGATATGGACGTCCGTCACGGCGACCCGCAAACATTAGCGCCCTTGCCGGGGAATGCACCTTAGGTGATGAGTGGCCGAGTGCGCAGCTAGATTCCTTAAAAGAAGATCAATCCACAAATCCATTTTACACCTCAGTTAGGCTGCTAGATAGGGGTTTATAGCTTAGTGGAGTCTAGAGTCAGTGGACCGACTAGAACCTCTCTTAGGAGATTTAGGGAGCTGTGAGTGAGAGTGTTCAAAGCATTTTTGCTCTTCAATTTCTCTAATTCGATTGAGTACTGAAATCTCAACCGAAATCCATCTTGTTTGTTTTGTTAGATTCATTTCTTTATATTCTTTCATTTCTGTACTTAGGAGTAGGATAAGTAATTCACATTCCAGTCAGATTTGGGGCAAAAGTTAGAGTCAAGACACCAGAAAACCATAACTTTGGCAAAAAGGCCATAAGACTCTGAAATTTACAAAATCTGACCAAACTGAGCTGAAATTGATTCAAATCACAAAGTGATAGCACCAAACACTGGGAAATACTTGTCAGAGAGAGCCTGTAAAATTTCATCAGATTTGGCCCAGGTACTACGATCTCGATCAGTGTACCTCTGTGCCAGAATTGGACAAAATTTGTTGTGTGCCTTCCTGATAAGATTCTAAACAAGTTTGTGTAAAGCAACCACACCCAAAAACATCAAAAATCAAGGAAATCAGGCCACTTGGGTAAAACTAGCCTGACAAACCCAGAAAGTGCAAAATCTTGGCTTTTGGTTATCCAAATGCAAAAAGACTTGAGGGATAGTCTTAAAACACCAGTGTCTACAAGCATGCCAAATTTGGTCTAATTTGGGCTCAGAACTACGATCGCGATCGGTGTACCCAAGTGCCAGATTTTGACCAGATTTCATCTGTGGGATCCTCAAGTGTATACAAACATAAAAGTCTAAAGGACCTAAAGCAAGAAACCTCAAAATACCTGTTAAACCATCTGAATATAGATCTAAGTCAAAAACTGCTAAATTGGCATAGAAATTGACTTTCAATAGACCAAAACACATCAAAACTAGAAAGAAACCATACAGAGGGATAGCCTGTACACAGGACAACCCCGGATAGCTTTCAAATCCCAAAAAAAACACCAAAATCAAGTCAATCTGACAAATTCAGAAAAACAGACACTTCCAACCAAGAATTGGTAAAAGCTTGACTTTTTGGGGTTTGAATGCAAAAGTCTTTGGTGGGCAGCTTTAAAATAGCCTAGTGAACAAGCTGGTGAAGTTTCATCAAAATTGGGCACTGTACTACAATCGCGATCGGTGTACCTCTGTGCCAGATTTGACTCATTTTTGACCTGTTCATAGACCTAGACTACTTGAGATATCACGAGTTGTCAAAACCCAAAATGGACATACTGTCAATAATCTGCAAGAAAAATTGTGTTGAAGTCATTGTGAATCTACTGACAGTTGGAATGATACAGTGATCTCATAGCCATCAAGTGTATTCATTTGCAGAGACCGATTAAGTAGCAATCCATGAAGTCGTGTGAGTTGGAAGATCACTCCATTTCCAGGTAAGAGGTTTGGATTCACAACCGCGGTAAATTCCACTTTCTTCATGTTTTTGAGATCGGGAAAACAAATCAATAACCAACACCGAAATTTAGCGGATCAAGTGTTTTATCAACGGAGGAGAGTGTAAACCAAGGTGTAGCACGACTGTTAGAGCCGATCCTTGAAGAAAGTATTTTCGATACGTCTTCAGAGAGATCTTACGAGTATTTCATGGAACACTTGGGACATTGAAAACTAAACGAAAGAGAAAACATGGCAGCAAGACCATCAAACCCTTCGGCCACAATGAAGCTATTGTTCATCAAGTATCAGTATGACAACAAAGCAAGGTGCCAAGATCTACAAAGATGGTATGGACCACTACTGTGTGAATATAGAAGATAGACCAAGTGAGTTCAAGGACTTAGTGCCTGTGAGCTATAGCGGAGATAGGTACCTAGATGACGAAGGTATCATGTACTTGGTAGTCGTGAATCCTAACATTGTGGACAAGTGGGGATTGATGGGCACAAAAGCCAAAGTAGATGAGGAACCTGAGGAGAAAGCACCAACAATGAGCTTCCCTAATGCGAGATTGAGGTGAGAAAATGAATCTTTGAGAGTCAATACAGACAACGTCTACGTGGGGTTATACAAGTATAATAATGAAGAGGAAGATCTCTATTATAGATGCGAGGAACCCTACGTCGATGAGTTGACAGAGTGAAAAAGACTTTATGTCTTCACCTACACAGAGGGATCAGAAACAGAATTTGTCGCATACGACAAATATGGAAGACGATATGCAGCAATCGATAAAAAGGAGTTGGAAGGATATACGTACTTTGGGGGACCACTCCACCATTATTATGTCACTCCAAGCCCACTGAGACCATCACCTACAACTATCGTGCCAGACCCGATGGAAACAGGTGGAGAGAGGACTCATGTAGATGATTCTTTCAGTCGACCTCAGTATTCTATGCCAACCCCCATGGGAACATTACGTTCCATAGAATCAATGGCTACGAATCGGGATAGTGCGGTTCCTATCTCTACATATACCACAGTAGGTCCGACATTCGCAGCCACACCATCACATTTGCCTCCTAGTAGTAGATTCGTGGCAGTGGAGCCAACGAGAGCAACCCACGACATCCATGATGAACGCCAACGATTAAGTCGAGACCCGGGAGTATTGAGATTAGTCGCAGACCATAGACGGATGAGGCCATCCAAGGTAGCAAAGTGCATGCCAAAGAAGTATAGCGGATTAGGGGATCCATATACCCACGTGTCTCTCTTCAAGCAAGTCTTAAGAGTAGAGCACTTCACTGCTTTCCATACTCAATATGAGGGATTCGGACTGACCTTGGAAGGGACAGCCTTAACATGGTTTCAACCTTTGAAACCTGAAACTTGTATGAATATTGAACATGTATTGCGGGAGTTCGTGGAAGAATTCTCAAAAAGGGGTATAAAGCATAATACTGTATCACAAATATGTTTTTAAACAAAAGGAGAACAAAAAAGTGAAGGAAGCATCCTTGAAATTCAAGCAATACATTGAGAGGTGTCCAATGAGAGATTGTTTGTGCTCTTCATTGAAGGACTTAGAAACGAAACCTTAAAAAAGGACCTTCACTTGAAAGCCTGTAGCACATTTGAACAGGTTACAAGGGAAGCGTTATATCTTGTTGATAACTACAAAGCATACGGGGAAGTGTCAGAGGATACTGATTCAGTAACGAGTGGCTCTTCATCTACTAAGAGTGAACCCTCTACCAAGAAAGATGCTCAGGCTTCTTTGATGCCGACAGTTGACCAAATGATAGAGGAAGTAACGAAGAGAATGCAGCAACATATGAGATCAAATCTGGTGGTGAGACAGTCTCAGACGAGGAAATGTGACATATGTGGGGGTATCACCCGATGCCGTGGTGCACACAACAACCAAAAGCACCAGTTGCGAATGGACGAGTACTGAAATGGTGCGCTATAGAGAAAAAATGGATGAACCATGGCACGGATGAGTGTTTTTACAACAAAAACTATGTGAGAGAAAGGCTGTATGGACCTCTAGCAAGACCACCCCAGCCACCTCCTCCACATATCAAGTTGGGCCAAATGTGAATATTGTACCAGGAGTAGACAGACCTCAACCTGTGTTGGGTCAACAACCTCCTTTACCACAGGAAAATAGGGCCATGATTAGGTATGCTGAACCTTACGAAGTGTCACCAGGAACAAATAATACACCTCAAATTTCATATTACGAGGAACCGAATGAGCCCTACGTAACTGAACCTGAACCACAGATGTACGCAGACGAAGCCTATCAAACATGGTGAAATAACGAGGGTATGACACCACCAACGTATGTAGCACAACCTTCGAGGGGATCAATATTTGGTGGACAAAAGAACGCTAATGTTCATTGCGAACCAGAACTACAAGCCAAGAAGATATCCTAATAGGGCGGGACAACCTATGGGACCACCTCCTCAAAATCAATCACCAATTGGACCGTGCTATAACTGTGGAAGTTCAGATCATTGGGAGCGTAGTTGTACTTTCAAAGGCGAAAGAGTGAAAATTTTTGGGTTTTGTGACGGGTGTGGTGTGAATCACATACTGCCAGATTGCCCAAGGAATCCGGACAACAAGGGAAAAGAACTATGAATATTGTGGGGGTGTTATCAAGTGCAAGAAGTGGATCAAAAACCGAACCCATGATCCAAATCAATGCGGTAACTAGAGCCCAAGCCAAGGATTTCGAGAAAAATAAGCCATTGGAAGAAAAGGTCGAGTTGCCAATACCCACAAAAAACGAGAGTTTATCTGTGAGAACACAGTGGAAATCCTGGAACGCGAAACTAGACAGAATGAAAACAAGAAGCATAAAAAACCAAATTGCCATGCAGAATGAATTACATGAAACGAAAGAGCAACTGAAACAAGAGAGAGATAGTAAAACTGTTGAGGACAACAAAAAGCCGAGGAAAGCATCCTCAAGGGGATCAGTCTTGGTCGAGAAAGTGCTAGAGTCTTTAGATGCTCTATTACAAGCGTATGAAGCAAGGCTAAAAACAAACCAAACCTTAGAGCAGAGATGGTTGACTTATCCTCAACCAGAAGTGGAAACAAGGCGTTTGGAAATGTGTAAACACCTTATTGAAACAACCCAGGCATTGATGGAACCTAATGCGTTTAGAATCCCAGAACAAGAAGTGATGATTCACAAAGAGCGAGAAAAACTGAAGATCGATGAATCAGAACATGAAAACGGACCCATGCCTGACCCAGGCCTGAAACTATATTGTCATTGGATCACCGAGTGGTGCCGAACACCACTGATGATGCTAAGTCAATGACTATAATGCCAATTCCAGAAGTGTCCTTGAGGCCAATGATGGGGGCAAGAGCGTTTGCAAAATGGGGCATAGATTTTGTAGGACCAATTGCGCCTCCGGGATATAAAACGCATGCTCAATACATTATTGTGGCAACAGATTATCTAACAAAGTGGGTTGAAGCGAAAGAAACAACCAAAAATGATGCAAAAATGACAGCATAGTTTTTGTATGAGAACATTTTCACCAGATATGGCTTACCAATAGAGATAGTGAGCGATAGAGGGACTCATTTCGTCAATGAAGTGATCGAATTCCTATTGGATGAATTCATGGTAATTCACAGGAAGTCAGCTCCCTATCACCCACAAGCTAACGGCCAAGCAGAAAGTACGAACAAGATTGTGGTGACAATTCTCACGAAAATTGTTAGCGAATTCAGAGCCGACTGAGATCAGAAGCTGCATTCAGCTTTGTGGGCATATAGATTAGCGTACAAAACCTTGATCGGAATGACTCCGTTCAACATGGTTTATGGAATTCAAGCGATTTTGCCACTTGAATTTCTTATCCCCACACTTAGGGTAGCTAAAGAATTAGAATGGATGGGCCATGAATTATCCGATCAAATAGATAACCTGGAAAAACTGGATGAAACTAGATTGAGAGAAGTTGCATCAATCTACGTGCAAAAACAAAACATGAAATCATTCTTTGATCAACATGTCATCAGTAAGGAATTTGCTACGGGGGATTACGTCTTAATGTATACCCTGAAACAACATTCCTAGAAACTCAAAAAGCGAGTCAATGGACCATATGTGATTCATGACATATCATCTAGCGGTGCCATTAAGCTTGCGACATTAGAGGAAGAGGAGATGCCTAATTGGATTAGTGGCTGCAGATTAAAGAAGTACAACCTACCACTAACCTCAGAGATGCTTGCAAAAATCCATGCTGCAAAGGAGCGCAAGAACAAAGCAAATGAGACAAAAGCTCAAGCACAGGAGGAGGCCAGAATCATGATTTTAAAGCGGAAACAGAAGTTACAACAACAAAGACTTCCTCAACTAGCAGATACGGCTCAAATTTCTCTTTCTATAATTCACACTGACAAGCAATGGGAAATAGGAATCGATGTTTGCATCAATGTCAGACTTTCGAATGGCACATATCAACGAGCATTGATTGACACAGGGGCAAGAGTCAATGTGGTCAACTTCTCCACTTACAAGATGCTTACGACGAACCCCTAGTGCATTCCACACGATATTTACAAGCCGCGAACGGGACAAAAATGCCAACATTGGGCATAGTAAACTTACCAATCAATATTGATGGAAATAGTTGTCCTCATCAATTTCTCGTAATGAAAGATGGAGGAATCAGAGAATCAATATGTTTGGGAGTTCCATGGATGAGGATGTACAATGCAGTTACCAATTGGTCAGAACATGCACTGATGTACACACACAACTCCAACACGTACATGACTCCATTTGCCAAAACAGATCATTCGTGGCCGAGTATCCCCATCGACAAAAAGCAATCAGCTCATTAGCCAGAAACACCGAAAACGGTTGTTCGAAAAGTATGGATAAAGAAACACGTCGTGTAGAACAAACAGAGACAGATATGGCTGGCCAATGCACAACTCCCGACGACAGCAACACCATATCAAAGACCTTCAGGAGCTAATCCAGAGAGGAAATGGCAACCGAAGCTGGATACAACCAACAATTCGGCGACCAAGATCGAAGGGAGCCCAAAAAGTCAACACAAGAAGCCTGAACTAACAAAATGGCAATGGAAACCTAAGAAAATTCAGGAACCTACATTAAAATCTGCAACTATCAAAAACACTGAATACAAATGGGTTCCAAAAATAGTTTCCATCAAAATGCCAACAGTCAAGGAGAGAGGAATTAAACTGCAAGCTCTGTTGTTCCATAAACAGCTAGCCTCGCCATCAAAAGCCACTGAAAATTACATTCAGTCCTCGCATCTTACACAGCACTTTGTTACCCAATGCATTGTCTCAAACATGAGGATAGGGCCACATTACACGGCCGTGCATAGACACAGATTTCAAAACCCATGCACATGCACACAACCTTCATCCGGAACGACTCAGTCTAGGAAGGGGGTGTAACTGTTGAATCTAGCAGCAATCAGGACCATTGAGGGGTCCAACGTGTATATATGTACATAATGCATGTGTTTGTTTTTTTTTCATTTTTAGAGTTCAATTTCGAACAAATTTGATCAAAATCTGGTATTTTTTAGCGTTTTTATCATCCAACCAGCATAATGATGAGCTGTAATGACAAAATCTGGAGCATTGGGATGCTTCTAGTGAAAATAAATGCTTAGGGGTGAGTATAATAATTTTTGGCTAATTTTCGCTAGTTAATAAGTATTTTTAATTTATTTTGTTTGATTTTCGTTAATAATCTTCAAAAAATTAAAAAATATCGCTTACAGTGTCGGAATCAAGTTCTGGAAGCAAACGCCGAAGTATCATGATAGGGTTATCAAGCATGGAAGTGTTAGGAAATAAGACGTAGCTAAATAGATAATTGAGTAGATTACTTAATGGAGAGAGACAGATTTACATACACGAGATTATAGAGCAGATAGAGAGAGAGAGAGAGAGAGAGAGAGAGAGAGAGAGAGAGAGAGAGAGAGAGAGAGAGAGAGAGTACACACGATATACGTGGTTCACCCAATGTGGGCTACGTCCATGGGAAAGCAGCCACTCAATGGCTTTAGTACTTCAAAACAAGAAGTAGTTTACAAAGGGATTATACCCTTAATGGAGCTCCCGCCTTGCTTCACTCTCACCACCGCACACTCACCTTGTTGCATCAACTTCACACTATGAAATGTGTGTAGAAATGGCTTCCTTTTATAGGCCAAAAGGGCTGCCCTCTCTCATGAGAGGCAGCCATGTGTAGCCGCCCTTGTGTAGATAAGTCCAAATCGGACCCTCCAATCCGCCCATGTGTGGCCAATTGACGGTTGTTTTCCGACCACTTTCCGGCCGCCGTCCCCGGCCATAATATTCCGGCGAAAAGGAATATTCCAGCGAGGGAAAAAAAAAGTCTCGGGGGACTTCCGCCCCCAAGGCCCCTAAAGTTGCCCCTCATTTTTGGCCGTGGAAATTTTCGTTTCCGGCGAGTGATTTTCCTTCACGCACGATGGCTTCTCCTCATAATGGGGGCCTTACAAATGTGCGCTTTTACCACAGAAAATTACAAGGGTAAATCAGTTTCCATACTTAACAGGAAGATATGAAGCTAATATGAAGATGTCGATTTTCAGCCTTAATGATCATGACCACATTTCGCCAGAATCGCATCAAATGGTCATACGACGCTAGAATGAAAAACGGTTCGACCCACAGATGGTATGCAGATTATATCAAGATCAAAGGTAAGGAAAATCAGCCCTATGTCACGAAAACCTCGGAAAGATATAGGTCAGGTAGGCCAAATTCTAGCTCATTGTTCATTTTCACATTTTGAGAGAGAAGAAGAGAGAAGTTCTTGACCTAGAGCGAGCTGCCACATTTCTACCCCGTACGAACGATCGGAGCTTGCATTTCATACCAAATTTCATAGGTATGCTCCTTATCAATTAAAGATCAAGTCTATTACGCATGCAAGCGCGAATCATTGCACAAACGGGTGAATGGATCAAATCAAAGTCGGATTGAGTCAAATAGGTCAACGGACCTTAGAGGCATCAAAACAAAACTTTTTTCAAGCACAGAACACATCAATGTGCTCCCCACAATGACAGGAACAAAGCCATGTGATCAAATCTCAGTTTGGTGGTAGTACAACGATCGCGATCGGTGTACCCCACTGACCAAACTTGGCACAAAAATTGCAAAAGGCATCCCCTGAGCTTCGCCAACAACCTGCAGGTATCAAAACTCAATATGGGAACTATGCAATGATCGTGATCGGTGCCCCTAGATGCAGGTTTTGCAACTTTTGACTTGGCCCAGGCTTAGAACTCAGTGAGGGATACACTCTCTTGAATTTTCATGGAAAATGCACAAATTTTGCTCATGGAATTGGCCAAATTTGTCAAACACACCCGAATCGGGAAAATCTGACCTACAACTACCAAAATTTGACTGAAAATTATGACGGATGGTTTGAAAGACATACCTGTCCGACTAGGAGTCGGCGCAGTAGTAGAAAACCCTGAATGGAGCTTAGAATCTTCCACGAGGACGGAGATGACCATTTCAGTCTTGAGTGATCACACAAGGGGAGAATCTGGCCGAACTAATGTCAAAAACTAAAAGGAAACTTAGAGATGCCCAATTACCCCATTGGTATCCAAAGAATGCCTGAAAAATGCACAAGTCAGGAAAATCTCCAAAGACGGGGTAAAAAGTGCCTGATCAAGTCAGAATCAGAGAGCGGAGTAGGCTGATGGTAGCAACACATCATGGAAGCAGTAAAAGCTCAAAAAATAACATCAACTAACTCCAAGCTCCAACCAGAATTCATCAGGAAAACCCAATATGGTTAGACTTAGTAAAATAAGGTCAAACAATGAAAAATTGCTCTAATTTGTTCATTTTAAGTCCAAACTTGAAAGTAAATAATCAGTGGGCTAGGCAGGCATAGGGGACCAAAGCCATCCAGTTTTCACCCAAAAAAGACTAGGTACTACGATCGCGATCGGTGTACCTCAGCATCAGATTTTGACCAAAACCTAACAGATCTCTTGTACACATCTTGTTCAAGTCACCCATCAAGTTTCAATCCAATTGGACATCAAAAACCCATAAAAAACCAAAGTCTAGTCCAAACTCCCTTGTAACCCAAAATTGGGACTTATAAACTCAAAAGTGGTTCAAATAAAAGACAGAGTGGACCAAAATGATCCTCTAGCTATCAGCAAACCACTCATGTGATCAGATCTCATTTTTGCCTCTGTACTAGGATTGCGATCGGTGTACCTCAGGCCCAGATTTGGCTCAGATTTCAATCAGTCATAGCTCTAGTCTTTCTAGTCCCACTGGTGAAATATGGACAAGAATGGATGAGATTTGTTCAAGTTATGATCAATTTTAACTTTTGAACTGGTTTTTACTAAAAGTTTAAATGCTACTGGTTGCGAAAGGAAAATCCTGACATCTTGTGATTTTAATGACACAGAATGCCTCGCCAAAAGCAAGCAAGGCAGTGGACAGCAGCACCATCGGAATTTGAAGAAAGCGAGGAGGAAGACACCAGCACACCACTTGAGAAAATAAAGAGGGAAAGAAGTACAGTGTCACAATCTGACCTTCAAAGAGCAAATGCAGAGGCCCAACAAAGAGTTGAGGAAATAAGGACCAAGTTGTGGGCTGATAGAAAAGCGAGAGCTACTGCAACATGACAAACAAAAAAAAGAAGATTCGAGAGGGAAAGACAGGCAAGAATAGAAGAGGCAGCTCAAATACAGACTGAAAAACAAAGGATAGCCGCGGGAAAAAAGGATGCAGCAGTGGATGTATCTTCTCAGTCCACTGAAGGAACAAAGGACAAAGAAGTGGCTGATGATACGAACCAAGCAGAGCAGCTAAAGAAAGCTCAAAGAAAGAGGAGTGTGGAAGCAGGACGGGCGGCGGATTTGACTCGCCAAAGAATCATAAATATTTTAAAGAAAATAAAAGCGGACGCGTCTGCTTTGCAGCCAAGGGAAGATGCATCAAAAAAGAGGCGTGAGCAAGAAGCAGAGAAATCACCACCTCCTCCCTTGCCTAAATCACCACCTCCTATCTCGCTAAAATCTCCTCCTCCTCCTCCTTCTCCATCAACCCAAAAACCACCACCTCCTCCTCCTTCGTCCTCACAAAAAGAGTCTATGCCTCCTACGAAAGCAATAGGATACCAAGCAGCCTATCAAGAAATTGTTGATTTTGACTACAAGAAAACCTTACAAGAATTAGAAAGACAATTCCAATGCTAGCACGTGGTGCTGAGAGAAAAAGAAAAGCAGGTACAGGAGGCTCAACAAAAGCAAGCATCTGGGCAAGAGGAGTTAGAGATCCTACGGGCACAATTGGAGCTCACAACGATGGAAAGAGACATTGAGCGACAGCAGGCTCAGTCTCTGATCAGAGATCTGGTGGACGTCAAGACGAAGTTGACCACTAAGGAAAAAGAATGCCAATAATTGACAGCAAAGGTACAAAAAGCAACGAAGCAGCTTGCTTACGAAAGTGCAAGGTTTCAGAGAGTCAACAGTTGATACCTCACTGTCAAAAGTAGTCTGACAACCTTGATGGAAAACCAAGAACCTACTGGAGCATTGGTCTCCACATCAGACAATACCACAGTAGTGAACACCCTAGCGGCGCTGAAAGGGGAGCTAGAGCAAGAAAGACTTCAGAGGCAGCTGCTCTTATCAGGAATGATGGCCTAGACGGTGGCCAACGAGAAAAAGGTAAAAGAGCTGGAGCAGCAACTCGTACAAGCAAGGGCCGAGTTAGAGACTCAGAAACAGATCAGCGACACATTTCTGAAAGAAAAAGAAGCATTGAGTTCTCAACCGCAAATCAAAATAGTGGAAGCCCAAGTGAAACCGCAGCTGCTGTCAGGACAAGAAATGCCTGATTTGCCTGAAACTTCACATGAAGGAGAACAGGGACAGGGATTGGGTGAGACAGGCCTAGATATTAGAGATGAGCTCACTGAAAGCATCAAGGACATTCCAGAGGGACCAGCAAAGGATTACATGATATACAAAAAGAAGATAATGGAGTCAGCAGCCCTGGCATCCTTACAGCCAAAAGAGCAAGTGGAGGGGTTTGGTCATGAGTACCTACCTTTTTCCTTGATATGCCACAAAGCAATCCTATGGAAGGAGAAGATGCGGCCGACCCTGCCACAAAACAAAGATGGGGGTTATGAAGGTGTTGCACTGATAGCTGAAGAAGCACAGGTACTCATCGACGACCACCCAAAGTGGAGGCAGAAGTGGTTCGACAAGTGGCCACAGGATCTAACCAACTACCACAACGCTCCTCAGCACATTCAAATAGATCCTACTTTCTACCCAGTCCCTAGAAGACGCACATGGAAGGAGTTTGCCACATGGAAAGGCTCAAGGCAGCAAAAGCTGAACTACCTAGTCCTGACAGCGCAAAATCCTCCTACAATAGCCTATGTAGTCAACACCCTAAATTCGACAATCACCTTGCTGTGGGATGTCCGCGACGTAGCCTATCAGATGCTGGTAAAGATAGCCCGGATGATCATCACCTGCATCCAGTTGTTCAAAGACACTAAAGGCGACGATCATTCGTGGAATTTGTTCTTAGAAAGACATCAAGGGATCTGCTAGAATCTCGAAGATTCACTGCCACGACATATTGTACTCAAGACTAATGTACCTTCCTTCACATTACTTGCAGACGTTTGAAGAGGCCTTCATCACAGGTTTCTTCGAAATTGACTCAAGGATCTTCTATCCTATGGAGAAGGACCTCAAGGCATGGTACGTAGCATACCAGCACACATTAAGTGAAAATCCTTTCAGACAGTGAGGCGGTTTGGGGCGGGCAACAAGAAGAGTGGCCTCCAAGCACTCTTCTAGGCTCCCATGCTTCTCAATTGGGTTGGGGTTGGAAAAAAACAACAAACACACACACAAACCCGCAACCTAACCCTACACAAATTTGGGGCACCACCTAGTTTTGGATGCGAACTAGGACGCGTAGAGAGAGAGAGAGAGAGAGAGAGAGAGAGAGAGAGAGAGAGAGAGAGAGAGAGAGAGAGAGAGAGAGAGAGAGAGAGAGAGAGAGATAGTGCTCGGGCTGCTTTGAAACGTATCGGCAATGATCAAGCAAACACAACTATATATTTAAGGAAGAGAGAGAAAGGGGGAGGGGGTGCTTGTTGCAGTAATACCTTCTTACAAATCTGTCATGACAAATCAAAGTGAGATTAGTATTTGTTCAACATAGCTTGCGTAAATTTCACCACAACACATCACAAGAAAGGCCACCCCAATCACTGTCTTAAGGCCAGGGGAGTCATCTCCACCCTGTCGCCCTCTTACAGTATGTGGGATTTATGGCTAGATTAATGACAACACCAGAGACAAGCTATCAAGAAATTAACAAAAAACACCAAGATACTTACGCATCATTGTTGTCCATTACTTCACGTTGGAAAGGAGACAAAGTATCCAAGCTTAGTCTAAATCCACCCTCCTTGATTCAGCAAATGTTGGGCTTACACTAGTAGGAGAAATGATAGATTTCCTACTCTCAATTGAATGATCACACTCTCTCTTACAATGGCATAGAGTTCCCTTGCTAATCACCCCTAATACAACACATGCACATGCATAAGACAATGAGCTTCCACTCAAGAGCTCCTTCTAGAGAGGTTGAGCTTGGCTTCTCAAGCTATAGCATAGTGCTCTTGCTTATGGCTCCCCCTTTTGTGCTAGCCACACCCTCCTTTTATAGCAATTTTGAAGGCTACGGTTACTTCTCTAACCATGGTTGGGTTAGATTTTCAGCCATTTATCTAATTTCTTTTACTTGGAATTATCAAGAAGTTGGTGGGGAAAGAGAGAGGAGAGAAATGGAGGTGATAGGACTTTTCATAGAGGGTTAGTGTTAGTAGAGTTAGTATTAATTTACAAATGGAATTGGATATTTACAATGGGAGTATCCATGTAGGATACAAATAAGGAAGAAAAAATCTTAAGAGGTAAGAAAAGGTGGATTTCTTACAAGGTTGATGCTCCAAGCGTCTTAAGTAGGGCCAATTTTGACGCTTGTTGACGGTCCACTAGCTTTGACGGTACATTTTTTCTCCACTCTTGACCTTCCTTGAGAGACAAGGTAATTGAAGCTGAGTAATCAACCACCATGATGCTGTCTTTTAAGAGAAGAGGCTGAATTTTGTGGTATTTTTGATAGATATGGGTAAATTGAAGGAGGAAAAATGAGAGTAGGTGGTCAATTTTGGAATGGAATTGTGTGTGGGAGGTATGAGTTCACCATGGTTTCTCTTATTCTTCAAGGTTGAGGAGAAGGTGAGTAGGGTGCAGAGAGGAGTGGTGAGAGAGGTGGGGATGATGAGTGGAGAAGTGTGTGTGAAAGAGGAAAATGATAAAGTGGAAGAGAGAGTGTGGCTGCATAGCATGGGAAAATTGGGTTCCACTATTAAAATCATAGCTCACAGCTCGTAGCTCAAAAAAGTATGAAAAAATTTGAGGCAAAAGTTCAGCCCACGAGCTACAACTTTTGTTTGTATCACCTTTTCAAATTCGGAGAGCAAGTGAACTTTAAAAATTCAGCAAAACCGACCGTTTTTTTCCACTGCACAAGGTCCTTGTGGGGTCCTTCTTTGGATGATTCTTTTGAATACCTCCAAGAGTGAGCCCTCCATAGTGCATGTAAGCATGCGACCTACCCTTGACCTTATTTGGTAGGTCTATAATTGAAGATATTGTTGAGATTATGATATAAGTGAATAGTACAACTAAGAAAATCAAATATTGAGGGGTCTAAAAAATATGTACATGTCAAATATAAATAATATAAGTGGAAAAAATATAAAGGGGTCAAAAGAAATCTCTCTCATTATGAGGCTACCATAAAAAGATAAATATTTTTGGTGTTCTAATTTTTTAGAAAAAAAAAACAAAATAGATGTAGGAAGGGAAAAATCACAATAGTGAAAAAATATACACATAAATAAAACTAGTTTTTTTGGATTTTTGTTGGGGTGGAGTCACACCAAATATAAGAGAAGCTTACATGAAAATATTTCTATATGGAATAAAGAGTATGAAAAATGGTAAGAAAAAATTGTGGTAATGGTGAGGCAATGTACAGAGCATAAATAACACACACCTAGGTAGAAATATTTAAATAAATACCAAAATAATTATGAAAAAAACTTTTATTTAGGCCCTATATACAAAGAAATATTTACATATGCATGGGCCATAATATACTTATATTTTTTATTTATTTTTATTTTTTTGGCTCAACTAGCCCAATGACTAGCTAATTGAGGGTTTTCTAAGAAGATATGGAAAAAGTCCCGTGACTCACGCACGCCTATGTACAGTGAAATGGTAGGGATAGCCACAGTGTTTGGGTGATTTTGGTAGGGTGAGGTAACTCACTGTGGCAATTACAAAGAGCCGAAAAACGGCTATCAACAGCATCAAGCCTGGATGATGGTATATTCATGTACCATCATAGAGCATCTTTTCCAAAGAGAGTGCTTCAGAGTCCTTGACGAGATTTTCATTGTTTGGCCCCTCAGAACTTTGGCTGGAGTTACACTCATGCTTCATGTAACAATACTTACATGAGACAGTGGCCTTTGGACAGATCTTTGGTAGATCCTTTGGTAGAAGGCGACTCAAATAGGGCTTCAAGCGATACCCGTTTACCTTCCTGGAGTGCTCTTTACCATTCAAGTCCATAAGCTGATAGTAACTAGAATTGAAAGCCTTCTTGACTATGTATGGCCCTTGCCATCTAGTTTCAAACTTGGCATCAAAACGATTGTCAAGTCGATTGTCATACCTTAGCACGAGCTCTCCTTCCTTGATGCCTTTGTCCTTCAGTTTCTTGTCGTGCGTTTCTTTCGCTTGTGTGGCTTTCCTCTTGTAGCACTCATATGCTGCTTCTCTTTTCCACTCAAGCTCCACTAACGTAAGAAGTCGATCCATCCATACCTCTTGATCATCCTGTGCTCCTTTGCCATGAAGTCGCATTGTTGGAATGTTGAGCTCGATAGGCTGCAAAGCCTCTTGACCATAGACCAAGTGAAATGGTGTGAACTCCGTGGCTTCCCTATATGTGGTTCGATATGCCCACAAGGCACCATCCAAGAAGTCATCTCATAATTTTGTCTTGTTTTGCACCATCTTTCTAATGATTCCTGCAATGACACCATTAGACTTCTCCACCAAACCATTTGACTGTGGGTAGTATGTGTGCTATGACGATGTAGAATGTGAAGCTCTTCACAAACTTCTGTGAGCAAGCCCTTCCTAAACCCTGGACCATTATCAGAAACAATCTCCAAAGGTGTGCCAAATCTGCAGCAAATGTGATTGTACACAAACTTGCTAACTGTCCTCTCATTCACTCTTGCCACACTTTGAGCTTCCACCCACCTAGTCATATAGTCTACAGCCACTAGAATGTAGAGTTTACCATTTTTTGTCCTAGGCAGAGGACCCATAGCATCAATGCTCCACTTTTCAAAGGGTCCATTTGCAAGCACTATTTGCCTCGGGCCATGCACCAATCTTCTATTTCCATTTATCTGACAATTGTGACAGCTTTTACACCAATGTTGAACATCCACATGCAAGCTTGGCCAAACATACCCCGCAAGCAAAATCTTCTTCACAGTTGATTCTTGGGCAAAATGACCACCACATGCCTCTTCATGCAAACCTTTTAGAATGGCTGGAATTTCCTCAATAGTTGGTACTCTTCTGCATACTTGATCCCTCCCTCTTTGATAGAGGGAGCCTTCTAGGAAGAGATATGCGCTTGCCTTCTTCATGAGTCTCCTCTTCTGAGCCTTCATGAAGTCTTGTGGAAACTCGCCCTCCAAAATGTAGCTAATAATGGGAGTCAATGACTCCAATCCCTGGTATCTCGGTTGCTTGACAGCTCCTGCCACCATGATGACCTGCACTTCTCTCTCAACACATGTAACTGCTTGTTGTGCAAGTAAATCGGCATCTTCATTTTGTTTCCTCGGAATATGATATAGTTGCACTTCTTCAAATTGATTAAACATCTTACGAATGGCATGAAATTTTTTCCTTAAGCTTTCATTCTTGCATGCCCAAATGCCTAAAATCAGTTTAACAATGAGAAGTGCATCTCCCTTTACCATGAGACGTTTTATCCCTTGGCCAATGCACATCTTCAAACCATGAAGTAGTGTGTCGTATTCAGCTTCATTGTTGCTAGTTGAACCTGGTAGATTGACCTTCTCTTTCATGACCACCTCTCCACTTGGGTTGAGCAACACTAGCCCTCCCCCTGCTTTCCCTGTGGCTCGTCGAAAAGCTCCATCAAAGAACAAGGTAAAAGCATTGGGAATACTTTTTGGTGGTGGCAATGGTAGGGTCTTTACTTGAGGCACCTTAATTTCCTTCTCATGTACCCTATAAGTGAGAATCCCTGCCAATTGTGCACGCATAATATCTTCTACCTTGAAAGAGTATTGAAACTCTTGCAACTCCATAATCCACTTTGAGATCCTAGTACTAAGATTCATTTGAGATGACACCCAAGGGAACAAATTCTCTGCGGTGAGGATTACAAAAGGTTTTGGGAGCAAGTAGGATCTAAACTTTCTCACCGCAAACATGAGAGAAAGCATCATGAGTTCTGCTTCTGTGTAGTCTCTCTCCAAAGCATTCATGACCCTACTAGCAAAGTAGATGGGTCGCATCCTTGTACTATGGGGATCTTGTTGTAGCAACACGGCACCAATTGTTTCCCTTCCAACACTAGAGCTAACAAAGAATGTGTACTCCCAACAAGGAGGCATGAGTGTTGGTAGCTCTGACAAAATGACTTTAATGTTACAAAAATACTCTTCAAGCTCATCAGACCATGCAAATTCTATTTGTTGTGTCAACTTTTGCAAAGGATGAAGCAACTCCGAGGCTAAGTGAATGAAGCGTGACATATACTTCACCTTCTGAATGAAAGAGATGACCTCCTTAAGACTCTTCGGTGATGGGAGCTCAATAAGAGCCTTTGCCTTTGAAGGATCCACCTCAATGCCTTTATAGGAAACCTTGTGACCGAGCAAGATCACTTCATCCTCACCTATGTGGCACTTGTCGGGGTTGAGTTGACCTCCCATGTCATAGAGCTTCTTTAAACCTTCTTCTACCCTTTGTAGATGCAATGATTTTGAGCTATAAATGCAGAAATCATCAATGAACACCCTAATTGACTTTCCAAAGAATGCTTGAAACACCATGTTCATGAAACGTTGGAATGTTGCAGGAGCATTTGCCAGACCAAATGGCATGACTCTAAAAGCATAACAACCCCAAGGAGTGATAAAGGTTGTTTTCAATTGATCTTCCAATGCGATACCTATTTGAAAGTAGCCTGAGTAGCCATCACACACAGTGTACTTCTCATGACCAGCTACCTCATTTAGTATCTCATCCTGAAATGGGAGGGGAAAGTGATCTCTTTTTGTTGCCTCATTGAGTGGACGGTAATCCACACACACCCTCCACTTTCCGTTTTTCTTAGGAGTGACAACAACTGGAGAGACCCACTCTGAATTCTCCACTGGATAAATGAAACCTGCTGCTAGAAGCTTTCTTACCTCCTTGAGTAAAGCCTGCTCCTTGATGACTCCTAGCCTTCGTAGCTTCTGAGCCTTAGGTGTGGCCTCTGGCTTCAACTCAATTTTGTGTTGAACAACATCTACTCCACGCACATCGGTGTAGTCTTTAGCAAAAATCCTAGGAAATTTCCTTAGCACACATTTGAACTCCTCTCTTTCATCCTTTGTAAGTGTTGTTGATAGAATACCTTCCAGCATCCCTTCATCTTGAACACCTTCGTTCTCTTGAGGACCTACCTCCTCCAAGCCTTGAAAAGAGGTCTCTTGGTTGCTTGGCTTAAACCTTACCCCCATGACTTCGATGGAAGACTCCTCTTCAGTAATGCTGCCGCTACTTTCTTCTTCTGAAGTGCTATCGGTCCAACCTTCTTCCGTCTCACTTTGAGATGATTCTTCATGGAGCTCCTCTTGGCGTTGCTCCTTCATGTCAAAGACAACCTTCTTATGATTGTCATTCTTGCAAATTAATTTCCCACTCTCCCAATCCTGCAAAGCTCGCATTTTCATTAGCCATGGTCTCCCTAGGATAAATGGGTAACCATTTCCTTTGGTAGACATGACATAGAAATCCACTGCCTTCTTAATGCCAAAGGCCTCCACAAAAACATTTTTACAAATGCCTACGCACCTAGCCTTGCTATTGTTTGCCATCTTGACCTTAATTTCAGGTGTCTCATGGATGTGCATGCTTAGTTTCTGCATGAGCCCTTCTGTCATGATGCAAATTTGTGCACCCCCATCCACTAGACCTTTCCTAACCAATCTTCCTTTTATGTAACAATCTAGCACAGGTGTAATATCCTCGCTCATTTCAGCATGTGCAATTTTTACAGCAGGAAAACTCTCTTTTACCTTTCTCCTAGTGCTAACTACCTTTGTTAAATCCCTCCTAACTTGTGGGCATAATGCAAGAAACTGAGGCCATGAGATATCAGGACCCTTACCTCGCATGTCTTCCAACAGGTTGTATGGAGCCATACCATGTCCAAGAGGGAAGTCTTGGAGATTGATACGACGTCGAGTCCTCTTAGCTTCTTTGGTCTCCTTTGCCTTCTTGCCTTGTCCATGGTCACTCTGTGATGTGACTCCTTCTTTCTCTTTACCTTTCCCTCGGCCACGCTTAATGCCATTGGCTTCCATGTCAACCTCATTTGAATTTGTCACCTCTACCACATGCACATTTGGATCTGGCAAAGGTGGAACTCCTTCTACCCCTTGTGGAGGTGGTCTTGGTCCATTTGGCCTTTGTAGAAGCCTTGGTTGTTGACCAGCTCCTTCTCCTGCATTCATCACTGGGTAATTCAAGTTAGGTCTCCCTGGCTCTCCATGGGGCCAAGGACAATTATACATCCCATGTCCAGACTCTCCGCAATTCCAACATTGCAAGACTCTCCTAGTTCGTGGCTCTCTCTCTTCTGACTTCTTTGCTTGTCCCTTTGGACCTACAGCTTGTGCAAGGTGAATTGACAGGCTGCTTAAAGATTCATTTAACTTCTCAATCACTTCAGCCGTTACATCAGGAAGCTCCCTAGATGTTGATGCTTGTGACTTACCTTTGGGTCTAAGACCTTCTATTGGAACCTCTCCCCTTAAGCACTTGAGTTTCCTATATTTCTCAGCAGCCCTAGTTTCAGCTGCATCAAAGGTAGCAGGTGCACCCGCCTCAACTTTTACCTTAAGGTCAGGAAAGAGTCCGGCTATGAACCTCTCCTTCTTTAGAAATTCTGCACCATCACCAGGGTTAGCAACATTTCGTATCCATAGATCCCAAAGACGTAGAAACTCTTGCTTGTACAAGTAGTAGTCATCTAAGTCTTTTTGCTTATGAGAAACAATGTCTTGCCATAATTTTTGAGTGTTTTGGGGATCAAAGAAGTATTTCTTGAAACGATTCAAAACTTTTGTGTAATTCCCCTTAACTTCCTCAGGCAAAGAGTCAAACCAAGTGCTAGCATCTTTCCTAAGGACCACCTCAAACATTTCTACACGTTCTTGATCGGTTACTATCCTCTTGATACGGCAAGACATCTTGAAATTTGCTAAAAATAATTCTGCATCCTCTCCAGGCTCTCCAAAGAAAAGAGGATATCCAGACATTTGGCGTTGGCTCTCCATTATTATGAAAGATTACAACACAAGTTACAATAAGGGATACAATAGAGATTTAGAACCACTCGCCTGCAAATGAAGAAGTAAGAAAATACCACTCTAGGTTTTCTTCTTCAGCTATCCAAGCTTCAATGAGGTCTCGATTTGTTTGATCAAAACAAAAAGGTAGACTATTGATGAGCTCTAAGAAGGGTTGAAATTCTTCAAAGCTAAGGCGATAAACATAAATCTCTAGAACTTCATTTTCTGGATCCAAAAGAGCAACCACGTCCCAAGTGATAAATTGCACTTGTTCTATAATTCCCAACGCACAAGCGGTTTGTATAAAAACTAGATCTTCATGCTCGTCGAAGGCCGTGAGAAAGTAGCAATTGACTAGGAGCTCCTTTCCTTCGAGTTCCACACAGTCGGAGTGAGGCAACCTTCTCACAATTTCATAAAGAACATCCTCATCAAGTCCAATCAAGTTTGCAAGATTTAAAGACTCCACTTGTGCTACAAAATTCCTGGACAAAAACTCCTTAGGATTATGGTTAAGTCATTCAAAAGCATAAAGAGATTTACAATGTCTCTATGAACAAAGTGTCATAGAAAGTAGAGAAGGATGAGAATTTATACAAATTTGCAATCTTCTCTATGCTCTCTTTATTAAGACAAGCTCTGAATAGCTCCCTATCTCCTTTGTTGAAAGCGAAAGGAAGACTATTAATAAGACGCAAATGAGGGAAAAATTCACCAAATGTGAGTCTATGAAGCATGAACTCTGGCCGCAAGTTTCCTGAAGAGTCTTACTCAATGGTGAAATGCACTCGCCAAACGGCAAATTTCACTCTATTTACCAATCTTAGGGCACACACTAGTTGGATGAATGCGCGGTCTTCCTTAGTGCCCAACAACAAGAGGAAAATGGAATCCACGCGTAGGACCTACCGTCTTAACTTCACCACCCTCTTGTTATGAGAGAGACGCCTTACTACTTGCTCCTGCAACTCAATTGGTAATAGAGCTAGATCTCTAAGGATTGAACTTTCACTGCACACACATTCCCAGTTAGAACAAATGATCGTTTTTTGTTTCTTGTAACAACTTGGACAAAGAAAAAACAAACATACACACTATTTTGCCGGGCTGCACTTCATTTTAAAATAAAATGAACACATGTACATCAAAAGAAGTGTGGTAGTTGATGAGAGGTAGAATGACAGGGTTTGGTGATGCAAGAATTTCTCCTACTCTTTGGGCATCAAACATGAACACCATTCGTTGTTGAATGTCATAAAATCTAATATCTAACTAACCCAAATGATTTTCTCATATTAAATTGATCACTTAATGTGGGAGAATAAACGGGAACAAGTGTTAAGATATAGGTATGTGCTTATAGATCTATCTCAACACGGGGCCAATGGTAAAGGGGCCCAAAAGGGAGATGGTCTATCAAAGAGCAAGGCTAACCGATGGAGCATAAGACCTTAGGGTTAGCTTCATTGAAGACGTCAAATAAATGTCTGTAAAAGTCCTTTGACCTTAAGTAAGCTAGGGCTGAGCTTGAGGTGGGAACCCGGCCCAAGCTCGAGGTGCTTGTCCTGCTTGAGGTGCTTGTCATGCTTGAGGTGTTTTTCATGTTTGAGGTGCTTGATTAAGATGCTTGAGGTGCTTGACTGGCTCCATGCTTGAGGTGCTTGACTTGCTGCATGATTAAAGTACTTGAGGTGCCTTGAGAAGCTTGCCTGAGATGCTTGTGGGAACACCCCCTAGTTCAAGTGCTTTGTCATGCTTGGTGAGTAAGGTGCTTGATCACCTAAAAGTCAAAAGCATTCCTACAAGAGGGGGGGCGAGCCCTTTTCCTAGGGGCTAGAGAGAGAACACCCACTCGCACACACAAGGGAAGCCCAACTTGAAGAGGCAGCAAGGACACATGTCAGGCCCCTACCCATGTTACCTTCATGTGTTGCTTGAAGCCTATTGGCTAGGCTTCAAAGGGGTCCAATGATAAATTACATGAATTATCTAATTGTTTTAGCATTTATCAAGTCCTCTCTCTCAAAGGGGAAAGGGGGACACTTGTCCCAAGGCTACCCATGTTGCTTGTAATGGCTCCTGCTTGTGATTGGCTAGGCCTGGAGGGGTCCAATGAGCTTCAGGCATGAGCTACAAGGGGGGGTCGACCCAAGCAAGCTAGGGGGGTGCCTAGGGGGTATACTCACCCACACACACTCACAAGCACTCTCATTGTGTGATATGAAAAGTGCAAGAGCTCCCTCTCCAAGCAAGTAGAGGTTGAGAGCCTACACCAACACTCTTGGCTATGGAGTGCAAATCCAACCAAGAGCCATGCTTCAATGCTTAAGCTTGCCATCTCCTTCTTCTTCATTACTATGCTATTATGTATGCTAGCAACAAGAGTATGATAAGTGAGGAACTAATTCTTTCTCCTACGAAATGTTTCTTCTTCCTCTTCCCTACCCTCATTCCCTGCTAGCTCTCTCCACCTTCGAAGGTGTTTGAGGTCTTGGGACTGAGGCTTGGGATAGTTAAAGCTTTCTTCAAGTTTATGTTATGTTTGTGGTGCATGAAGCCTTCCATCTTCATGGCATCACCTAGGTCACAAGGAACACAAAGACTGTATTTTAACAAGTCTCTCTTTAAGGGAGAAATCATAATACAAATGCCTATTGGAGGGGGGACCGGCTCCACATAAATCCGGTCCTCAATTGTTGTCATGTTCTCTAAACTCTCTCTCTTGCAAAAGTATTGTCTATGCCAAGTTAACTAATTGCTATGATTATGTTGCTATCTTCAATTATGTCTACCCGCTATGCTCACAAAATCATTTCTTGAAAGTACTCTCATTAAATTCCGCTATTCTCAAATTGAATAGGCAAATTCCATTACATTGGTATCAGAGCATTTGGTTTCTCTTTTCTTGCTTAAGAAGAGAGGTCCTTAAGTAGCCTATAAATGGTTGATGTTGTTAATTATAATAGAGTAAGTGGAATTGGGATCTAATACCGGTTTTGTTAAGCCCACTATGTGGGGGATGGTGCACACCTCGGGAGCTTTGGACTTAATAATGGAGTCTTTTTAGACTTGCCTACGGCTTTACCATTATTGAGCCATAAGAAGTCCGAAAGGAGCTAGCCCTTGGCAACTCTGCTATGTTAGACCTACTCCTCTACTCTCTATAATTAACCACTTTGAGCCGTGGGTGTAGATACTTAAGTGCCGATTTTCAAAGGCTAAGAGGAGTGGCAACTAAGGTTTTGAATTGCCAAAGCATACACTAAGTACATACATAAAATTTTGTTAACATGGCTGACAATAATCAAGAGAGTAGAATGAACATTGATAGCTTTGACTTTGCACATGAAGGTGCTAATGATGATGCTCCCATGTTTGTGAATTATCTTGTGACTAGGTTGCAACAAGCTATGGGCAACCCTACCTTGCAAGCCGAAGTTACTCAACAACTTCGTGCCTATGGAATTTCCCTTCCTCTCCAAGAGGAGAGAGAGCTTAGGAGGCCTCTTGAAGAGACCCCCAAAAGAAGACTCTCTCCCATTCGAGAGGAGGAATCCAAAGAGAAAGAAAGCAATGAAAGTCTAAGTTCTTCTGAAGATGTGGCTCCACGAAGAAGGCGGTCTAGACGATCGCCTACTCCTCCCAAGAGGAAAAGAGCAACCCATAGTCCTTCTCCTCATCACTCTCAAAGGCAAGAGAGGAAACAAAGGAAGAAAAGGGCTAGGAAGAGGTCACCCTCTTCTCCTTCTTCTTCACCTTCCTTCTCTTCCGATGAAAGTTATGGCTATTCTCCTAGAGAATACAAGAGGGGAGGACATCGCAAATCATTTCCTGCATGGCGAAGGTCACAAAAGCTAAAGAAGTTCAAGGAGGGAGGAAAGAGTATCTCTTTTCTCACCTACGATGGCACCTTTGGTGCTACCGACAAAGTGTTGGCCTTCATCCAGCAATTTGATGCGGCCTTTGGGGACGAGGGCTTCACAGAGTCCTCCAAGCTACGCCATGTAGCTATGCACTTCCAAAAATCAGCTCGTCAATGGTGGGCTAGCCTTCGTGGCAATGGAGAAGCCCCAAAGACATGGAAAACTCTATGAGTTTCCATCATGAAGCAATTTCTTCCAAGCGATACTAAAGATAAAGTTCTTACCGAATGGCGCGGCTTGAAGCTCCTCTCTCATGAGTCTATCAACAAGTATGTAGATAAGTTTTGGGATTTACATCTCAAAGCTACTGTCTTTCAAAAGATAGACTTTGCCGAGCAAAGACAGCAATTCTGTGCGGGATTACCTGAAGAGATGGCCGAATATATCAACTCTCAACGGCCCGGTACTATTACCGAAGTAATCCACCACACCATGGTTGCTTCACGCATCAATTTCCATCGAGGGGCTAGACGTAATGTCAAGCCCATGGAAAACAAAGATAAAAATGATGCAAAGGGGAAATCCAATGGTCAAAATAATTCCCAAGGCACTTCCAACAACAACAACAACAACAACAATCGGTCCAAGGAGAAGGGAGTTTACAAAGGTAAAAACAAACTCTCTCCTGAAGAGCTTGAAGCTTTTCGCAAGGACCATAAGTGTTTCAAGTGTGAGGAGCAAGGACATGGCTATCGTTCTTGCCCCAAGAAGAATACTCGCAATGAGACTCCTAGGGCTTCCACCATCGAAGCTCCAAAAGAGGATGTTCATTGCAAAGGATCATCACTCTCCTATGCTTGGGGAAAGGTAAGAGAGCATGATGCCTTCATCTTGTTTGACCCTGGCTCTACTCTCAACTTCATATCAATAGAGTTGGCCACCAAGTTGGGCATTCAAGCTTTTGAGATGGGAGATATAGTAACAGCTGATGCAGCTTTCAAGGGACAACAAGCCTCCGTTACTCCCTTGATTGGGAAGTTGAGGCTTCATGTCCAAAGCTATGTCGACAAAGAAGACTTCTTCATCTCTCCCCTCCAACATCAGGATGTTATCCTAGGGGCACCATGGTTTGATCGCATGGCTGCCAACATGAAGTTCCCTGAAAGGAGAATTTACTTCACCTACAGGGGAAAGAACATGTATATAGATGCTAGTGAGCGTGGTCGCACTATTCCACTTGTAAATCCTCTTTCTTTTGATAAATCAATGAAGAGCTCAGTTTCTGCGTACATGATTTATGTCAAAGAGTCTCTAAAAGCTAATAATGTTTCATCAAATGAAAATGATAGGAATCAAGAAGAGTTAGACTTGTCTACTTTTCTAAAAGGATTCCAAGATGTGTTCATCGATGATATCCCTATGGACCTACCTCCAAAACGAGGGGATGATGACCATCGTATTGAGCTCCTTCCAGGAAGCTCACCGCCTAACAAACCTCCTTATCGAGTCTCACAAGCTCAACAAGGGGAGATCATGAGGCAAGTACAAGAGCTGGTAGACAAAGGGATGGTGAGGCCTAGTTCCTCTCCCTTTTGTTCTCCAGTCCTTCTAGTGCAAAAGAAAGATGGTACATACCGTATGTGTGTGGACTATCGATCACTAAACCATATCACTATCAAAAACAGATTTCCCGTACCTCGGGTAGAAGATCTGTTTGATAAGCTACAAGGCTCTACCTACTTCAGTAGGATTGACCTTAAGAGTGGCTATCATCAAATAAGGATAGTGGATGAGGATATCTTAAAGACCGCGTTTCGCACAACATTTGGTCTTTATGAATATCTAGTCATGCCTTTTGGCTTGACTAATGCACCAGCTACGTTCAATCGTTTGATGGAGAAAATTTTTAGACCATATCGAAAATTCACTGGAGTGTTCTTCGATGATATCATCATCTACTCCAAGTCTTTGGAGGAACATAAGCAACATCTCCAAGTGATTTTTCAAGCCTTGAGGGAGAACAAACTTTTTCTCAACCAAAAGAAAAGTGAATTCTTCCTTCAAGAGATTCAATATCTAGGCCATATTATCTCTCACGATGGTATTCGTATGGATCCATCAAAGTTAGAGGTAATAAAATCATGGCCTAACCCAAGGAATCTACATGAGCTAAGAAGCTTTATTGGTATGTGTGCACACTATAGACGCTTCATAGCAAAATTCTCTGAAGTAGCAGGACCACTACACGACTTAACCAAAAAGAACATTAAGTTTGTATGGACTGCTAAGGAGCAAAATTCTTTTGAAAAACTCAAAGAGAAGCTTACTTCCCAACCAGTCCTCGTGCTTCCGGATCTCTCAAAGCCATTTGAGGTCCAATGTGATGCTTGTGGTGATTGCCTTGGAGCGGTTTTTCTTCAAGAAGGGCATGCCACAGCATATGAGAGCCGAAGGCTCAATGGGGATGAACAAGTCTTGGGCATTTATGAGAAAGAGATTTTAGCTGTCCTACATGCCTTAGACACATGGAAGCACTACCTATTGGGGACTCCATTTATCCTACGAACCGACCACCAAAGTCTCAAGTATTTCATGACGCAAACCAAGCTTTCCGACAAACAAATGAGGTGGGCAAATTTTCTTTCGCAATTTAATTTCCATATTGCTCACATAGCTGGTAAGCACAATCAAGTTGCCGCTGCACTTTCACGACGACCAAAAGTTAATGCGGTGTCTATAGCTACTCACAATGATCTATCCTCTATGATAGATGAGTATGCTACTGACCCTGACTTTAGAGACATAATGTCAGCCCTTGCTTTGGGGAAGAAAGAGGAACCATTCACCTTGCAGGATGGTTATCTTCTCCACGGCAATAGGCTATGTGTTACCCATTCCCTTCGTGAAAAGGTTATGTATGAATCCCATGCTCCCCCATATGCAGGGCATAGAGGTATTCAACCTACTCTCCAAGGAGTAGAGACGTATTTCTATAGGCCTACCATGAAAGTGGACATACAAGAGTATGTTTCAAAATGTGTAGTATGCCAAAAGACCAAGTATGATAGAGGGAAGCAACCTGGATTACTCCAGCCATTGCCTATTCCAAATTCACCATGGGAGAGTATATCCATGGATTTCATCTTTGGATTACCCAAGTCTATCCATGGGAATACAGGAATATGGACAATAGTCGACAGGTTTAGCAAGCAAGCACATTTTATTCCTGTCAAAAAGACTATTAAGGCACATCAAATGGCAACTCTCTTCATATCTTAGATTTTCAAACACCATGGATTACCCACATCCATCGTGTCAGATAGAGATCCTAGAATGACCAGTAATTTTTGGAAAGGTCTCTTTGAAAATCTAGGAACAAGATTGAATTTCTCTTCGGCCTATCACCCACAAACAGATGGCCAAAGTGAGATAACCAATCTTACGATACTCGATCTACTCAAGACTTATGTTACCGAAGTAGATCAACGCTCACAATGGGAAAAGTATTTACCGCTAGTAGAGTATGCCTACAATACTACTGTACATACTTCTATGGGCAAAGCACCTTTCGAGATCATAGAAGGAAGACCTAAAAGTCCCTTGCTACTGAAAGTACATGGGAAGATCTTCGCCGCCGATGAGTATAGCTGTGACCTACAAGAATCTTTTCAAAATATTAGGGAGGCTATAGCCATCTCTCAACAAAGGCAAAAAGCTGCTGCTGATAAGCATAGAAGAGCCTTAATGTTCAAAGAAAATGATTGGGTCTTACTCAAGTTTCCTAAGGCTCGATTAAGGCAAACGACGGGCAAAAATCCTACGGGCCATCAAAAGTATTATGCTAAACTAGCAAAAAGATACTATGGTCCTTTCCAAATCTTGAAGCCTATCAATGAGACGGCTTATCAACTCAAGTTGCCCAACCATTGGCTTATACACAATGCCTTTCATGTAAGCTTACTTAAGCCCTACAAAGGAGAGCCACCAATTGAACCAATTATTGAAGACCCTCCCGAAGTTGAAGACCAAGAAGAGGTGCTACAACCCGAAGCTATCCTTCGGCATGAAGACAAGGTACTACGACATGGTAAGATTATCCGACGGTATCTTATTAAGTTCAAAAATTATCCTTTTGAAGATGCTAAATGGATGCAAGGAGTACAACTTAAGGATAGTATGAACCTTGTCAATGCTTACAATGCTACATTAGAGTAAGAAAATGTACAAATTTCTTTTAAATAACTCATGTTTTTGTCTTATATGACTAGTCCTCTTTTTAATTGTGCACAAATTTAACTAGTATGCATGCTTAGAATCATGTTTGTGATGACGACGTCTCTCAAACACCAAGTAGAATTTGTCACTCTGCTATGGGAGAATGAAATGGACTAAAGAGCAGACATGCTTGCGGCAGCTATGTCTCCCAAGCACCAAATGGATTAGTCATCCATCTTGGAAAGATGTCGTAGGGTAAAAAGGGATCCTTTACCCGCTAAGTACGATTGACTAATGACTAAGACTTTATCTCTTCTACCTCATAGTCGAGGACGACTATGATTTCAAGAGAGAGGTAATGTCATAAAATCTAATATCTAGCTAACCCAAATGATTTTCTCATATTAAATTGATCACTTAATGTGGGAGAATAAACGGGAACAAGTGTTAAGATATAGGTATGTGCTTATAGATCTATCTCAACACGGGGCCAATGGTAAAGGGGCCCAAAAGGGAGATGGTCTATCAAAGAGCAAGGCTAACCGATGGAGCATAAGACCTTAGGGTTAGCTTCATTGAAGACCTCCAATAAATGTGTGTAAAAGTCCTTTGACCTTAAGTAAGCTAGGGCTGAGCTTGAGGTGGGAACCCGGCCCAAGCTCGAGGTGCTTGTCCTGCTTGAGGTGCTTGTCATGCTTGAGGTGTTTTTCATGCTTGAGGTGCTTGATTAAGATGCTTGAGGTGCTTGACTGGCTCCATGCTTGAGGTGCTTGACTTGCTGCATGATTAAAGTACTTGAGGTGCCTTGAGAAGCTTGCCTGAGATGCTTGTGGGAACACCCCCTAGTTCAAGTGCTTTGTCATGCTTGGTGAGTAAGGTGCTTGATCACCTAAAAGTCAAAAGCATTCCTACAAGAGGGGGGGCGAGCCCTTTTCCTAGGGGCTAGAGAGAGAACACCCACTCGCACACACAAGGGAAGCCCAACTTGAAGAGGCAGCAAGGACACATGTCAGGCCCCTACCCATGTTACCTTCATGTGTTGCTTGAAGCCTATTGGCTAGGCTTCAAAGGGGTCCAATGATAAATTACATGAATTATCTAATTGTTTTAGCATTTATCAAGTCCTCTCTCTCAAAGGGGAAAGGGGGACACTTGTCCCAAGGCTACCCATGTTGCTTGTAATGGCTCCTGCTTGTGATTGGCTAGGCCTGGAGGGGTCCAATGAGCTTCAGGCATGAGCTACAAGGGGGGGTCGACCCAAGCAAGCTAGGGGGGTGCCTAGGGGGTATACTCACCCACACACACTCACAAGCACTCTCATTGTGTGATATGCAAAGTGCAAGAGCTCCCTCTCCAAGCAAGTAGAGGTTGAGAGCCTACACCAACACTCTTGGCTATGGAGTGCAAATCCAACCAAGAGCCATGCTTCAATGCTTAAGCTTGCCATCTCCTTCTTCTTCATTACTATGCTATTATGTATGCTAGCAACAAGAGTATGATAAGTGAGGAACTAATTCTTTCTCCTACGAAATGTTTCTTCTTCCTCTTCCCTACCCTCATTCCCTGCTAGCTCTCTCCACCTTCGAAGGTGTTTGAGGTCTTGGGACTGAGGCTTGGGATAGTTAAAGCTTTCTTCAAGTTTATGTTATGTTTGTGGTGCATGAAGCCTTCCATCTTCATGGCATCACCTAGGTCACAAGGAACACAAAGACTGTATTGTAACAAGTCTCTCTTTAAGGGAGAAATCATAATACAAATGCCTATTGGAGGGGGGACCGGCTCCACATAAATCCGGTCCTCAATTGTTGTCATGTTCTCTAAACTCTCTCTCTTGCAAAAGTATTGTCTATGCCAAGTTAACTAATTGCTATGATTATGTTGCTATCTTCAATTATGTCTACCCGCTATGCTCACAAAATCATTTCTTGAAAGTACTCTCATTAAATTCCGCTATTCTCAAATTGAATAGGCAAATTCCATTACATTGAAAATGGATCTTTCTACTAATTGCAACGTTTATTCTAATGTGTGGAGTAAAATGAAAGGGAAAAACCTCTATTCCTGGGCCATTATCCATGGCCTATGCATGTCCTAATGCTTAAAATAACACAAAAATATAGACGTTCAAGCTAATATCATACCTAATGAGAGGCAAAATAAAAGGATTTACCGAAGTGTTTATCTCGGCTAACCTAAGAGGACCTAAAATTCTACGAATTACTCGCTGAAATTGCAACTTAGTACTAACAATTATGTGTACCTTTTGCCTTGCAATGGGAATGAAGGCATCATACAAATTCTCGTGATTCATGCAAGCTACTTGATTATGCTAAAGGTTGAGCCTTCACAAAACATACACAAGCCGTCCTCAGTGGGGGCATCAATTTGAGGCGGTCTGGGGCGGGCAACAAGAAGAGTGGCCTCCAAGCACTCTTCTAGGCTCCCATGCTGCTCAATTGGGTTGGGGTTGGAAAAAAACAACAAACACACACACAAACCCGCAACCTAACCCTACACAAATTTGGGGCACCACCTAGTTTTGGATGCGAACTAGGACGCGTAGAGAGAGAGAGAGAGAGAGAGAGAGAGAGAGAGAGAGAGAGAGAGAGAGAGAGAGAGAGAGAGAGAGAGAGAGAGAGATAGTGCTCGGGCTGCTTTGAAACGTATCGGCAATGATCAAGCAAACACAACTATATATTTAAGGAAGAGAGAGAAAGGGGGAGGGGGTGCTTGTTGCATTAATACCTTCTTACAAATCTGTCATGACAAATCAAAGTGAGATTACTATTTGTTCAACATAGCTTGCGTAAATTTCACCACAACACATCACAAGAAAAGCCACCCCAATCACTGTCTTAAGGCCAGGGGAGTCATCTCCACCCTGTCGCCCTCTTACAGTATGTGGGATTTATGGCTAGATTAATGACAACACCAGAGACAAGATATCAAGAACTTAACAAAAAACACCAAGATACTTACGCATCATTGTTGTCCATTACTTCACGTTGGAAAGGAGACAAAGTATCCAAGCTTAGTCTAAATCCACCCTCCTTGATTCAGCAAATGTTGGGCTTACACTAGTAGGAGAAATGATAGATTTTGTACTCTCAATTGAATGATCACACTCTCTCTTACAATGGCATAGAGTTCCCTTGCTAATCACCCCTAATACAACACATGCACATGCATAAGACAATGAGCTTCCACTCAAGAGCTCCTTCTAGAGAGGTTGAGCTTGGCTTCTCAAGCTATAGCATAGTGCTCTTGCTTATGGCTCCCCCTTTTGTGCTAGCCACACCCTCTTTTTATAGCAATTTTGAAGGCTAGGGTTACTCCTCTAACCATGGTTGGGTTAGATTTTCAGCCATTTATCTAATTTCTTTTGCTTGGAATTATCAAGAAGTTGGTGGGGAAAGAGAGAGGAGAGAAATGGAGGTGATAGGACTTTTCATAGTGGGTTAGTGTTAGTAGAGTTAGTATTAATTTACAAATGGAATTGGATATTTACAATGGGAGTATCCATGTAGGATACAAATAAGGAAGAAAAACTCTTAAGAGGTAAGAAAAGGTGGATTCCTTACAAGGTTGATGCTCCAAGCGTCTTGAGTAGGGCCAATTTTGACGCTTGTTGACGGTACATTTTTTCTCCACTCTTGACCTTCCTTGAGAGACAAGGTAATTGAAGCTGAGTAATCAACCACCATGATGCTGTCTTTTAAGAGAAGAGGCTGAATTTTGTGGTTTTTTTGATAGATATGGGTAAATTGAAGGAGGAAAAATGAGACTAGGTGGTCAATTTTGGAATGGAATTGTGTGTGGGAGGTATGAGTTCACCATGGTTTCTCTTATTCTTCAAGGTTGAGGAGAAGGTGAGTAGGGTGCAGAGAGGAGTGGTGAGAGAGGTGGGGATGATGAGTGGAGAAGTGTGTGTGAAAGAGGAAAATGATAAAGTGGAAGAGAGAGTGTGGCTGCATAGCATGGGAAAATTGGGGTCCACTAATAAAATCATAGCTCACAGCTCGTAGCTCAAAAAAATATGAAAAAATTTGAGGCAAAAGTTCAGCCCACGAGCTACAACTTTTGTTTGTATCACCTTTTCAAATTCGGAGAGCAAATGAACTTTAAAAATTCAGCAAAACCGACCGTGTTTTTCCACTGCACAAGGTCCTTGTGGGGTCCTTCTTTGGATGATTCTTTTGAATACCTCCAAGAGTGAGCCCTCCATAGTGCATGTATGCATGCCACCTACCCTTGACCTTATTTGGTAGGTCTATAATTGAAGATATTGTTGAGATTATGATATAAGTGAATAGTACAACTAAGAAAATCAAATATTGAGGGGTCTAAAAAATATGTACAAGTCAAATATAAATAATATAAGTGGAAAAAATATAAAGGGGTCAAAAGAAATCTCTCATTATGAGGCTACCATAAAAAGATAAATATTTTTGGTGTTCTAATTTTTTAGAAAAAAAAAACAAAATAGATGTAGGAAGGGAAAAATCACAATAGTGAAAAAATATACACATAAATAAAACTAGTTTTTTTGGATTTTTGTTGGGGTAGAGTCACACCAAATATAAGAGAAGCTTACATGAAAATATTTCTATATGGAATAAAGAGTATGAAAAATGGTAAGAAAAAATTGTGGTAATGGTGAGGCAATGTACAGAGCATAAATAACACACACCTAGGTAGAAATATTTAAATAAATACCAAAATAATTATGAAAAAAACTTTTATTTAGGCCCTATATACAAAGAAATATTTACATACGCATGGGCCATAATATACTTATATTTTTTATTTATTTTTATTGTTTTGGCTCAACTAGCCCAATGACTAGCTAATTGAGGGTTTTCTAAGAAGATATGGGAAAAGTCCCGTGACTCACGCACGCCTATGTACAATGAAATGGTAGGGATAGCCACAGTGTTTGGGTGATTTTGGTAGGGTGAGGTAACTCACTGTGGCAATTACAAAGAGCCAAAAAACGGCTATCAACAGCATCAAGAAGCCCTAGAGGCGGTACTCCATACGCGGAGTTTTTCAGCAACACTTGCTTCCTTGGAGCCCCATCAACGACCAAAGCTCTGAACATGGACGAGGACGTGTAAGGATAAGGAAGGGAGGAATGTTTGGCAGACGAAGCAACGAAGCGATGGTCTCCAAAGAAAGAGTCACATTTTTCAGGGAATCTACATTTTTGCTAAAATCTTGACCTTTTGTAAAAGAGCTTCTCTAAGCTGAGAACTTGTAAAAGAATTTATGATTATTTTTCTAGGAGCAATTGCATATTAGAGAGCCAGTTAGAAGTTTAGGAACTTTTGGCCGGACAAGCCATTTGTAAAGACCTAAACTATAAAGGTCAACTTTTGTAAGTTTGAACATCATCTTTTTTATGAGAAATTGAGAAGACAGCGTATGTTTGAGAGCTTCTTCTTGCTCCGACTTGTAATCTTCGCTACTGTGGCTACGGAAATCCAAATTCAGATTCATTTATTGCATTGTGTTCCTCTTACTTTGCTCTTCCATTCAAGTGTAATCATTCAAGATTCGGTGCAGGTTTTTAACTACGAGTTTGAGACCTTAAATTGCTGTTTTGAATGTTTAAACGCGCATCTTATGTTGTTTTGACCCTAGGAAAGGCTTTAGGAACCCTAAAACAATCCTTTAGGATCACTTGTTCGCTATTTTTGCTAACATTGGGATGAACGATCGCGATCTTTGTACCTCTCCAGAATGCTGTGAGAGTGATAGGATATGCTCCTGATAATCCCCTGTAGCTTCCCTTCAAGTTTCGTGCGAATCCGACATGATTTGCATGGTAAACGGGCGTGATGATTGTAGAGTTGTGGAGAAGGACATAGGCAGATTACTTGTCTTTAGTGCGTATGATTTTCTTGCAGAGTTAGTAGTTGCATCTCATCAAGTTCACTTTATTAGGAATGACACCCTAGTGAGTTTCCATGCCTCATCCTGGTCGCTTCCCTTGTATTGATATTTTATGTTGATGCGTGAGAGCTATGCTATGGATGTCTGTCGCGGCAACCCGCAAACACCCTCTTTACACTTGAGTCCATGAGTGGTGGCTATCACTTCTTGTATGACGCTTTATAGGGTAAAAAGTTATTGGGAAAATATAACTAAAGCACTCTGCAAATAAAGATGGCCAAGAGAGATTCCTTGCCACCTTCTTCTCAATTTCCAAAATTCCAATCTACATAGCATCCATCTCACTGTTATTAAAAATAAAAAGACAACACCATAATCAGCCATTACATGCCTGTTATCCCAATTGTAATGCTAAACATTGTGTAATAGTAGAATGACAATTTTATAAATGTCATAAAAACTGGTAGTAAAAGTATCCGTGGTGACAGGTACAATGGAGCAGGAGTAGGAAGAGAGTGACCATACACAATTTAAAATGGAGATTTATTTGTAGCACCGTGAGTGGTATTGCTATAAGCAAGTTGTAGAATATGTTACCATACATGAGTTAGTGATGTTTGTGAACACACTTAGGATTGACAAGGCATTTTTCCCTCACTAGGAAGTTTTTCTCCCTCGTGCATAGACTTATCATAACAATATTTTAGCTTCTATATCTTCTTGATTGAATATATTTTAAAATTGATACCTGCTTTGGTTGTATAATGCCATTGAATATTTTTCGTGTTTTTCATCATGTTTCTTGCCTATTGATTGATGGTCAAGTTTATATATAATGCAAAGGGTGAGTGAGTGAGTGTGTGTGTGTGTGTGTGTGTGTGTGTGTGTGTGTGTGTGTGTGTGTGTGTGTGAGAGAGAGAGAGAGAGAGAGAGAGAGAGAGAGAGAGTTTGAAAGTCCAAACCGTGCTTATGAGAAAAATAAAGTACATTTGTGGAATATCCTCAATCATCTCAAAATAGGCAAATATGAAATGAATATGAAAGACTATACCTAATTTATAGTAAGCTAATGTTAGCTCAACCTAGAGTATACCTTGAGTGAGAGGGTGCTACTATGGGTTACAACCACGATGGAATAAGGCTCAAGCTAAAATCACTATATGTAATCTACCTACCTCCATATGGACTACAAAAGGTTTCAGGCCAAGGGTAGGACCGGGCAACAAGCCAAGGGCCAGGGACTGAGTGGCTGAGTGCGGCTAGGAGCCGAGGGCCAGGCATTAGTTAAGGGGCTCTACTTGCAAGGGCCAACGGCTATAAGTAGGGACGTTGGGAGGAGAATGTCATAATAATCAATATCTAATTCTCCTAAATGATTTTCTCATATTAAACTGATCATTTAATGTGGGGAAGTGCCAAGGGAGAAAAAGCTAGAATATTGGTTAAGTTAGCAGACCGGCCACAGTAGGGATCCAAAGGAGGGAAAATAGGGATCCAAAGGGGGGGCCATCTGCAAAAGAGCCATGTGAAACAATGGGCCAAAAAGACCCTAAGGTTCAGCCCATTAAGACTTCCAAAATGCTAAGGTTCCAAAATTCAAAGGTTGTGTCCAAAGGTCAACCCTAGGGAAAATTGGATGCTTAGTGTGTGCCCAAAAAGTCTTTCTACATCCCTACATGGGAGGGGGCGAGCCCCAAAGCTAGGGGGATGAGAGAGAAAGCCACACACACACACACAGGCTCCCTTTACACAAAGGGAATGAGGGACACATGTCAGCTCCCTAGGCCAGATGCCCACAAGGTGTGCCCAATTCCTATTGGAAGACCCTTGAAGTGGACCAATGAGAATTAAGCTAGAGTAAATCTAGTTTAATTAATTTAAAAACATTTAATAAAAGAAACCAATGAGAATTAAGTCTCCTAGAAGACTATTGGGCAGTCTCCCAAGGGGTCCAATGAGCATTCAGGAGCCCCATGGCTTGCCTGATTCCTATTGGCCAGGAGGCAAAGGGGTCCAATGAGAGTTTAGTTTAATTATTTAATTACCTAAAGCTCTCACAAAAGGGGAAAGGGGGACACATGTCTAAAGGCTATCACTTATGCTGCTTAATCCCTATTGGCTTGACCTGGGGAGGTCCAATGAGGCAAAAGCCAGACTTATTTAGCAGCTAGGGCTCGCCCAAGAGAGAGGGGGGGCTGATTTTTGCTTGGCATTCACACACACACTCTCACACTTGACCATGTGTGAAGGGAAAATACTCTATCTCCTCCCAAGCTTTAATGGAGAGCTCATCACCTACTCCAAGCTTGTGAGATAGAAGCCTACATCAACACTCTCTTGGCATGTGGATGCAAATCCAACCAAGAGCCAAGCTTCAATGCATGCTCATCTTCTCTACCAAGCTAATTACTAAGCTAAGCTATGCTAATATGAGTGATTATGTGAGGAGATGTACTTCTTTCTCGTAAGATACTTCTTTTTCCTCTCAATCTACTCTCATACCCTGCTAGCTCTCACCATCTTCGAAGGTGTGTGAGGTCTTGGGTCTGAGAACGGGGATAATTCAAGTTGTGTTTGATTAAGTGTTTTGCTTGGTGTATGAAGCTTCCATCTTCATTGCACTAGCTAGTCTTGAAGGAACACAAAGAATTGTATTGTACAATGTCTCTCTTGATGGGAGAAACCATAATACAAAGCCTTTTGAAGGGGGGACCGGCTCCATGCAAATCCGGTCCTCAACTGTTGTCAATAGCTTAATTGCTCTCTCTTTTGAAAGTATTGTCGATGCTATCTAACTAGGTGTTATGCTTTTTGTTGCTCTCTCCACCCAAGCACTCTTGTAATTCTCATTAGGAATCTATTCTAATGAAATGCCCACTATGTTCATGCTAAATTCCGCTACACATAAGATTTTAGGCCATTAAATGTTACAAGAACATTGTTCCAGTCCATCCTTTGCCCTTTCACTGGTATCAGAGAACAGGGGAGAAGGGGAGAGGGACAACTATAGAGGAGGGGTAAGGGAGGGATGCATGAATCTTGTATGTTCTCTCTCTCTCACTCTATCTCTCATGGAAGCTCGCATGGTTTCTCTCTCGTTCTCGGTCAATTCATGGAACACATCCCCTGTACAGCCGACGATAGAGGAACTGCACGCCGGTGAGAGGGGGAAAGACAAAAGGTGGACCTATTCCAAATGGCGCGGGCTTGCTGTCTACGGGGTCGCAGGTCTCTGAGGAGCAGTTCTCGACACATGCCCGACACATGGTAAGCATCACTTTTCTCGTCTGCTCTCTTTGTCTCTCTCAGCGCAAAGGCGGCTCACCATGGCTCATTGCAAAGCGTTTCTTTCATACACGGGTGCCCAACCTTGGGTTTTTTCAATTAAACCCTAAGTAAGGGTGCATGCCCACTCCGGGCACACACTCCTCAAGATCTCAACATCTTGCTTCGCCAAGCTCAGGGATATGAAGCTGTTGAGCTTCCAAATTATGAAGTAGGTGCAAGCAGTAGAGACACAGATTCTTTCAAATCGGTTGCCATATGGGTTCCACAATGACGAATTCTACCAATTGCGTTCGACAAGGTTTCGAGCAAGGCCACTAGGCAACGACAATGTCGATGCTCGGTTCGAGGTTCATAGAAGCTCGAACATCCTAGCTAGGCAATCAAGATGGCACATTTATACAAGTATGTTATGAGGTACGAAATCAATTTCGATTCTGTTTGCCAAAGTTTTCAAGTACGTGCTGAATAGTATGGCATGCAACGGCTATGTTTGATGCCATGATTTGAAAAAGCAAAAATTATCTCCTTGTGCACTATAAGCCCTCGTAATAGAAGCAAGGCTTGTGACTGTTACTCGCATCAACGAGAAAAGCTAGGTTTAATACCCACATTCTGGCAAGACACCTTTATGTAGGCTTCCTACGGTAAAGCAAGTACAAGCACGGCTTGTGGCTTGTCCAATATAAGTATTCGGCAAGGCCTATCAATCCTTTTAATTCACAAATCCCCCACAACTCCTTCTCTCTGATTTTGAGTTCTAGATTTTCAAGAGCATGGCTCTGTCCCTCTGTATATACATTGGGTGCAAGGTCACTCCATCACCCTTATATCTTGCCACAATGCGGGCACCACCCGTACATAAAGCCCATTGATTTCAACAGCTATGCCATGACTTCCAATGCCAAGGGTAGTGGTTACACAAATTGAGTTTGACATTTAATGACTAGATGTTAACCGCTATCTCTTTCAATATAGAGTAGTTGCATGACTCTCAATATGTTGCATGATTTGGCAAGGCCATTTTTCTATGCAAGCTCGACAAGGTCGACTCTCTTTGACATTTGTGCGTCAATAGATGCATTGGTTTGCTATAAGCACTCAAGAGAGTTATATCTCATCTTTCTAATGGACTTCTGGAAAGCAAGGCTTCATGTTAAGACATATTTCATAGCAGTTTTCTCCATTTGGAATATGCCATCAGCATACAAACCCGTGGAAACTTTGCAACATGTTTATGTGTTTGTTCAATAGATATTGGAATGAGCCGGATTCAAGTGAAATACCAGACACCTGGCCACAACTTGGCGACAAGGTTAGGAAATTTTCAGGTTCTGTTTGTTTTTGTCTATGTTTTGAAAGATCTCTCTGTTGTGCAAAGCAAGTGCTTGGGAAGACTCCATACGCAGTCTTTGTACAAATCATATTGCTTTCCCACTTTTCATGTGAAGCAAGGCTTCTCTTATGTGCAAAGTGTAATCGTGCACGACACATATACCAACGGCTCACATGGTTGAGACTCTTATTGATGCCAAGGGCTTCTGTCCCGCAACCCGCCAATCATTGCATACGCTTCCGCTATAACACTAACTACTCTGTTAAGGACAAGGTAAGTGACTAATTTCTTCAAAAAAAAATTATGTTTAATCATAGGCAAAGTGCCATACACATGCACCCTGATACAGACACGTTCACATACACGGTAAGTCAGTCAAGCTATGACTTACGATACCTCTCTCTGCGAGGGCGTGGTACAAGTACACTGGTGTACACTTATAGGATAAGCTAAGACACAAACATGGTATGCACTGGGTTATATGCACGAGGCATACAACACATTCAAATAAGGATTTTTCCTCATCCCAACATTCTCTCTCTCTCTCTCTTTCCAATTTCTATGCGAGAATGATGAAACCAGTCATGGTTTTATTGAAATATTTTTATGACAATAGGGTAACAGGAAGGGATATGAGCCAGCAGAAAGGGCTAAGAGCCATCTATTACCACCTATTTTTGCATGGCTAAGAGTGTTGGCATGGCTAAGAGCCATCTGTTTGTAGTCCATTAGTGATTGATTTCAAGGTTGAACACTTCTATCCGGTTACGTACCCATCGATTATGATGGACAAGCAAGAGTCTTGCCATTAGTGATTTTTTGGGCATTATTTTAGCACTACACATTTTGAGTGTGAAAATCACGTTGAGTAAAAAATGTCGGCAGTCTTTGTATATGAGTTAAAAAAGCTTGGTAGATCTATCACATACCTATTGAGGGATTTTTCAAAGAAGTTTGGACCTTCTTAGCAATGATTTGATTTACTTTCAAAAGAAAATAGAAATTTTTTTTCCATACGCACAAATTAATTATAGAAGATGGCAATGGAAAGACACCTTTAGACCTTCATTTAGCTATGTACTATTTTTTATCAACTCATATTGAGTGTTTGTCATAATTCCCTGAAACCATTTTCTATTTAGATAACTAACATAGTGTTGAGAATTTTTTTACAAAAGTCTCAAAAATCCACAAAAGTGGCTGATTTTTTACAGGACTAGTATTAAAGGGCCCCTTTGTGAGTCCAAATTTCACCTAATGAGTCTACGCAAGTGTATAGATGACGCCAGCTTTTCAAAAAGCACGGTTGTTTACACAAAACCAAGATTCTGGATTTTTTGGTCCGAAAAAGATCTAATTTTGAATACGATTCCAACTTCAGTGGATCTTCTATTTTATCTCTAGTACTACGAGTGTCTATATGAGTCCAGTTTCGGGGTAAGACCCAGCTTGTGATTATTAAATTACTTATCAGTGCGATGGTCAATTCTTGGAATCTTCACACTTGCATTTTCAAGGAAAGAAGACCATAGACTGCCAAAGGGTAGTGGAAAAGTTTCCACTTCCAACGGAATGAACTGCCACATGCCAACCCAAGGGGGGTCACGGACATAGGCCAAGGGCCAGATGCTAGTTAAGCAGTTTTCCTGCAAAGTTTAACCAAGGGGTTTGACAATGTTGATTTTAACCAAGGGGTCTGGATTGCAAAGGCAACACCCAAGGTTACATGTACAATACTACTTGCATTTCACTAATTTTCAATTAGTGCTCCTAGGCCTTTGCAGGCATGAAATTTGGGCAGGATGTGCAAACTATGTTATCCTCCATTTTTGCTCTTAAGAGAAATGACAAGGTCATGTATGAAGAGCCAAGAAATTTGGGTTGTAGTGTCCGATTAGGTTTCTACATTATGCAGTTATAGACCCACTTGTAGTGTTTATTTGGCACATGTTGTCACATGGGATGCAACATGGTCTAGGAACTCACGGAGTTTGGTATAACCAGTGTGGAGAAAGGCTAATGAGGGTCCCTCTCACTCCTGTCATAGAGTGTTTTCAGTTACCTCCACACACAAATACATCTTGTACTTGAAGGATGTTCTTTTTTTAGACACCCTTACATGAGACATATTCCACATGTGGAGAATATGAGTCTTTGGGACTGACTTTGGCGCCCACTATTTCAAGTATGTGTCACAACAAAGTCCCTAGGTGCTGGTCAAATCCGTTTTATGGACCATTTTCAGCACAATGTTTCTACAAAAATTTCAGTGGCCAGAAATTGTCAGATACTCAGGAAGACTTGTTAAGGTACAACTGTTGCTAAACAACATTAACGGATGGTTGTTCATGCCTATAGCAAGGCTATGAGTTGTTAATGAAAGAGTTTCATTGTTTGTACCTAGAAGTGATTCATGTTTCACCTTCTATTATGGTTCAAACATTTTAGGAAGGCTTGCAAATGATTGCAGTAGAAAGCATTTAGTGTCTTTCCAAAACTATTTCCACTCCTCTTTAATGTGTGCTAGGAGCATCACATTCTCCATAAGTATTGGAAAGAATGATCATGGATATACAGATTCGGATTTGTTTTTTGCTAATTTCATGCACACTAGATGTTATGGGCCCTAGTGTTTAGCAAAGACTGATTTGGAGCGGCATGCATATTCATCACATTAGTTGCTTATGAAGCATTTTTCACTCTATGTGCAATATCTCTATGATCTTACGTTTGGATCTACCAATCACCAATAGAGGTCATGGCCTAGTTTGGGTGCTTGGGGATTTTTCAAGTTAACCAAAATGGTTCTTCAGGACATTGTTTTTTTCTCAGCAATGTTGTATGATATTGTGATTCCAATTTACCAATCATCTAGAATGACATTCTGTCAACCATGGGGAAAAAACACATCTCAATACTGTTAGAATCCAAAGAGGATAGGCACATTACAAGTTACAAGTGTCATCTTTTGTTGAAGGATATGCAAAGCCCATACGTTCGCACCAAGCAATCCAATTAGCAATAATGTATCACTCTAGTTGGTGTTGCTTACAATAAGGTAAAGCATGTTTGTGACTTATTTTAGTCCCTTCATGTTTAAGTCAGTTTCTCAACCTTCAACACTAGTTATGCTGGGGTTGTTTACTGATGAAATTTGAGAACAAGTCAAGGACTTACACTTGGCTGATGAGTTTTGTCAGCAAGTTAATTTCATGGAAAGTGCAAAGAGGTACTCTTTTGGGTACATCTTAGTTGTGACAACTTGTTTAGCATGCTCATGTGCATTCTAAATAGAGTCTACACACTATGATTGGATAAAAATTGGTAACACAAGATAGTTGCAAATGGACAACAATGTGTAAAAATCAAGATCATGCTCTTGGTTTCATTGAACCTCCTACTGAACCGTGTTCTGATCAAGCAAGCAGCTAGATCCATGAAGGATGCCACTGTATAAACCATTAGTGTATCATCATTCTTGTTTTCAAGGACAAAAATGCTTCTCCAATGGGGGAGTAATGTCAGGCCAATGGTAGGACCGGACAGCAGGCGAAGGCGAGGGACTGAGTGGCTCAGTGCGGCTAGGAGTGGAGGGCCACGTATAAGTTAAGGGGTCCTACTTGCAAGGGCCAAGGGCTACAAGTAGGGAGGTTGGGAGGAGAACATTATGCAAGTCCATCCTTTGCCCCTTCAAAAGTCCAAAAGTGGTCACTTTTTAAAAATCTATATCATCTCATCAAAGATAAAGAGAGAGGGAGAATGAAATGAAATTATTGTTTACATCTACAAAAGACTTTGAGACTAGAATGCTACTTCAATATTTAGGATGTAGTCCACGAATCCAGTATGGAACAAACGAAAGACTAATTAACTAACAAATTCTTAAATGTGAGAAAATTATAAGTGATATAGTAGAGACAACCAAGCATCATATCTCTAAAAGCTTGACCTCCTAGTTAATGTGGGTTGCCCTTGCATAAGTACCATCACATGAACTTTGTGATGGGTTGTTTTTTGTGGCATCAATCTCATCCTCTATAAAGAATATTATTGATAGTTGTGCATGTACCATGAAATGAACACTCTCGTGGCTCATTGAGTTTGAACCTCCTCATGTCAATCTCAAATCTACTACCTCTCTCATAAACAGAGAGGGTCCTATGAAAATGATTGTCAGATATGTGCAAGACTCTATATTGACCATCACATCTTGACTATAAGTAGTCAATGGTATTGATGCCCTCACCCTTTCATACGGTGGTGTTAAATATTGTCACCTTGGTCTTGACAAGGTTCAAAGACAAATCCAATATTCTATGGCTGATCTAGCCAACTCTTTGGTTCAAACCATGTTGTTTGATAAATGTGTCCATACCCTTGCCCAGTTTGTCAACAACTCTAAGGAAGGGGTGATAGAGTTATATGAACTCATTGAAAAAATTCTTGCCTTGACACTTGCTCACAAAGGGGAGTTAGCCAAGTTCTCTTTTGATGATGTCAGGAACATGTTACTTTTAAACAAACTACACATTTAAGGATTCCTTTGGCATCAGGAGCTAAAGCATAAGATATATCGTTTATAGACTATGAATGACAACCATACATTTTTTCAAACTGGCTGCCAAAGCCTTAAAAATCCTACAGGTAATGTCTTCCTTGAAGACAATATCAGATACTGTGCTGATAAGACTGATTTGACCATCTAATGCATCTATCTCTGTATCCCCTATGGAGAGTCTGGAATGAGAATAATTTCATCCACAGAAAGAAACAAGGGTACTATAGTGCCTAATAATTGTGAATCTCTATCAAATTTTTTGCAATATAGTATGATATTTCAACAATATACCACCAAAAAGGGACAACCCTATTTCTCTCTAGCAATGGAATGAACTATTGTACTATGTACTATGTACTATGCCTGATAGACCCTCTCATACATGCACTCTACTTGGTGACCATCTCATATGTTGCTAAGTTATCCATAATCTCACTTCTACTAGCTACTATATAGAATATAATTCCTCATCTTAAGCACAAAGTCCTGGTGAGTAATTGCATCATTGTGCTATGAGGAAATGGTCTTTCACAGTAGAACACACCATGGGGGAGTCAGGAAGGGACTCCATATATCTAGAGCCTCACACCAATAGTACACCCTTATATCATGGCTTCTTTGACCCACCCTCCTTCCATTGTAGGTACCTACCCTTCTTCCATTATAGCATATAGGGAACCAAACCATTCCATTCTACTTTTTCCTTGCCTATGCCTCATCGACACTCTATGGGTGGTCAATGAATAACTTCCAACAGTGCATGTAGGCAGTTCTCTCAGGTAGCGAGCACCGTGACATGCAGAGTGAAAGGGGATATTTTTGGGATGCTTGTTTTGGTGGTGGAAAGGGATATAGCACCTATTTGGGAGCATGTTGCTTCAATTGCAGAGGATGAGGACTCTGACGCAACCATGCTAGATACAAACGGGTGCTACTATATGGTCAAGTATGGTGGTGAGTTTGATTTTGGCACTGCAAGGGTAAGGGATTTTGGCATCACTTGAAAATTCCTATACAATTGTTTATAAGAATTAATTTATTAAGTTCAAAGATCAATATCTCGATCATGCACGCTATGTCGAGGGAGCACTATATGCTTGCTTTCAGTTTTCCTTCAATGAGTCTTTCTCCATGCAATAGTTGGAGGGATATATAAAAAAATTTCTAAAAAAATAAGTAATCAAGTGTACAACATGCCATAGACAACCATGTTGCAAATCTAGAGTGGAGCTATCATGATGGCAATATAACTGATGTAGAGAGGGAGTGGGCCGTGCAAGGAAAGAGCGATGAAGCGGGAACGAGTTCATTCCACAGGCAACAACGGGAAGCTGGAGCTAGGAAAACTCCCACGTACTATGTTTTGAGAGACAAAGCGGCTTGGAAAGATAAATATCTAAGTAATTCTTAATTGTGAAAGTTTTATATACGATATATTTTAGCTTATGAAACTTTTTGGTTATTTTTAATATAGAAAAATAACACTTTGACCCATCCTACTAGAGAGATAGTCAAGTATTGAGAGAGACACATGAAGTTTGATACTTGGTGATGGTTGTTGAAAAATCATTTGACTCTGTAATTGGATCTCTACAAGCGTGAAGTATAATGAAAAAAATATTGAAATAGTCATTTTGAGTTATTGAGATTAATCTATTTTGGTTTTGGTTGTTCTAGAGTCAAAGCAATCCAACTTCTGTACCTATGGACGAGGAAGACAAAGACTTCGACTGATACTCTTTTTGTAGTCCGCTTTTACTAGTGCAAAAATGGTACAACAAACCCTCATTTGGAATTCTGTTTTTATTTGTAATTAAAATTCAAGTATTGTTCTTTTGTGATTCAAATTATACAGCTAAGGTATGACATGTAATTTAAAGCACGTTGTTAATTTGGAAGTTTATTATTATTATTATTATACACTTTTCAAATTGCAATTGATATTTGAAATGTTTTATGCAGCCAAGATCGGCCGCATTCTTTATAGTCCTGCGTATCAAAAAGCAGGGAAAAGAGTGTGAGTGCTCTAGAAAATTTTAAAGATGTCATTGCTGGGTGCAAAAAAAACTTGTATCCAATCAAGATTTTATATTAGCTACGTTGATCGTAGAGAAGCCCACTTTTTGTTGTCCTTAAATTAGCATCTATATGTGGGGGTGGGGTGTGCATGGACCCATCCCATTACTAGCCCCAGTACGCCAAAGCATATGGATTAGTCTAAGTAGTAGTCTTCATTGTGCCGTGGTATAGCTCTTTCTTATTTTGAAAGATGATGTTTCCCTTCCTCGTTTCAATTCCACATGCTACAAGTCTTGACACTCACAATGATCTATCAAGACATTCTCCCACACCCCTACAACCACACATAGATACTTCTACCCTGTTGCTCTCTCTTATACCATCACCTCTCCACATGATGGAGCTGTAGACAAGCAAATGAGAGATAGATAGATAGAGAGAGATCAAACTATGTGGCCTCTTTCTTATTCACATGTGTGGTAGCATGAAGAAAATTTTATTTATAATTTGAGCAACCATTTATGTTTCATTAGTACCATGATTGCAAGGCATGTTTCAACCTGTATAATGTCTCCTTTAGAATGCATACCTAGTCCTTTTAATACTTTGTTTCACAATTTCCTATTTAATGTTTATCTTAATGCAAAGGGTAGAAACCCAAATTTATTTGAAAACAAGAAAAGATGTGTGTGTGTGTGTGTGTGTGTGTGTGAGTGAGTGAGAGAGAGAGAGAGAGAGAGAGAGAGAGAGAGAGAGAGAGAGAGAGAGAGAGTAGCTGTTAAACTAAATAAATAACACAGCAATGAACAAGATTTTCAAAAAGACGACTAGCTAAAGATGTCAAGGCAAAGATAAGTATAGAAACAATCAACTCTTTGAATCATAACTGTATAATATAGTAAGAATGAAGTATCATTCCAAAGGAATTTGTACAAAGGTATCAAAAACTATCCCAATTGCATGATTAAATGTTTCCAAAGTCGGACTGCAGCAAGCTAAACCTCTTTAAGCCAAGATAGAATTCTCAACTACATCCATATAGTCAAGACAACAGATATGTTAAACTTGGCTACGTATGGTAGGCTTCAAAGAATCTATCAGTTGTTATCCATGTCAAACTTAAAAAATTTTATACTAGCTACTATCCTGCATATTTAAAATCTCGAGGATTTTACATCATCATTTTTTTTGCTAGAGTTACTCATATATTTAGCATAAAATAACTAATAATGCACAAAATGTCAACTAATCCATATCATTGTATGTAGAAAGCTTAGCTAAGTAGTTTTATCCTAAAAATGTGTTCCGATGTCGAGCCCTTCAAAGCCAGAAACAACTAGGATTATCATTTGACCAAGCTAGCCTTATCCAAAGATTGGGTGAAAACCAGAAGAGTGTATTGTAGATCACTTAACCCACCAAATCTTAGCAGAATCTGTAATACGCATGTTTACCCAATAGCATATATTAAAGTATCAAAACAAAATAATCATCAGTAGCAGTTTAATTCTCCAAGTATTTCCAGCACTATCATATTTCCCATTTTGGTAGCAAAACCAATAGTGCTACAAAGATTTCAACATCAAATTAACTAAGGTTATCAAACACCCGCTTATAAACCTGACGCCACTAAGTTAACCAATAATATGCAGCAGGTAATGCAAATTTTTACATTCCTATAATGAGTTTCCTTTGAAACTACAGTAAGAGATGAACCATCAGTTTAGAGAAGTAAAAGCCAGAGAAGTAACAGCCAGTGCCACAGTAACATTATATCATATTGGTCCGAATCATAGTTTATTCCAAAAAAAAAAAATCAAGTGGTTTTCAAGGTAGTATCATTACCAAGAACTAGATGGTGTATAAAGACCAGAACTAAGTCAGGCAACTAAGCAAAAATCAGAAGATCTTTTTTATATAATAATGTCAAGGCAAACAGTAAAACACCAGAATTATATGCTAGTATCATCACTAGGCAGTTATAAACCAGATAACCAAGCAGGATTTAGATTTTCTATAAGTTAGCACCAGAGCCAGATCCGGCTAATTCCAACCATACCCAAGAGTAAGCAGAAGGAATAAGGTCCAGCTACAATTAGTTATATTAGACAAGATCAGTAAAATGGAAAACCAGATCTGGTTAATTCCAGCCACACCCAAGATCAAGCAGAAGGTGTAAAGTTAGACCCGACCAGATCATCAAGTACTAACTCCATTTTCTCCAAATATCTGTAAATTGAATATTCTAAACATCTGCAACTATCAAAAGTTTGGCAGTATAACCAATAATACTACAAAACTCTCCATAAGTATCAATTTTAATGCAAAAAAAGCATCAGTTCTTCAAGATAAGTTTCCATGAATCTCCTCATAACCTACCAGTATATGAACCATCACAAAATAAATCAGAGTATCATCCAGTGATTAGCATATTTAGATCAGTTTACCTATATGACCATTTTTCAGTAACCATAGACTTGATGCCATTTTCATGTCAAGCAACCAAAAAAGACCAGAGTGAGTGTATGTAATCCGAACCAGGCAGGAAAAATCAACTAATGATCTGTACTTATTAGAGCCGAGGTTTTACCAAACCAAATGCTATTAGTACAGAAAATCCCAAATGTATAATTTTGTCAATGTTCCAAAGGTGAAACAACTTTAAAAGAAAAACCAATCAAACCATCAGCACTACAAGAGGTTGTGTGCTCTTGTGACGCTGTTAGCGACGGAAATACATTGGGTTTTTATAACCCCCGACGTCGCTAAAACCGTCGCTACGAGCGTTGCTAGGAGAGCGTCGCTATACGCGTCGCTATATAGCGACGCATATAGCGACGTCTATAGCGACGTTTACACAGAAGACTATAGCGACGCTCATAGCGACGCTACAGACCCATAAATAGCGACGCTTATAGCGACGCCCGAGAGAATTTTTTTTTGGTGGCAAGGCATTGAATGCCCTGCCACCCATCAACCATATTGTACTTGATTCACTTTTTAAAAAAAGTGCAAAGGTAGATAATAGACCCAAAATAGTCACCCACAAGACGCATTGTTTGCAAAATTGACAATTGTACACATCATAGGCAAAATGAATTGATTGGCAAATGTAATAATGACAATTGTACAACATCATAGGCATAAAGAATTGATTGGCAAAAGGAACTGCGGTGACAAATGTAATAATATACATGGTTCAAAAAGACGTATAAAATCCGTCTCATGATACATAAGCTACGAGAAACCCTAAACTAATGCTATCTAGCTACGGCTAAACTGACGTCGTCTAGTCAGACGTCTCATCACGTCCAAGCGGCGTATCTGTCGGATTCTGCAAAAAAAGACAATAAGACAGCTTTCAGTAAGTATAAACATATAACGACATTTATAAAACAATACAAAAAATAAAAAAGAGTAAACCCTAATACTAACCATACCGCCGCGAGAACTGAGAATGTCCATCAGGGCGTTTAAGCCCTTCCTGCCTGCGTACTCGCGCTCGTACGGTGTGGGATCACGTCCTGTCATCGACCACTGTCAAAACATACAAAGATTTCATTATGTTAGAACTAAAAAACTCATAAACCCTAAACTATCGAACATGCATAAAGAGCAATGTGAAAACACTTACAAAATCGGCCTCAAATGATACCCATCCACCGCTCCCCAAGTGGTGCGAGCTCCCTGCCTCTACTCGCGCTCTGGCTGCATCCTTTTGTTGCTTCCACTTGTCGGGATTCTCGCGCGCTGCTTTCTTCGCATTCTTCCAATCTTCTTTGGCCAGCCAATCTGGCCTGTTCCACCCATTCTTAATTGCTTTTTGCACTTCGGAACGCTTGTGTTTGCAGTATTCGCACATTCGAATCTTCATCAGGTCTTCATTGAAGCGCTGATCCCGTGTTGGAACGGGAAACTCATCATGAAGTATGCTGATGACTCTGTTTTTTAAATCACTTGGTACTTCACTCCATTTGTTTAGTATGTAGTGTCTAAACAGCTGAGAGCAAAGACCACGCATACGCGAGATCACCTTCTTGCCGTCATCATCCATGATGATGCCGCCGCTGATGTCGACGGAGTAAGGCAAGCCCTCTGGCCGGTGACGCGTGAACCTGGGTGTCCCGGCAGGGGTCTCTAGCGGCGTGTCGATGGGGGTACGGACGTCAGGTGTCTCCACCGGCGTCTGGGCCCCGAAGCGAGGAGTGTCGAGTGGGGTGGCTCCTGGCGGAGTAGGTAGAGGTGTGTAGCTTCTAGGAACAGTCAGCCGTGCAAAACCTGGCGTAGATGGCGATGCTGTGGCTGGTGTGGGGGCGGGCAAAGAAGGGGAGGGTAAAGAGCCTCGTCGAACACGAGGCGGTGTGGAGGCATCGATGGCGGAATCCCCACAACAACCGCCACCGCCACCACTAGAGCGCCGGTGTCTAGACGAGTGTGAAGCTCGTCTCGTCGACGCCGAAGCTTCGGAGCGCGCCGAATTCTCCGAAAGAGAGGGAGATGCGGATGGAGTAGGAACGCGCGATGATGCGCCAGAGTGATGACGCTCCACGTACCACTGTCTCTGCTGCGGTGACAAAGAAGAAAGAAACTCCTCATCATCCATACCTGCATTAAACACACGAATATTTAAACTTAATATTGAATGAATAGAGTAGACAATGACGCAAAGACCATTAAATACAATGACGTAATGACGCATATAAATACAATGACGCAATGAATCGAGTGATAGAAGAGGCAAGTCGAAAACTCAGAATTTTCAATCAAAAGATGTGAGCGCGAGTAGAAAAGAGCGTTATACACCATGGAAGGTACTTAGAGAGCTAGAGCTTTTACAACACGGAGCAAAATTGTTCAAATACAATATTTGTGGCTTTAAGAGATCTCTCTCTCATCCTTGCATAACTCAGCATAACTTCCTATATCTATATAGAGCTCTCCGTTTAAACACATATCCTCTATTTCATTTTGTAGCTCCTCTGCATGCACCCCATATAGAGTAGTAGCATCTTGATGCTCGTCTGGCACCACCGCAGCGGCTTCTGATTGAGCATCTTCTCTGATCTCCTCCATTGATGTCGTTGTGATTGGCACATGGTAGCCTTCATACGTCCTTGCACTACGAGGGGCTACCTCTATGACGTACCACTAGTTTGATGTAGACTTTGTAGGATAAAATATTACCTGCCAGAGCCGCATAACTTACATGAGAGCTTTCAAGCACATAACTTGTAAAAGGGGGATGTTAACTATTTACATACTTACTTGTTCACAATGCTCGAGTAGTACGAAAGTGTCTCTTAGGTCAGTCCATTTCTTAGTAGAATCCACCTCAAGAAAACCAGACTCTCCTCTACGCACAGTAGCGTTGCGACCCTCCATGATTATCTTGAACCATTGCACGTCGAACAAGTCGACAAAAAATCCTCTGTAATCGATCCTCAAAATCTCTTGCAGCGTGCCGAAGTAAGTGAGTTCCGCCACCACAGGATCTGCATCAGAGGAACGTCGTCGACTAGACTGTTCAAATTTTGCCATGATTCCACAATCTTGAGTAAAACGCTTTTTGTCGATTCGTTCCACCCTAAAATGTCGACCTTTACACCATGCTGCTGTGTATGACTTATACTACAACGAACAAAGATTATGAGTGGCCGTTCAAACGTTTATAAATAAAGTCACACAAGCTCCGCAGCATTTAGTTTGGCGAATGGTATGGAGTCTACGTTGATCTCCTTTTGTGAGATCCATTGCACCAGCTTTGCAAGTTTGTAGATTGTGTTACGGATGTCGAGAGACAAACATCCCTCAATGGCAACCGGTAAAATAAAGTGTAAAGTATGTGCAGCAATGATATTAAAGTCCACATTTTATGCAATGATATTAAAGTCCACTATGAACGTACCTGACACATTTTATGCCAATCGTGTGACTTCAAACCGGTAAGCTTTCCTTCTTTAGTAAAACACGTTCGGAGCGAGTGCATTACGCCAGTGGGGGTCCGCAAAGATCGAATGGTCTCTTTTACTTTGCGTTCTTGGGCTCCTGTGAAAATCCATGGTGCTTTAGGGAGTTTTATCGATCCATCAGACGCTGTTTGCGGCCAATATTGCTCCATACGATCCACATTTCTAAGGTCAACTCTGGCTCCCAAAGTATCTTTCTTGCCGGTCAAATGGTCCCATAGTAGATTACCCACATTCTTGAATATGTGCATTGGATCGAGCAAGTGATTGATCATGAGTCGGGGCCAGTATGGTAACTCGTACCATAGAGATAGTCTCTTCATCCCTGGAGGCAATCCGTCATCGCACATCTCCTTCTGCTCTAACCATGCTTGTGCAGACATCCTTGGTGGCTCTCTTCCCAAAAAGCCGTCGCGTAACACATGATTCTCTGGAAGATACGCTTGATGACCTTCGTAGATTTGCTTCTTCAGTGAGGGTGTCCTACGTGCATTCAGTCTAGGTCCACATGTGACACATGCTCTGTATCCGCTTGTTTGAAGCCCTGCATGTATACACATGATAATAGATCAACTATGGGAAAAAACAAGATTTACAGTGTCTGAGTGAGGAGTGTCAATAGATCACCTGAGCATTTTGTTAGCCCGGGATAGTCATGCATGGTCCACATTAGAATGCCTCTGATCAAAGCATTCCGTCGTCCTGTGTGTCGGCTCATATCCACCACCTCTATGCCAATCCACAATTGTTGTAGCTCTTCCAATAGTGGGCGAAGATACACATCCATATTCCCCACTTTATATCGCCCTGGCACAATCAAGCTTAGCCATAGGTGCCTCTTCTTCGTAGTCAACCACGGGAGAATGTTGTAGTTGACGATGACAATGGGCCATACAGTGTAAGATGTTGATCTTTGACCAAATGGATTTACGCCATCCATAGCCAGGCCTAAGCGCAAATTTCGAGCTTCCCTGGAAAAATCCGACCATGTTCCATCTATATGTTTCCACGCTACGCAATCTGCAGGAATTCGTAGCACACCATCCGAAGATTTATTCTCCTCATGCCATGATGCTAGGGCGGCCATGGACTTACATTCGAAGAAATGCTTGATGCGAGGAAGCAGAGGGAAATGTCGCAAAACCTTTTGTGGAATTTTTGTCCCGTGGAGATCTACTCGATATCTTTCGGAATCACATTTCGGACACTTCTCCATGTCTATGTATTCCCCTCTGAAAAGAATGCAGTCATTAGGACAAGCGTGGATAGAATTGTAATCCATCCCCAAGTTTCGCAAAATCTTTCTTGCTTCATCTCGGGAATCTGGCATCACATTGTCAGCTGGTAGTATGTGCTCTTTCAGCAATCTACACAACATAAAAATATGATACAGTCGTGTAAAAATCTATCAGATCATTATACATTTAGAGTTTTATCAAAGTAAACTAATTGTAATAGATCACCTGAAAAGCGCTGTGACGCTAGTGTCACTCCATCCAAACTTTGCCTGCATGTTGAGAAGAACCAGGAGTGCTTTTAATCTAGACATACGTGCTCCATTATACAATGGCGTATCGGCTTCACTTTTCATATCATCATAGATAAGCCTTTCTGAATCCATGATCGTCTCGATCATTTCATCAATCTCGGGCTCAAACATTGCCTCGTTGGGAATGTGCTCTGCATGATCATCCCCCGAGCTGTCAGAGGCTACATCTTGTGGCCTCACATATGCTGCTTGACCAAAGCGCCTGCGAACACGTCTATTGGGTTGCAAGATTGCTGCTTGTTGGCCAGCGTCAGAGTCCGACGAGTTATAATTGGCAACAACTCGATCTATAATAGATGGATCGAACTCGCCAAATTCGCGAACGTGCTGCAAAGAAACACGTCTTGTCCGTCGCACAGCATGCTTGCATTGATTACAAGGACATAAGACCCTCGTTGAGAGATAGGTGTTTCGGTTGGACGGTCCCACATCCTCGTCGCTACTCATAATGAGGATAAAAAACTTATAACCTGGACAACAAATTTAATATTCTATTGGCATTCTTCGTCTTATCTCTCTCTCTCTCTCTCTCTCTCTCTCTCTCTCTCTCTCTCTCTCTCTCTCTCTCTCTCTCTCTCTCTCTCTCTCTCTCTCTCTTTACCTCACATTCTCTAGTCATGTCCAATCCCCGCACACCTCGGTCTAGAGGTGCACGGAGATCAGAACCACCGGGTTATAATCTCGTCTTTATTGGTCAATACCTATATTTGTGGGTACAAGAAATCTACACACCCACGTCTACATGATACTGCATGTAGTGGACTAAACCCCTTTGCCTCTTCTCTAGCTGTAGCACTTCACTTCATCTTAACATCTTTTCACAGTAGATCTTTCCACTGTTCGTCTAACTCTAAACCCTAAACCGTAAGTAATTCTTGCGTGGACTAGCTCGATCTAACGTAAATAAACGTAAATCTAACTAAAAATAAAGGTAAATCTAATTTAACGTAAGTCTAATGACTAGAGGTTGTCTAGATGGTCATTGTGTCGGGGATGTAGTGACTCTTGCCACCCTGAAGATCCACCTTCTTCCCTATCTTCTGAAGACATTTCACCAGTACTTTTGGATCGACGGAGCCCACCATGAGTGAAGGCAGCAATACCCTATATTCCATTGAGGGCTTTCTTCACCCGCTTCATGCAGGCATCGCAGTCTATGGAGACCTAAATCTAATCTAATATAACGTAAATCTAAATCTAGCTTAAATAAACGTAAATCTAGTTAAAAATAAACCTAAATTTAATTTAATGTAAGTCTAAAGTCTACATATAACCTAATCTTTAACGTCTTTTAAGATAGTTTCCTACGACGTTATAACTCTCTTCTTCTTGTGTGTGTGCGTGTGTGTGGATGTGTGTGCCAATAAAAAGAGATAAATGGTATAACCTTTCTATCACCCATGCCAAGTATGATAGATTGATTATGCCATTTCCCTCTTGAATAATAGGTCTTGAGTTCAACTCCTCGTCGGCTAGATCTTTAGGTCTTTTAATTTTAATTAGTTTCCTACGACGTTAAATTAGTTTCTCTCTCTTTCTCTCTCAATGTGTGTGCGTTTTTTTGGATCGTATGCACGTTTTCTCTCTCTTTTCCTCTCTCAATGTGTGCGTTTTTTGTTTATGCATGTTCTCTCTCTCTTTTCCTCTCTCAATGCGTGCGTTTTTTGTTTATGCATGCTCTCTCTCTCTTTTTCTCTCTCAATTTGTGTGTGCATTCTTTGTTTATGTATGTGTGTGTGCGTTTTTGTTTTTGTTTGTACTCTCTCTCTCTCTCTCTCTCTCTCAAAAACACTATGTGTGTGTGTATGTGTGTGTGTGAGAGAGAGAGAGAGGGAGAGAGAAAGAGGGGAAGGGAACATGAGAATGAGGAGAGGGAAGGAGCATACCTGGCTCTCCTTCCTCTCCTCGTGTGTGTGTGTGTGTGTGTGTGGAGAAGAAAAAGAGAGAGAGAGAGAGAGAGAGAGAGAGAGTGAGGGAGAGCGTTATCTGCTCCTTGCTTGAGGGCGCCGAAAAACTCAGATCTGAGATCTGAGTTTTTGGGCGCGCTCGGTTATTTTTTTACCCCAGCCGGCGTCGCTATGAGCGTCGCAAATTTACAAAGAAATTTGCGACGCTCATAGCGACGCCGGGAATTTTTTTTTTGAGCGTCGCTAATATGAAGAGCCTCTTGTAGTGCAGGCTTTTACTTTACAACCCATCATTAGTATCAAAACCCATAACAATATCCATATGTATGTGAGATTTGATGCCATTTTTAAAAAAAAAGACTAAGTATGTAAGCAGTTAGTATCAAACAAGAAGAAAATAAGCCCTTCATCATGTGTGAAAGTATGAATTCCAAAAGGACCTCTTTCTTAATAATCTATAATCACCCAATCAGAGCAGGGTTTATTTAAACTTTTGAGAGCAAAGAACCTGTGAGCAGACACCACACCAAGATTATCATCAAAATACCCACGGAGACCAAGCCTAAGTGAAGGGAAGAACCCCTCACCTTTATGTAGTGTAAGAGGCAAGGAGGATTTTCAAAATGTGTACTCGGTTGTGGAGGTGCTACAGCAGCCTGGTGTCGATCACAAGCAATGATTGCAAGAGGTAGTGCAGCTAAGACAGAATCCATGGGTAAGAGGCAAAGAATCCGCACCAAACCACTCCTCGTAACGCAAGGCCATGACTCAGTATGAGTGCTGCGACAATGTAAAAAACCTAGTAGAAACAGTCTAGTCTGAAACTGCCCGATTAAGAGGCCAAAAGATGGGCACTTAGTAAGAGAGATGTTAGGGGTTGTATGCACAAGCTAGCCCGAAAACCACTATAGTGGTTAATTTCAACCCAAGTAAACCAAGCGAGGTTTTATTCACACCCACCATGCTAATTTTCTCAATGGTATTTAATCAGCCATGGAAATGGCATAGTAGGCTAGTAGTAAGTACCATTTATTTTTCTTGGAAATTTCTAGACTATGGTCAGCTACTAGGACAAAGTGTGTGTGTGTGTGTGTGTGTGTGTGTGTGTGTGTGTGTGTGTGTGAGAGAGAGAGAGAGAGAGAGAGAGAGAGAGAGAGAGAGAGAGAGAGAGAGAAGAGGGTGAATCCGTACTCCTAGGGGCTTGTAATACAAAGCCTATATGAGTATTGAATAAATTCATGATATGTAATCTACCTACCTCCATCTGCTACCATACTTGGGGTGTAACATGGTGTACATCGATGAGGTGATGTGATCAGCTCAAGGAGGACTGCAAAGGGTATACTAAAGGCAAATGTTCCATTGAGATAAATATCAAACTACATCAGTGATTGATATCATCTCATCAAACAAAGAGAGAGAGAGAGAGAGAGAGAGAGAGAGAGAGAGAGAGAGAGAATGAAATGGGATTTTTCTAGAAAAGGCTTTGAGATCAGAAAAATTACATCAACATCTTGAATATAGTCAAAAAATTGAGTATAGAAAATGCAAAATACGTAAACAAGAAATGCTAGAACATGAGAAAATTTTAAGCGAGTCAATAGAGAAAGCTGACATTCTATCTCTAAAAGTGTGATCTTTTTAATGTGGCTTGCCCTTGTGTAAGTACCATCACATGAAGTTTGTCATGGGTTGTTGCCTAGTGGAATCAATGTCCTTCTTTATAAAGAGTCTCATGGATATATAGTTGTGCAAGTAGTGTCACATGAACTCTCTTGTGCATTAGGAAGAGGATGGCATCTGGGAGGGCCTCTTCATTTTGGTGTTTCAGGAAGTCAAACTTTTAGTATTGCAGAATTTATCACAGGACATCTTTTGTGAATCGAGACAGGCAAAATGGCTAGTTTATTTGAATTCAAATTTTCCCTCCAAAATGAAATTCAAAATCTAGCGGATATCATGTAGCATATCTATGAAAAGAGCTCGACACATAGATTGAAGATCTATGATCTCTGCTCAAATCAAAAATCATATGTGGGAGTAATAGAAGGCAAAAAATCATAAAACTATCCATCTCCTTTTTGGGGGGGATGTACATCCTTTGACCACTCTTACACATCTCTTACACACCCACCATTCTTGCATACATGGCATACACCTATTCATCAAATTTTAATCACCTCCATAAGCTCATGACAAATAAAGAGGCCCTTCTAGACTCCATCCTCTTCCTAATGGGCCATTGATTCATGTGTCAATCTCATCCAAGGAGTAATGAAAGGTCAATAAATTTTCCATTGTAAAGCCATCTAGCTAAAACCAAGGTGATATATCTGTATGAGCATCTACATTCTCTCATGTGGCGAGATATGAAGGTGAATTGATGGCCAATCATCAGCAACCCTTTTATGTAACATATTGATCTACTAAGTGCATCAAGACCAATTGATGATGTAGCTTCCAATTCTTCTTTGGCAACCTCATATGGCAGTGTAGCCTTACATCAGATCATTCTAGATATCATAGTGAATAATGGCCTCTCCATATCCCTCCACCATGCATCCGACCAAAGAAACTTTATGGTCTAGACTAGGTCCCCAAGTCTATACACCATAAAATCTTGAGGGATCTACTTATAATTATGGGGAGATTTCACATGCATGCAACCATCTAAACAAAACCCTTATCTACAGACCCTATAGCATTGATCCAAACCCCTATTGTCAAATGCTAAATAGGTCATATATACTCTTTCAATGGTGAGAACATTGAATGAATTGAATGCTCCCCCCAGTGTCCTCTGTTGTTGTGGTGCATCCTACATCTCTCTCCAAGAGCCATCGACTACTGAAAATCTAATAGAGTAAATTGCAAAAGTGTAAGAGGGTTTTCCATTGTTGAAAACTAATTCCACAATTAAACTCAAATCCCATGATGACTAATCCCATGGAACCAAGATTGGAGCCAATTTCAAGGTTGCCTCCCTCCTAGCTATGTAAGCATCTACTTCATTCAATGACCTCAAGCCAATGTTTGTGCTCTCTCTCTCATCACCATGAAGATCATTGTCATCAAAGTCCTATGTGACTAACACGGAACACACTTGATCACTGCATAGAGGATCGTGAGACAGAGACCCTCTTCCTTTTCTTTGAGAGACTCTCCTACTTGTAGGACCACACCCAAGCTTTCAAAAAAATAAACAACTCCTTAAACTACTGCACAATTACTATTAACGATTGTATTTTACACATTTATCATGTAATCAATATAATCATTGTAATTAATACGTTCATTCAATGTTGAAAACCAAGCATGAGGTAAAGTCTAGCTATGAGCAAGCAATGGTAGCAAAATAATAACATATCTTCATTCTTATGAGAAGATACCAAAGATGAAGCTGCATTATTATAGTATCAATGACATTTTCTAGTGGATTTCCTCCTTCCCTTCCCTTCAATAGGTTGTTTTGATTTTTCAACTGGCTCAAGGCTAAAGCTTTTTTCCAAACACTAGGTTGCCTTAAAGAGCAAAGTAATATAAACCGTACCCACTTTAGTTAACATACAAATATTCCACCATGCCTTATTGGATCAAATGTGAAGACCTTTTATTCTAAACACCCTCGACAGAGCATAGCTCTCTCTCTCTCTCTCTCTCTCTCTCTCTCTCTCTCTCTCTCTCTCTCGTGGCGCTCACCTCTGTTCCTATGTTGTAGCACCACAAAGCAGACATGGACAAGAGGTTTCCGCAAGCAGCCTTGCTGCATTACTGATTGGAGGAGTTTTTGCCAACCGCATGTGGAGGAGGGTCGCAAGCCGGGGTAGAAGAAGATGCTACCTAGTGCAGGGATTGCATGGCAGTGAGGGTAGGGTTAGAGAGCAACATAGGATAGGCTTGGTGAAGGAGTAATCTTCATACTATGGACATTTTAAAGAGCTAATTATAGGAAGTATAGTATTGAGGGGTGACGAAGAGGCCCACACCCAAGCGGACTCTCTCTCTCTCTCTCTCTCTCTCTCTCTCTCTCTCTCTCTCTCTCTGTCTCTCTCCCGCAAGACATGTCTCATACATCTGCCTTACATTGCTATTCAAATCATCCGGGAAATGGAAAACCCGTAAGAATGAAAACTTTGATCTCTGCATTGTGAAATTTCTAATCAAGTTACAAAGGGATATTGAGAAACCATATACAAGTTCAGAAAGACACCTAAGTTTAGCTATACCTTGATGATGAGCGAGGCCTACGGCCACCCTCAAATTCCTTACAGAGAGGTTGGGGGGGAGGGGATCTGGCTTGTTATGATCAGGATTCCTAAGCGAGAGCACCTCTCAACCAGAGCTTTTGCGAGTCACAACACGCACTATAACCTCTTGTCCAGGATGGAATAGCTGCGGCAGTTTCTCCAAGCCACCCAAAAAGCGCAAGTCTTGGGCCGGCGAAAATGCCTCGCGTCCACTGGGCAAGGTGACCCAATATCCCTCACGCATCGCTTTTCAAATGGTCGCTTGGAATGTGTTTGGTTCTTCTGGTTTGAGCATCTTCTAAGGATCCATGTCCACTTCAATGTCATCATAGTATCTAATACTGTTGGTAGCAATAGCTATTCCCGCCCTCGAGTCACATGAAATTTTGAGATCACTGAGGGTGACATTATTGTATGACGCATCCGAGCGGATCCACATTGGGATTTCATCTACACATGAGTAGCAATAGCAATAGCCATTCTCTTGTCACATGAAATGTGGCTTGAGTGACTAGTTACAAATATGATGATGAATGACAAGTCTACTGTCTCTCGCGCAACAATAGATGAAGAATCTCCTCTTGACCACCTTCGCCAATGGCATGCATGTTTTTGCTCACGTTCATCTCTTCCCTCCCCTCGTCCCTTGAACCAAAGGACCCGCTCGCAGAAACTCTCCTCTCTCTCTCTCTCTCTCTCTCTCTCTCTCTCCCTCCACTGAGGGTGGCAAGGCCTGCACTTCCGCAAAGTCCTCTCCAGAACCTGCTCGCAAGAAAACTGAAATGCACAGGCAAATAAAGCACCTAGCCTAGCCTGACAACCTCTTGCTGCTGGCAAAGTGCGCACAAGAGCTGGCAGTAGGCATGCTGCACAGACAATGTGCGTGGATGCCTCCCTCTCCGCTTCCAAGCTGCTGGTGGCGCTAAGCGTGGTGAATCAGAAGGGCTGCTCGCTGTCGGGCAAGTCGTGGGCGCCTGAGCTGCATGCGCAGGGCCAAAACCTCAAGCTCGAATATGCCTCCCACCCTCTCAATGTCTCTTGTAGGCGGCCTCGTCCCCCCCCCCCCCCCTCTCTCTCTCTCTCTCTCTCTCCACTGAGGGTGGCACGACCTACATCGCTCACCTGAGAGTGGCACAGCCTATGTTTGCCTCTCTGCATGACACACCTCCTTCTCCGTCTCGGCTGAGTGTTGAGGGAGGCTCAGGGAACGTAAGGATTGAAAGCGCCTACCTCTGCCCGTCTCATCACTAAAGCTCATCATTACCCGCTACCCGGCCCTGGTTTCCTGCTGCAACTGGTTGCAGCAGCAGCCGGGTAGGTTCCTGCGGGTAAGGTCCTTTTATAAAAAAAAACATCTGCTCGCCTTCAGCCGAGAGAGAGAGAGAGAGAGATGGTTATGTGGTTTAATTCAGCGATAAGCCTCCATTTTGGTGAGAGATGAGCTCGGAGAAAGAGAGCCCCTTGTGTTCACCTCTACCTGCTGCTCCACTGGCCTTCCCGTCCGATTCGTCCTCCATTGCAATCTGACGTTCGCGCTTGTGAGCATTTTGATGTCCACCCAATGCCTACAAACTGCCAAATTCTCGCCCACAAAATTGGCTTACCCAAGAGCTCTATGACATAGAATCTTCGACTGCTAGAAGCCTGTGGCACCGCACGCTCCCTGGCTCCCTGGTATGCAGCTGCAACCATTCCGCGCTGGCGCGGACTGGTTGCAATAGCAAACCAGTGCGGGTAGGGTCATTTACAAAAGAGGAAAATTACCCCCGATATTTTGTCCTAAATTTCCAAAATGCCCTATAGATTTTCCAAAATTCCCAAAATACGCCCAAGTTTGAGTTTTTTTTTTTTTTTTTCCTAGCTTTTTATAAGAAGACTGGTTGTCTATCAATACAAGATGCTACAACTAGAATTTGAGTTGCTTATGTAGGCTTTGGAGACGAATTGCTTCATTATTTTTGAACATAATTGCCCTTTATGTGAGGTATCTGTAACAAATTACATGCTAAGCACTCAAAAACGGATCTCAATTGTCAAAAAAGGAATAAAGATTAGAAAATCTTGAAGAATCCAACCAAAATAGATACAAGAGTATTTTGGGAATTTCTAAAATTTGAGGGGTATTTTGGAAATTTCCACAAATTAGAGGGGTACTTTGGTAATTTTTCCTTGAAAAAAATAGCATTTGTCAAAATGAGTTGGATTCCAAGCTTTTGTGAATGACTTATTTTTTGCTGTTGTTTGTCTCACTCGCACCTACAATTTTTGCGTTTTGCCCATTTACTGCTTCCTGCCCATAGAATCATGCCCACAAAATCCGGCTCTTGATAAATATCAGACTGTCAAGGATGTGGGATCCTTGACAGCCTTCCATGTAGCCGCAAGGACAAGTTGATTAGTAGATTAACCAGTCAGCAATTTGTTCCACCAAAGGTGTTTGGACATAGGCTACAAATGAGCACGAACTCTGTTCAACACAGCTCGGGATCCAAACTAGGGTGGGCTATGAATGAGCATGAACTCTGTTTATCACAAGTCAGGATTCGAACCAACACTCTCAATTCATTCCAACATAGTATACCCCATAGCACAAATGACGTTTGATGACAGTCCAATAATTATACTAAGTGACAGACAACAGTACTGTAATAGATTGGAGGGACATTGGATCAACCATAGAGGTCGGCATGTAGCAAAAACAATTCTATTGTACTACCTCTGTTCCTGTGATGGTTTTGTCTTGTTTACCTATTGCTGCAAAAGATCTTGCAGACTTTGGAAGCTGTAATTCACCATTCTATGAGCTAGGACTAAAAGATTCTTTCAATCTTGCCTAGGTATCCTAGGATTAGATGATTCTCTAGTTGTGACATGGCCTAGGGTGTTTTTAACAGTGAGAGCACTCACAATATAGAAGCTGCTAAGGAATTGTTGCTTCATGACTTTATCTCTTCATCCAATTGCATGCAAATGCACATGAGACTTGGACCTTTCGTGTGTAGAAGAACTTGCAATTGGCTCTAGGTCGTATCATTTCTATCTACTAATCTCACAAAAGACTCGTTAGGCAAGAAATTGTCTTTTAGGAAAGTGGTTCCAAAAACAAAAATGATCAGATAAAGCATCCTTTTGGAGGTCTTGCAAGGCACCTATGCAAGCTTTATTTTATCCTTAAATTTGCAATTAGGAGGGCTCAGAGAATTAAGAGACAGCTTAGAAGCCAATGTTGCACAGGCTGCCAATGAACTTAAGCGAGACGAGAAGTCTTGACTTGAACTTTTGGTAATTAGTAAACTAGATCTTGCCAAAAATTTTACAACCTATTTTGAGAGGAGGTATGCCACATGGAATTGAATTGTATATGTTTCAAGTGTGAAGAGGTTGCTTGTGCCTCGGATATTCAATTTTCACATTGGTTCTAAAATCTCATTTTTCGTCGATTGAATGTTAGATTTGTGTAGTGAAAGTAATATGCATGGCATATTTTTTCTTTCACCATTGTTAATATGTGTCAATTCACTTGATTCTTGCTTAATGATTAGAAACCCTCGAATGGATGTAGGTGAGGACTCTATCCTTTCTTGGAATGTTTTTGACTTGAAGCAAATGTCTATCCATGATTACACTTGCTCCTACTACTTGGGAAGTATTTCTTTAATGAGTCATTATCATTGTATACTAGAATGAGGCCTCATCCTCGTAAGCCATGTACAAAGATAATTCTAAGGCTGAGTTGCTCTTGTACTAATCTCTACCTTTTCTCTAAAGCCAATTGCCTTTTGAATGTTAAAGTTCATTTATGTCTTATCATATAAGTAAAAACAACTACACACACATCCTATACATAGGTTTTTCCATTCTTTTTGGAAAAACTAGGACGTTGACTTTGGAAGCTAGCTTGAATCATAGTTATAAGCTGGACCCACTGCTAGTGTTAGGTCGTCCTTCATAGTGTTAGGTTGGCTAGTGTTAGGTCGTCCTTCATAGGCTAGTATTTTGGATACTTGCTCATGGCTATTATAGTCTCTGACTTTGCTACTTTAAGGATTGCAAGCCCAACCTACAGGACTAATTATAAATTTTCTTTCAGTATCACAAACATTTTAAATTGACAGCTCGCATGAGAGTAAACTACGACCCGGAGAAGCATACAAGGATTTTAGAACAAATTAAGTTTTACGTAAAGGACCATTCTTCAAAAAAAGCCTTGGCTATTAGAACTAGACCTTTTCTGGCTCGATAGGCCAAATGCTGTGTTACATATTACCATAAGTAATCCCTGGCTTACTAAAATAATTTTTTCTATTACAGATCCTTGCTCTCTTGCAAGTCCTATAACTATCTTATGAGCCCATCTCTGTGGAAACTTCTATTGTCCTCAGATGTATTGGCAGTTTGGATGCTTCTAAACTAATATATGATTTGTCTCTTGCCTCAAATAAAAAGTTACTTATCTAACACATGCTTTCTTTCAATGATTGGGCCAAGATTAACACTAGGTTGGTAACCTAACAGGACATAAAAGTGTCCTTTCAGGGTTTTGAAAAAAACCTCCAAAACCATAGTAGATCCACTCATTTTGTAAAATCCTTTCATGAGGTTATAGTTCAAGGCCTACTACACATGGAAAAAATAAGAAACTTGTAAAATTTCTCATCTTTTGGTCACACCAAGCCTCCAAAGTTGATGGACCATTACATTTTCATCAAAACAGTCATTTCTTACGTTTTGTTGCATAAAAATAAGATTAGGGATTTTTGTAGGACTTGAGATAAATTCCCTAGTTGACTTCAATGGCTTGGTGATCAGAACATATGATTGCTTCTCACTCACTGTTTTTTGTTTTGCCAAAAGAAATAGGTACAAAAAAGTTGAATTTTTACCATTCTGCAAACCTATCATCAAAGTTTCTATAGCCACGCTCAGTACAAACAATATATGCATGTTTTCTTATTTCCCTATTGTCCTTAAGGTTCATAAGGATCCATGGAGCGTGTCAAAAGAATAATACATCTCTTACCAAGGGGAATCTTGGGGACAAAGATGAAGTACTAAATACAACAAACATGAAAAAACTGGGTTCAACATTATGAGTTGTAGAATCCCATAGAAACTATTCAATATCTAGCCAAATTTGATCCTTATGACTAGATATGGTTACTACCTACAAAATGCATGTAGTTGTCACAAGAAACTAACAATATTGAAAAAGGTATACTTGGCATACTAGAAAGTTTCGTTTTCTTCTATAATTGAAAAGATCAACCATCGTTGTCTAATATGAAAAATAGGGTATTAGGTGCCCCAAAACTCAAGGAATATTAGCTTTATGTTACAATATGCAACATAGAAAATCAAAACTACATTTGGATATCATGAAAGCCACCAAAAAAATCATAGAAGAGCTAAAATTGGCTAAAAAACAGGATTTGACAATTTTTGTAATTTGGTCATAACTTACAAATTTAACATTTATTTCTCCCTAGAAGCATCTAGACATGTTGAGGACTATTAAAGATAGTTCTCTAGCATTATAGACCTCACAAACATGAATTCTAGAGTGGTATAGTTGCAAAAAGTTGAAAAAAGACAAAAACATGACCTGTTTTTTCACACAGTTTAGGTTGTGAAATGTTGTGCAACGGCAAGGTTAAAGATGGAATTGATATTCCAAAAAAATGTGGAGTTTTTTTCAGCTCATGAGACAACTTTCTAGATAGATAGCACCTCAAAATCCATTTTGAAACTCTTGACATAATTCAAGGAAAATGGTCACTTAACAGGACATAAAAGTGTCCCATTACCAACCTAGTGTTAAGGCTACCCTAGACAAGGACTCCAAATATGGGGTTAATATGATTTCCCATTACATTGCCAATTACCTATACTTTTTGTACAATATCAACAAGAGATAGCCCTATTTTCTTCTTCTAGGGTTGAATTATCTAACTTTTTTTAAAAAAAAGTGGCCTCAATCCATCTTTTATCCGTACCCCTGCTTCTCCAACTGTCCCTCAAACCGGTGGTATCTTTTGCAGAGATACTGCGGCACTTAAAGCTGTCAAGGAGTTTCAAAACAATCTTTGTTCCCTTAGTGACTCTAATATCTTGGAAATGGTACCCAAAGAGTCCAAGGTTTTTCCTTTCCTACCAATTAGACAATTGAAATTGAATCTTTTGGTGTGGACCATCAGCTCTGGGTTTTACCTAACAAAGCCTTTCTGGCACACACTCTTAGTGAAACCTGGGTTTATTTGGCTAATCTTCTTGCCTCCACAATTGAAGATTATAGACTTAGGATTCTGAAAGGAGGACAGTTCTTAGACAAAGCAGAACTCATTTAAGACCCCTTCAACCTTAACCTTATTGACCATTCCAAATGCTCTTCCAATACAGGTCTATACATTCGAACAAAAGGGAACACGGAGTTTGCTAAAAGTAATCCTGTCTTCTACATGAAATCTATTTGGAACGTTTTTTGACCATATACTAAATGTACATGTAAATTTCTTGACCCTAAAGCATCGTGCAAATCGGGCCTAATTTTTTGGCCAGCGCTTTTTGGAATCCCGCGAGAAAATTCCAAAAACATTCTCTCCCTTCTCAACTTTGTTCTCTATCTCTACCATCCAAGCTTCTTCTTCTTCTTCATCGTCATCTTCTCTCGCTCTCCCTCTCTCTCAGATATGTGTGTGCTTTGACGATGGTTGTATGTGTGTAAAAGAAAAATGGTGGTAAATGATTCTATCACTATACCACCCAAGCTTATTCTTCTCCATCATCATCTTCCTCTCTCTCTCTCTCTCTCTCTCTCTCATACTCTCTCAGATATGTGTGTGCTTTGATGATGGTTGTATGTGTGTTTTTTTTTAAAAATGGTAAATAGTTCTATCACTATACTACCCAAGCTTGTTCTTCTCCATCGTCATCTTCCTCTCTCTCTCTCTCTCTCTCTCTCTCTCTCTCTCTCTCTCTCTCTCTCTCACACACACACACACACACACACACACACACATTCGACCAAACATTCATAATTTACTATTGGGCAGTAAGATAAACCACCAACGTGACAAGTGTCCTTCTATATTTTCACACTTGTGATCACTCGTACACATGCAACAAACTAATTTCAATGGTTTACATAATAATGGAAATCTATTTTGAACAACATTTAAAGATTGCAATAGAAACACCACAAACTATTATTGAAAGGTTTAGAGTACACATGTTAAAACAACAACTTTAATAAGATAGATATGGAGAAAAGAATAGTACAATATGCTAATATGGTGTCAAGGCCTTATTTCTCCAATATTAGTGAGATAAGGTGATGAGGGACGCTTTTCAAATTCTGCTCCACCTCTCTCTTGGTATGCACTTGGTGGCAAGGCTTCAAGGCTTTGCGGAGGAGGAGGGACATGATGCAAAAAATCTATGTATTTATTATGTACATAGCCATGGTTTTGACACATTTGGATCTTGGAAATAAGAAAAGGTAGGAGCAAACCCTATTAAAAAGGGAAAAAAAATCATTGGATGCTAATTCTACCCGACGATCACTACCTGACGGTCACTACAATTGAAGAGTAGAAGTCAATAGTGAAAGGGAGGAGAATCTTATGCATTATTGAGTCGGAGTCAACAAAATATTATCAAATTCAAGCATAATTTACTTGTGGACACAAGGCTTGCACATGGAGTCAAGAGGGGACCACCTGGAAGACTTTTGAAAGGATAAAGCCGGACACATATAACACATAATTTTTTATAGGTTTCTCTTTATTATTGCTATATTTTCTCTTATTTGATCAAGATTCTCTCAAATATTATAAGGAAGCTCTTGGACTCGAGCTATGGAAGGTGGCATGGAGACAAAGTGCACCATGCTGATGGCGATCATGAGGAAATTGGTTAATAAGCACGGCACACGGAGCTCTCTCATTGGGGGAATGCCTCTAGCTGAGGTTACTTTGTAGTAACTCCTTTTGCTCATAATCTCTTCCCTAATCACTCTCTTGGCCTATTGAAGGAGGCCTCCTGTTTTGGACACACACACACACACACACACACACCTACACATACACACCCATGTGCTACATGCTAGTAGCATGAACCCTAATCATATAATCACAACACCATCATCATCACCATCACCGTGCACAAAAATGAACACCATATCTCCACACACTTGTAATGAAGGATTGGAGGCACGATTTCAAGAAGAAGAATGATGTCTACACATTCCTTGCCATCAACCCCCATCCCTCCATTATGAATCCTACGATCTTGTCCCCTTCTCATCTTCTTGCCCTATGCTACCTATTGTATTCATCTTTTGCAAGCAATCAACACACTCCATCTTGGTGCCATACCTTGTGTTGTTTGGGATATACGTCATTGTGAGTATGGTTTATGCTTGTTTCTTTCCATTTTGCTTAAATGTTGAGGTGTGTGAATTCACCACCATACACACACTCTCTCTCTCTCTCCCTCTCATATTCCTATCATCTCGCTACTTGCATCTTATGGTGTGCGGATTTGCCACCTCTGATATGAGAAGTGAGCATACTTGCATGTTTCCCTTACATGTCTATCTTCCTTACTACATGCACGAGTAGCAAGGCCATTCTCACTCACTCACCATTTCTCTCATCTTGTTTTTTGACCACCCCATCCCACACTTGGGCGTGAATCTTGAAATTTTTTTCCATGGCATGTGTGATTGTGTATATGTATGCATCCTAGCTTCATATCTTGCTAGGTAGTGCCCCTATTGTGTACCTTCCATGATGAGGACATTGTGCATAGTCTTAGTGTAGAGGCCACTTGGTCTGTTTTGCACTTCCGTCTCTCATTTGGTGCCCCACTGAGGAGGGCTTTGCAAAGACCTTTAGTCAACAAAGAGTAGTGATGCATGGCATCAATCATGGATGAGTGGCTGCAAGATTTTTCCAATTGGAGGACTGAAGAAGAGGAGACTGTAAAATCATTGAAGACCTTCATCAAAGTGCTACTGCCAGGTTGTAGCGTCGTTGATATCCAAGAGGTAAGTTCCCCATCTCACATTGCTCGTTCTAATCACAAATCAGGAGCATCAAGAGGGAGGTCTATAAAATGTGATCATTGTTGTCAACCAAAGTATTATGTCAATGAGTTCCGACAAAGGAGGTGAAGAAAGAACAGTGAGTTTTTCTTTTGAGAACCGCATCAACACTCTCACATCAATCAGATTTTGTGTAGCACCAAGTGTTTTCTCTCCAACAGTGAGACAAGAGCTGTAAGCTACATCAACCACAAAGTCCAAGCCATAAAGACTAAAGCATTTGGTGAAAGCAAGCAAGCCTAGTCTCTCTCTAGGCCTAAAGAGTTTAAGTGAAGTACGACCACCCAATCATCACTATCGCATGCAAAATGGAAAGCTGATTGAGGTAGACTCTTCTCGCCCAGTCTGTTTTGAACCCAATATGGTGGATTATGTGGACTTCAACAAGAGGTAGAGGACTATAGTTAAGGTATGCAAGTCTAGTCTTCAAAGCCTTCCCCTACACCCAACATGGATAATAACAATAGGCCAAAAGTCTTTCCTTCTCGTTTCTTACAACATGTGCGTGTAAACATGTACATTGATAGAAAGATATTCTACAAGAAAAATATTTTTTTCCTATTTGGAGCACAAATGTTTGGCAAAATCCTTAAATCCCCACATCCCATCATCTTGCCCATTCTTGATTACTACCACTCTTTTGATGTAATCATCTTTATTCTATTCTAGCCTTGTGCTCTTCTTAGCTCATGCTCAAATTTTCCAACCATGTATAAACCCCTATGAATCATTTAGTCATCCCAAAAAAAAAAGTTTGTGATTGTATGCTCATTGATTTAGCATCATGGTATGTATCTCTTTTCTCACATTCAATGGCAAGAAGGGGGAAAACATCACCACTGATTTTTTGGATAACTTTGACATCGCTTGTGTGGCTAGTAACAAGGATGACGACGTCTCATGGTTACAAATATTTCCTCTATTGATGAAAGTAGAGGCCAATTCTTGGTACAATGCTTTGCCCCAAGCTACCAAGGATGCATGGGAATTACTATGTGTTGCCTTTGTTAAGAGGTTTCATGGAGGCACAACCTCAAAAAAGTTATGGTAGCCTACTGATAGAGTTAAAGTAGGGAGGTCTGCTAGAGTATGCCTCTTATGGATCCAATCTTGTGGATTGTGCGAGAGATGGGCTTCCTCAATAGAGGAAGGTGAAGGAGTGCCTAATTTCTTGAAGAAGGACCATTTTATTGTTGGCCTATGGTCGGTGCTTAAGGAGAAGGTGAAGGGGAGATTCCTTGCAACATATGAGTTGGCAGTGGAAGTAGCCCACCTTAAAGACAAGAAGTTCCACATGCAAGCAAGATTCAAGGAGTCAGAGGAATCAAGCTCAGTCAACTAACCCCACTAACTGCAACAGCCGCTCAGAGAACCCAACCACAAGAGGCATTCGAAGAGCAACAAGAATTGTTGATTCTTATTAGTACTTAGCTTGAGAATCTATTTATGCATTTGGTGTAACAAGGACATGCACATAACCACAATCAAGAGCAAGGGAGAGGACAACAAAGAAAAAACCAAGAATACCACTGTTACAGTTGTGGGAAGGATGGCCATGGTATTTATTACTACCCACCCCCAAGGAGGAAGAATTTCAACAGAGGAGCCATACAAAACCAGATTTTACCATCGAGATCAAGACCACCTATCATAATAATCAATATCTAATTCTCCTAAATGATTTTCTCATGTTAAACTGATCATTTAATTTGGGGAAGTGCCAAAGGAGAAAAAGCTAGAATATTGGTTAAGCTAGCAGACCGGCCATAGTCCGGATCTAAAGGAGGGAAAATAGGGATTCAAAGGGGGGGCCATCTGCAGAAGAGCTATTTGCAACAATGGGCTTAAAAGACCCTAAGGTTCAGCCCATTAAGACTTCCAAAATGCTAAGGTTCCAAAATTCAAAGGTTGTGTCCAAAGGTCAAACTTTGGGAAAATTGGATGCTTTGTGTGTGTCCCAAACATCTTTGTCAATCCCTACATAGGAGGGGGTGAGCCTTGCAAGTAGGGGATGAGAGAGAAACTCACACACACACACACACACACACACAAGCTCCCTTTGTACACAAGGGGAAAGAGGGACACATGTCAGCTCCCTAGCCCAGATGCCCACAAGGTGTACTCAAATCCTATTGGATGGCCTTGGAGGTGGACCAATGAGAATTAGGCTAGAGTAAATCTAGTTTAATTATTTAAAAAAAACTTAATAAAAGAACCAATGAGAATTAAGCTCTCTAGAAGACTATTGGAAAGTCTCCCAAGGGGACCAATGAGCATTCAACAGCCCAATGACTTGCATGATTCCTATTGGCCAGGAGGCAAAGGGGTCCAATGAGAGTTTAGTTGCATTTATTAATTACATTAATCTCTCACAAAAGGGGAAAGGGGGACACATGTCAGAAAGCTATCACTTATACTACTTAATTATCATTGGCTAGCTATAGGGAGGTCCAATGAGACTGTAGCATGAGAAAATAGCAAGAGGGGTCGACCAAGAGAGAGAGGGGGATGATTTTTCAAAGGCATTATTGACTCACACACACAAACAACTCATGTGTGAAAGTAAGAAGACTCTCTCTCTCTTCTCAAGCTTTAATGGAAAGCTTATCACCTACTCCAAGCTTATGAGAAGGGAGGTCTACACCAACAACTCTTGGCTTTGTGATGCAAATCCAACCAAGAGCCAAGCTTCAATGCATGCTCATATACTCTACCATGCTAATTACTAAGCTAAGATATGCTAATATGAGTGATTATGTGAGGAGATGTACATCTTTCTCGTAAGAATACTCCTTCTTCCTCTCAATCTACTCTCATACCCCACTAGCTCTCACCATCTTCGAAGGTGAGTGAGGTCTTGGGTCTGAGACCGTGAGGGAATTGATGTTGTGTTTGATAAGTGTTTTGCTTAGTGCATGAAGCTTTCATCTTCATTGCACTAGCTAGTCTTGAAGGAACACAAAGAACTGTATTGTACAATGTCTCTCTTGATAGGAGAAACCATAATACAAAGCCTTTTGGAGGGGGGATCGGATCCATGTAAATCCGGTCCTCAACTGTTGTCAATAGCTTAATTTCTCTCTCTTTTGAAAGTATTGTTCATGCTATCTAACTAGGTGTTATTCTTTTTGTTGCTCTCTCCACCCAAGCACTCTTGTAATTCTCATTAGGAATCTATTCTAATGAAATGCCCACTATGTTCATGCTAATTTCCACTACACACAAGTTTTTAGTCCAATAAATGTTAGACCACCACCACCAAGGGGACCACAACAACAAGCACCACCCGTGTAAATCCTACAATGACCTGTGCAACCACAACCACCACCACATATCCTCATTCCACCTTTACGACTACCACTAGCTGGTAACCAAGTAGTGAGTGTCATCAGTCTTGAAAGTAAGGAAAAGGCCAAAGTGGAGGAAGATATCAAAGGAGTAGCAACAGGTAAGAACAAGGTAAAAGAGCTTGACACCATGGTATTTAATCACTCTAGACATGAGGAAGATCCACAAAGAAAAGAAAAGATAAAGGCCAAGGGAGAGTCAATCAACAGGAAGTATAAGCCACGACAAAACATTGGCATTTTAGATTTCACAATTGGTGTCTACAAAATCTTATGATCTTTTGAGTGATGTTCCTATGCAAGGCATGAGCATCGCTAAGGGGGAGGGCTACCCAATTATTACAGAGAGACCATGGCTCATGGCCATGAGAGAAAATCAATATTTGGACACAAGAATTCTATATATGAAAGCTAGAAAGGGCAAGGACATTCTATACAGCACAAAGATTGGTAAGCAACAAGGGATGGACCTAGAGACTATTGCATATGAACTCTCTAGCAGTTCTAAAACAACCGTAGGAGGAGGAATCTACCACAACAAATGATAGTGACAACTCTATTGAAATCATGGGTCAGACCATTCTCACTGATCACAACAAGGTGGATCCACCAGATATACCATTGCAAGAAGAAAGCATGAAATATTTGGCACTACACCAACCAAAGGAACTGATTGGGGACCAAACTCAAATGGTTGTTATCAAGGAATGGGATTTTGGAGTCCACCATAAGGAGATTCTTAAGCAAGTGGATGTAGTGGCAAATTATTGGATATCTAGGTTTGGCAACCTAGATGTAGAGATTGTGTTTGATCATACTATGTTAGATGCATTTAAGAACACCTTTAAAGAAACCTTATCACAAGGAGTGCTCATAAGAGTCACAGAGAATGAATCCTGACATGAGTGTAGATGGCGGAGACAGTCTCACTGGGTGGGAACCGGCTCCTGTGAGACGAACAACGGATCAATCAGTAATTACCACGGCAGTTACCACAGTAACTCCCAAGGCATATAAATAGGACCCATTACATTGTAATTGGGTTGGCATTTGTCGTCTGTACTTTTGCTTAGTTTTTGATTTATAATCCTTAGTTCCCGAGCTATTCTTGAGCTACATCATCTTTATCCGTAATCTTTCATCTGTAATCCTAAATACAGCAGTTCAGTGTACTTCATTCATACATACTTTGTACTCATTCTCTCTGAATCTGAATCCAAATCTGAATCTAGACATCATTCTCAGTACTTCACTCTGTTTCTCATTTCAGTAGATGTATTCCAGTCCAGTTCTCATTTAAACTAACACATCACCAGTAGCTGTAAACTTCTAACACTGGAATCAGCTATCTAAAGAGATCAACTCCAATTTCATTTTGGCGATCACGGTGGCTAGAGATGTTGCTCGTTGACTATAAAACTCATCTCCCAGTTTGAAGTTTTCAAGCTGCAGTAATGGCACCCAAACCCAGTCATGGACAGAAACCATCCTACCGTGTTGACCCTATTCCTGAGGAGTCAGAAAGAGACTCTGACCCCAAGCAGCTGGTCGCTGACACTGAGGCTTAGGAGGATCACAGTTATGCTGATGAGGTGCAGGACTCACAGCATTCTAGTCAGTTCAGACGCAGAAGGGCAGAAAGGGAATCACGCAAGGCTAAAAGTTCTTGGTCCAGGCAGGGGACGAGGGCGCCAAAGGCAGTAAAGGAAGTCGCCATACTTCTAGTAGACAAGCCAGGGAGGACACAGAAATTGAGACGGAGGCAGATATTAATTGGGATGCAGATACAGACAATTGTAAGAAAACTCCAAAGAGGCATCCAGACTCCAAGATGAGAAGAGGAAGGACCAACGGTGATCGGCATGATTACACATCCTCATTTAAAATCTGTTTTCCTGTGTTCAAAGGGGGCAAGAAGGATGATCCGAATGTTCACATCCAAGATTTTGAGCAGTATGCCGAGTTGAAAAATATTGATGAGGATGACTGGGTGAATACTTTCCGCAAACGATGAAGGAGGCAGCGAGGAAGTGGTACTACCATTACCCGGCTTGCCAGCTCAAATCCTATAATAAACGACTTAAAGCCTTCAGACTGGAATATCTCGACAACAGAGGTGATGAGGATATTCTTTGTGAACTGGATAAGATTAAGCAGAGGAAATTGTCAGTCCGAAGCTATGTTGAGAAAATCAAAGAGCTGACAAGGCAGCTGACCACCATCGAAAAAGCGACTGCGAGTATGGTTCTTGAATGGCTTTCACAGCAAGAATCTTAGGGAGCAAGAGGTGCCAGCACCGACGAAGAAATTCAATGATTTGGTGCAACGAGCCCTGAAGCTGGAACAACAAGCTAAGAAGGAAAAGGGTCATAAGGAGAGGAGGTCCAGTAGTAGCAATCCTTCTACTGATGACTCTGATTTGAACGGAGTTTCTAGTAGTTCTGAGAGTAGCTCCGATGAGAAGACCAAGGATAAGCCTAAAAAGGGGTGTTGGGCTAGGAAGATTGAAGAGATGGCTCGACAATTTGCTGAGATTAGCCAGACCAGACAAACGGTGAGAAGAATGGAGACTTGGTGTTCAAAATGTAAATCTAAGGACCATGTTTCCAATGAATTCCCATAGTGTACTTATTGTAAAGCCTATGGCCATCTATGGAATAACTGTGGCATTACGATTCATCATTTGAAAAAGGGCAAAGACTTGTCAGTGGTGGCATTTACCAATGCCAAACCAGTAAGAGTGGAAGCTACCACCACTTCTCAAGAGGAGAAACTAGGAACTAGTAGTACTGGTGCAGAGCGCGGCAGATACCAAGAAGGTACTGGCCGGGGCCAGGGGCATGGTAGTTTCTAGAGCCGAAGTCTGAATTGCTATACTTGCAAAAAGTATGGGCATTTTGTGGCTCAATGTCTAGAAACACCTATGACTGCGGCTATTGAGGCAAAGGTTCCAAAGCTAGTTCCAGTATGAGCAGTTACACGAAGCAAAGGGGTAGCGAAATCCCAGAGATTCCAAAAAAAACAGTCACTGTTGAAAGCAGCAAATGGGCTCAACAGAGAGAGGTATGCAAGGCCAAGGGTAAAGAGGTGGTTGATGAATGGCAGGAGCAGAGAGAACTAGCGGAAAAAATCACAGAGGATTTAGCCAAGGAACTGCCAAAGCAGCCAGAGAGTTCTAAAGCACGGGTCATGCAAAAGATACTAGCCCAATCTACTGAGGCAGATCAGTCAAAGCCCAGCATTCTTGAGACCATGTTGGCTGAAGTACAAGGGTTGATTGAAGAGTTGGGAGCTGATAGAGAAGCTGGAAGCACTAAAATGAAGGAATGGCATTGTGAAGATATTACCAGTTCTTCAAGCTCCGAAAACAACTCTGACCATGAGAAAGAGGAAATTCATGTTAAAATCTGTGACAGAATCCAAAAACTCAATGTGAAGTTGGAAGACATTAGAAGAACTTTGCCTGAAGCACTGAAATTCATCAGACAACGAAGGAAGGCTGAGGCGGAGGCCAAGACAGTTGACTTGACGATTATCAGAGATGATGAAGTGCCACTAATTCAAGTAGGTTACAAAGTTTGAAAACAATGGGAACCACTTTCGAGTGTTATTCTGGATGGAGGAGCAGGAGTAAACATCATGGGAGTACATCTTCAGCAGAGGATAGGCATCATAAACCTGAAGTCAGCACCTTTCAAAGTGCGGATGACAGATCATCGAGTAGTGCAAGCTACTGGTATGATTGAGAATATGCCGATATGAGTGGGCAAGGAGAAGTTCAAGGCCAATTTTCTAGTTCTCAATGTGCAAGGAGCATATGGAATGCTACTAGGTCACCCATGGTTGCGAATGGTACAGGCTGTGCACAACTGTGCTAATCAAACTCTGACTATACAAGGGTCTAGTGGCAGGATCCAGATTCAGAAAAACAGCACTAGAAGATGGAGAAAGGAGCTGAGACCTAAAGAACTATTCCAGAAGTATAAGATCAAGAAGATTGAAAGGATGTTAGCAGCTCTAAATATTTTTCCATTAGCAAAAATTGATCTTAATGCAGTTCTATTGAACAAGGAGCGGGCTGACAAGCAGAAGAAGCAGTTTCCATACGAGTTTACTGAACTCAATTTAGGAGAATGTTCAATTCAGTTAATTGGAAGACCGGAAGAATCAATTGAATCCAGCACGCCAGATGAGCTAGCACATTCTAGGGAGGACATAGTAAATCAGAATAGTGATTCGGAACTCAAAGGGACGTCTTGGGATTACACCAAAGAGTCAACCAAGAGAAAAGGCGGCAGGCCTAACTGGTTACTCCCAGATGACCAAGAGATAGAGGAATGGAATCTAGGCTCTGAAGACAACCCTAGAATGATCAAAGTTAACAAACATCTCAACCCTACAATGAAGGAGAAAGCACGCAGAATGTTCCAGCATTACAAAGATGTCTTTGCCTGGGAACACACTGATATAAAAGGGGTGGATCCAGAGGTCTATCACCACGAGATACCACTGAAGCCAGATGCCAGGCCAGTGAGACTGCAGCAGTACCGAATGTATCCCAATTATGCTAAGAAGGTCAAGGAAGAGATTGACAACCTTCTCAAAGCTGGGTTCATCACTGAAGTAGCCATTAGCGATTGGTTGTTCCCTATTGTAGTTGTTCCCAAGAAGAATGGGAAGTTGAGAGTATGTGTAGATAGGAAACTCAATGTTCAAACCATCAAGGATCCATTCCCATTACCCTTCACATATATGTTTCTTGATGAGATTGCAGGGTATGAGATGTACATTTTTATGGATGGATATACTGGCTCCAACCAGTTACAAATTTCTCCGGATGTTCGGGGAAAGACCACTTTCATTACAGAGTGGGGAGCATTTATGTATCTGGTAATTCCATTTGGCCTATGCAATGCACCAACCACTTTCCAGCCGTGCATGATGGAGATATTCAATGATTTTCTTCATTGGTTTCTCGCCATATTCATGGATGATTTCACTATATATTCAGCCGAGGAACAACATTTACTATTCCTAGAAATGGTTTTTAAGCGCTGTCAGGAGAAGCGGATTTGTCTGAATCGATTCAAATCTATTTTCCTAGTTTGGAAAGGACAACTATTGGGACATGTGGTATCCCGCAATGGAATAGAAATGGCCAACAACAAGATCGAGTGCTTTCAGCAGGCCAAGGCGCCGAGGAATGCATCTCAATTAAGTTCTTTCTTGGGATATATTAACTTTTATAGAAGATTTGTGCATAAATTTGCCTCCCAAGCTTTACCACTGTATGAGCTCACAAAGAGAACTAGCAAGTTCAATTGGACTTCTTAGTGTGAGGACAATTTCCAGAACTTAAAAGGTGCCATTATTAGTAAACCAGCACTTCGGCAACCAAATTGGGATGTTATCTTCCATGTACATGTGGATGCTTCGGGGTTGGCGATGGGGGCGATACTAGCCGAGCTAGATGGAAGGAGTGAGTATCCTGTCTACTTTGTCAGTCGTAGATTCAACCAGGTTGAACAAGGTTATACGACCATTGAATGAGAGGCTCCAGGGATGGCTTTCAGTGCTAGAAAATTTAGGCATTATTTGCTAGGAAAATTGTTTCATTTCTATGTGGATCATCAAACCCTATTATTCTTGATTAATAAAGTCATTATTCAAGGCATGTTAATACGGTGGATGATGTTCCTTGTGAAATTTGAATTTTGAATTTTCCATAAACTTGGAAAGAACCACTGTGGTGCTGATTTCCTCTCTAGGAGTACAGAGGGCTATTCTAAAGCGTCTTTAAGAGACGCTTGGCTGAATTATTTCAGCAAGAAGCAGCAGAATCAGTCGATCCTAAATTATATGAAGTATATTAGTTTATGTCTCAGGGTGGTTTCCTAGATTACTGGACGCAAAACCAGAAGAAGGCTCTGGTTATCAAAAGCTAAAATTTTTCCATCATTGGGGGATCACTCTACAGATTAGGTGTCGATGGCATTCTTAGCTGATGTGTGCTTATGGAGGAGAGAATGCAAGTTATTTCAGAGGTGCATAATGGAGAATCACGGGGACACTTTTCTACTGATGTTACTTACAAAAAGATTTTGCAGGCTGGTTTATGGTGGCAAACATTGATATCCGATTCCAGAAGTTTTTGCATAACTTATCATCCTCTCACTCCTTATGAAATCGAGATGACCACATAAAGGTGGGATCAGCTTGAGCACGAGGCCATTTACAGGCTCATTCAGAAGGAGAATGCTGGCACTAGGACTTCTCAGATGCCATCCAGGTCAAAGGGTAAAAGGAAGCGGGTTTAGTGAAAGGATACTTGGTAGTTCCATCTCGGAATTCAATCAAGGATTTTTTTGCCGGTCTTCGAATCACACGGTGGATTTTTCCAGCAGTTTTCGCAACAGACGCTGGATTTTTTCACTGAGGGGTTGGTGTCACTTGGCTAGACGACCCTTGGAATTACAATTACAAGGGTGTCAAGCACTCAACAACCCAGCACTAGAAGAATCAGACGGTGGATTTTTTCAGTCCGACTTGGGGTCTATTGGTTGGATGCCCCTGGAACTACAACTATAGGGATGTCAAGCATTCAATGAGCAAAATTTTCAGAAGAATGATGTTAGGAAATAAGACGTAGCTAAATAGATAATTGAGTAGATTACTTAATGGAGAGAGACAAATTTATATACACGAGATTATAGAGTAGAGAGAGAGAGAGAGAGAGAGTACACACGATATACGTGGTTCACCCAATGTGGGCTACGTCCACGGGAAAGCAGCCACTCAATGGCTTTAGTACTTCAAAATAAGAAGTAGTTTACAAAGGGATTATACCCTTAATGGAGCTCCCGCCTTGCTTCACTCTCACCACCTCACACTCACCTTGTTGCATCAACTTCACACACTATAAAATGTGTGTAGAAATGGCCTCCTTTTATAGGCCAAAAGGGCTGCCCTCTCTTATGAGAGACAGCCATGTGTAGCCGCCCTTGTGCGAATAAGTCCAAATCGGACCCTCCAATCCGCCCATGTGTGGCCGCCCTTGAGAAGACAAGTCCGCTTTTGAATTCGGCCACCGGCCACCGGCCATTGACTTCCGACCACCGGCCATCGGCCATTGACTTCCGACCACCGGCCAACCGACCGGTTGTTTTCCAACCACTTTCCGGCCGCCGTCCGGCCATAATAGTCCGGCGAAAAAGAATATTCGAGCGAAAAAAAAGTCTCGGGGGCCTCCACCCCCGAGGCCTTTAAAGTTGCCCCTGATTCTTGTCCATGAAAATTTTTGGTTTCCGGTGAGTGATTTTCCTTCACGCACGATGGCTTCTCCTCATAATGGGGGCCTTACAAATGTGCGCTTTTACCACAGAAAATTACAAGGGTAAATCAGGCTCCATACTTAACAAATGAGACGGTGGAATTTTTTCTTAGAAATTTTAGAAACTTGCCAAAATTCAAGAAAGGAGGGAAGGATGTAGATGGCGGAGACAGTCTCACTGGGTGGGAACCGGCTCTTGTGAGACGAACACCTGACCAGTCAGTAATTACCACGGCAGTTACCACAGTAACTCCCAACGCATATAAATAGGACCAATTACATTGTAATCGGGTTGGCATTTGTCGGCTGTACTTTTGCTTAGCTTTTGATTCATAATCCTTAGTTCTCGAGTTATTCTTCAGCTACATCATCTTTTATCTGTAATCCTAAATACAGTAGTCCAATGTAGTTTAGCCGTACATACTTTGTACTCATTCTCTCTTAATCTGAATCTGAACATCATTCTCAATACTTTAGTCTGTTTCTCATGTCAGTAGATGTATTCCAATTCAGTTTTTCATCTCCTCTTTTAGTCTACTGTTTGAACTAGCACATCACCAGTAGTTGTAAACTTCTAACACTGGAATCAGCTATCTAAAGAGATCAGCTCCAATTCCATTTTGGCGATCACGGTGGCTAGAGCTGTTGCTCATTGACTAGAAAACTCATCTCTCAGTTTGAAGTTTTTCAGTTGCAGTAATGGCACCCAAACCCAGTCGTGACCGAAACCATTCTAGCGTATTGACCCTATTCCTGAGGAGTTATAAAGAGACTCTGACCCCAAGCATGAGTTGGTGACTGACAGTGAGGATCAAGAGGAGCAGAGTCATGCTGATGAGGCGCAGGACTCACAGCATTCTAGTCAGTCCAGATGCAGAAGGGTAGAAAGGGAAGCACGCAAGGCTAAAAGTTCTTGGTCCAGGCAGGGGGACGAGGGCACCAAAGGTAGTAATGGAAGTCACCATACGTCCAATAGACAAGCCAGGGAGGACATAGAAACTGAGATGGAGGTAGATATTAATTGGGATGCAGATACAAGCAATTGTGAGATAACTCCAAGCAGGCATCCAGACTCCAAGATGAGAAGAGGAAGGACCAACGATGATCGGCATGATTACACATCCTCGTTAAAATTATTATTTCCCGTGTTCAAAGGGAGCAATAAGGATGATCCAGATGTTCATATCCAAGCTTTTGAGCAGTATGCCGAGCTAAAAAATATTGATGAGGATGACTAAAAAATATGCGATCCCTGAAGCTGGAACAACAAGCTAAGAAGGAAAAGGGTCATAAGAAGAGGAGGTCCAGTAGTAGCAATCCTTCTACTGATGACTCTAATTCAAGCAGAGTTTTCAGTAGTTCTGAGAGTAGCTCCGATGAGAAGACCAAGGATAAGCCTAAAAAGGGGTCTTGGGCTAGGAAGATTGAAGAGATGGCTCGGCAAATTGCTGAGATTAGAGAGACCAGACAACCGGTGAGAAGAATGGAGACTTGGTATTCAAAATGTAAATCTAAGGACTATGTTTCCAATGGGTGCCCACAATGTACTTATTGTAAAGCCTATGGCCATCTATGGAATAACTATGGCATTAGGATTCATCATTTGAAAAAGGGCAAAGACTCGTCAATGGTGGAATTTACCAATGCCGAACCAGTAAGAGCGGAAACTACCAACGCTTCTCAAGAGGAGAAACCCGGTACCGGTGGTACTGGTACAATGTGATGCAGATACCAAGAAGATACTGGTTGGGGCCGGGGGCGTGGTAATTTCTGAGCCGCAGTCTGAATTGCTATACTTGTAGAAAGCATGGGCATTTCACGATGCAATGTCCAGAAACACCTGTGACTACAGCTACTGAGGAAAAGGTTCCAGAGCCAGTCCTAGTATGAGCAGCTACATGAAGCAAAGGAGTAGTGCTTGAGGAAATCCCAAAGATTCCAAAAAAACTAGCCACCACTGAAAGCAGCAAATGGGCTCAACAAAGAGAGGTATGGAAGGCCAAGGGTAAACAAAAGGTGGTTGATGAATGGCAGGAGCAAAGAGAACTACCGGCGAATATCACAGAGGATTTAGCCAAGAAGCTGCCAGAGCAACCAAAGAGTTCTGAAGCATGGGTCATTCCAAAAGCCCAATCTACTGAGGAAGATCAGTCAAAGCCCAGCATGCCTAAGACCATGTTGGCTGTAGTACAAGGGTAAATTGAAGAGTTGGGAGCTGATAGAGGAGCTGAAAGCACTAAAATCAAGGAATGGCATTGTGAAGATATTACCAGTTCTTCAAGCTCCGACAACAACTCTGACCATGAGAAAGAGGAAATTCATGTCAAAATCTGTGACAGAATCCAAAAACTCATTGTGGAGTTGGAAGACATTCGAAGAACTTTGCCTGAAGCAGTGAAATTCATTAGACAGTGAAGGAAGGATTAGGCGGAGGCCAGGATTGTTGACCTGATGGTTGTCAGAGATGTTGAAGTGCCACTAATTCAAGTAGATTACAAAGTTTGGAAACAATGGGAACCACTTTCGAGTGTCATTGAGGATGGAGGAGCAGGAGTAAACATCATGGGAGTACATCTTCAACAGAGGATGGGCATCACAAACCTTAAGCCAACACCTTTCAAAGTGCAGATGGCAGATCATGGAGTGGTGTAAGCTACTAGTATGAACAAGAATGCGCCAATACGTGTGGGCAAGGAGAAGTTCGAGGCCAATTTTCTAGTTCTTGATGTGCAAGGAGCATATGGAATGCTACCAGGGTGCCCATGGTTGCGAATGGCACAGGCTGTTCACAACTGTGCTTATCAAACTCTGACTATACAAGGGGCCAGTGGGGGCAGGATCTAGATTCAGACAAACAACACTAAAAGATGGATAAAGGAACTGAGACCTAAAGAACTATGCAAGAAGTATAAGGTCAAGAAGATTGAAAGGATGTTAGAAGCTCTAAATATTTTTCCCTTAGCAGAAATTGATCTCAATGCAGCTCTATTGAACAAGGTGCAGGCTGACAAACAGAAGAAGCAGTTTCCGGACCAGTTTAGTGAACTCAATTCAGGAGACGTTCAGTTCAGTTAACTGGAAGGCCGGAAGAATCAATTGAATCTAGCACACCAGATGAGCTAGCACATTCTGGGGAGGACACGGTAAGTCAAAATAGTAATTCGAAACTCAAAGGGCAGTCTTGGGATTACAATGAAGAGTCAACCAACAGAAAAGGCGGCGAGCCTAACTGGTTACTTCCAGATGACCAAGAGATCAAGGAATGGAATCGAGGCTCTGAAGACAACCCTAGAATGACCAAAGTTAATAAACATCTCAACCCTACAATGAAGGAGAAAGCACGCAGAATCTTCCAGCATTAAAAATATGTTTTTGCCTGGGAGCACACTAATCTGAAAGGGGTGGATCCGGAGCTCTGTTGGCACAGGATACCACTGAAGCTAGATGCTAGGCCAGTGAGACTGCAGTGGTATCGAATGAATCCCAATTATGCTAAAACACCTATTTAGGAAAATAGGGAAAAATTCACACATTTGGGACGATTATTTGTGTCTCATGGACTTGAGGTAAGGTTGTATTGTACTAGGTTGTTGCACATATGAAAACTAAGATACAATATTTAGTGGATGCGTATGAGTCTGCAAGATCCAATATGGGCCGGTTTCAACAACCATACTATACACTAGAGTGTTTTTTCGCATGTTAGTTTACAAATACACACACACACACACACACACACACATGCTCATGCACCGTAAATTTTCTTCCCACACATGCTTCATTTGATAAAACAATTAAAATGTAAGTTGCAAGAAAAACTTGGGTGACTAATGTGAAAAAAAAAACCAATCATATTGAATAAGATTTCTTGAAGATTACAGAGGTGGGATGCCATTATCAATGTTGATAATGACCATAGCTATGGGTGGACTAATTGGACCCATTGCTAGAAGATTACAAAGTTGAAAGGCAAATGCTAAGCGATCATTCCTCTTCATTTGCATTGACATTTGATGGTGCCTCATGTTCATCAAGTTTCAACTGACTCTCTTTGGCCTTGAGGATTATTGCCTTTGGAATCTTGATTTTTTCAGGAATTCGTCCACCCTTGGGCTTCCATGCCCAAATGATGTAGCTAGTGTCTTCCCAACGTTAAGGATCGTTGATGTTCTCTTTCCAATACTTGTTCCAACAATCCTTGTAAACCTCCACATCACTTGCATTCTTCTTCTTTGAAATTGGTGCCCAATATTGTATCTTCACTTGAAGATAGGTTGCCGAGTCATTTTTCTGATCAATATCTGTAGTTGCCACTCCTAACCAAATTGGGTAATTTTCATCACAAGGTTGCACAAGTACAAAGTATCCCTTTGCCACATCAAGAGTTGGGTTGAACTCCTCAGCAGGTTTGTTGCGCATTGGACCACAATAGTGGCCCTCTATTATGTCAAGTGCTTCATCTAGACCATCTTCCAATGGAACTTCAAGAGGATGATCTTGTTCACGCATACTCCTTGGCCAAAAGTCATCAAATAAAGTGTTTTCACTTTGTCCAGGGTTTTGCATAGCTTGCATGAGATTCTCCCAGTACATAAGACCTGGGTTAATCCACCTAGCATACTCACTTTCATCTTCTTTCTCTTGCAAGTGATCTTTCCACCAACTAACATACTTCTTTATTCCTTCCATAACTTTCTCACTATCTTTAACATACTCAAAGGGTGGTAATACTTTTGGAACACCTTCAGGAATCTTGGCTCCTCCTTGGTCATTTCTCTTCCGTAACTCGGGTAACCAATCCACATTTTTAGGGTGCACTTTGTATTGCATCAAAGGTATTCCATCACTCATATAGAACCTTAATTGCAATGGCTTTGAATGACCCACTAAGCTATCTGCTCCATCATGTAAGAACCCCTTTACAAATCCTTTAAAGTCTGCCACCTTTTGTAGGAGAAAAGGTTCTGGATGCATGCTAACACACTCACTGAAGATCTTCATCAAATGTGGAAATGTAAAAATGGCTTGTTTTCTAAGCTTCTCAGAAAAGTGACTGAACAATGCATCAATGTCTTCATGAGTGTGACCAACCATAAGAAATCCAAGTTGTACAGTTTCAAAGACTCCTCGTGCAACCAACAATGATAGGTATGCAAACACATATCGATTCTTATTTTCTGAACCACAATTGTCAAGTTGCAACAGCAATGTTCTTGGCAACCTCTTGAACCCAAATACATTGCCATCCTCCTGTACATGTGCATTAGTACCAAAGATTGATTGCATCCTTGGACAACCATTTCCCTATCTAGAAGCAAAATTCTTAGTGTCCACATTCACATTTGTGATTAGATCAGTCTCTGCCTCTTCATTCTGAGCACTCTGTTCCTTGTAGTACTGGTTTTTCTCCTTAAGCTCTTTCATATGGTGATAGAGAGAAGCTGTAGACAAACACAATAAAAAATATTTGTTCGTGGTTCTACACTTGAGTTTTCTAAGCTCAAGTCACCAAACATATGTTTATCTCTTCATTCTAAGTTTCTTAGACATTTTGAGAGAGATGCAATTGTCAAGTTGGTATCACTCGGCCATAATCCCAATGCAAAGTGACCATAAGCTATTTGTCCATGTCCATGAGTGAGCATTCCTGTCAAGGATATTGGAAGACTCTCAACTCCATTGAGAGATTTTGGAACTGGTTTAATTTGTGGTATAGCAGTCTTACTTTGGTCCATCTTGTCATGTATAATGCACAAGAACTTGGTTGGATTCATTTCTGAAGAGCTCCTCCAAGCATAGTACAGATTTCTACAGCTCATTTGTTGCAACATGTGTGATCTACTCTGTGCCATGTATCTAGCACACTCCACCTGATTTTTGGTAGACTCCAGCTTGACCTTTATGGATGTGAAAATGTCACATTTAGAGAATGTGCTTGATTTTGATAAAGTGACTTTCTTGAAGACTGTGTTCCACAACCTTGAGAATGTTGGTTGTGACAATGTTTTGTATTCCATTGTGACAAGTGTGTCGTTTACTTCCCGCAAAATGTCCACTTGTTTGTACATCGTTGGTAGAACACGTTGAGTTTCCCGAGTGCCATGCATGGTTGTCCTTGACTTATGTGGCATTTGATCTGCATTATTATCTATGAAGCCTTGTATGAGTGCTTTTGCCATCTCAACATGTGTCAAGCTCTTCCTTATTATTCCAGTGTTTCCATGATTTCCATTGCCTGTAAAATGTTGACTTTCCTATTCCATGCATTACATACCATGCTTTACTACATACCTTCTTTCCATCAAAAGTAAACTCAAATAATTCCTCTTCTTCATTTTTTCTATGAGCCATGCTCATACAATCCAATACAAATGTGCATCGACTAGTGTAGCTTTGTCCCCAAAAGTCTACCCTCGCTTGCATGCTTTTGGATCTGTTTCCAATCTGGCAGCATCGCATCTCACAACAATCAATTGTTGCAACTTTGTGAATGTTTGAAGCATCACATTGTTTGTTGAAAGCATGAGCATTACCTTTTTTTTTTCTAGGCCTAACTTTATGTACATAACTCCTTTTCTTACCTGTCCCATCTCTTATATCATAGTCACCGGCAATGGCATCCTGCTCTCTATCATTTTGAGTATGAAGAAGAAGTCCTAGTTCTGTAATGGTGGTACCTTCTTCAAAACTAGTTTCAGTGTTGTTATGTATGCCATCATCCTCATAGTCATCACTGGAAGCATATAAGTTGTCAAGGGAATCTCCCGTTTCTTCCATGAGGAAATCTTGAATACCCTCAATGGCAGAAGAGGATCCAGTGTCTTTGATCAAGGGCTCACCATTCTCAAATGTGAGCTGCCTAATAGGCCAGCTTACCAAATTAAAACTTGAAATATCACTTTGATGTGGATGCATCGACCCTTCCACAATGACACCCAAGCTACTCTCACCTAGTTCAGTACAGTTTATAGCCTCATATGGGTGGACCAGCAATACCACTCCATTACCAAGTTTTGTAGATCTATTGTCAGCCCAAAGGATGACTCTTTTCTCTTTCCAACTCGCTCTATCTATCAAGCCATCTTCTTGACCAACAAGAAAATCCTCATCTATTGTGTGAGATTTTCCTCTGTCCATAACAATATTATGCAATGGCCATTTGATGATGCTTCCAACTGCTTGAGACATGGTTCTTGCATCCATTGTGACGAATGGAATCAAGAAGGTGTCATCAAAACTTTCTAGTACATGTATTGCCACACATGTTGTGCCAATCAATTCAAAACCACAACGTTGAGATGCATCAATGGAATGAATAACCCCACGAGCTTTCCTTGTGGAACCATCAACAAGAAAAACTGAATCACCTTGTTTCCTGCAATTTTTGAGAAAATCAAGAGATATCAGTAAAATTGTATGTCTGAACATATAACTCAAAATTTAATGCATTCCCAAGATACACTCACAATTTTGGCAAAATCTTGCATCCCATTCAATTAATAAAATCTACACTGAGTCAATCCATGGAGGATGGTAGGAGTCTCGAGCTCAAGTTTGAGCCTGTATGTACATCCAAGTGCTAGAAATATAAAGATGACAAGAGTTGCAAGATAGGGACTATGTTACATTGCAGAGGCACCCATGGAATTTCATAGAGCCTTTATGCACATCCAAGTGCTAGAAATATATAGCTCACAAGAGTTACAAGATGGATCTTGAGTTATACTGAATCAACCCATTGGGGATGGTAGGAGGCTCGAGCTCAAGTTTGAGCCTAAATGTACATCTAAGTGCTAGAAATCTAAAGATGAAAATAGGTCCAATATGGTGCCTAAGTTACAATGCCGGAGCATCGATGGAGCTTAAATGTAGGTCTAAGTGCTAGAAATCTTTAGCTTAAAATAGTTGCAAGATGGATCTCAAGCTATAAGTCAACCCACGCACGACGGTAGGAGGCTTAAGCTCAAGTTTGATCCTAGATGTACATCTAAGTGCTATAAATACCTAGATAAAAAGAGTTTCACAAAGCCAAAGTTTCATAGAGGCAAGCATGGAATTTTTTTGGTGGCTCGATCTCAAGTTTGAGCCTAAATGTACATCCAAGTGTTAGAAATCTATACTTGTCACACGGGTTGCAAGATGTAGCCCAAGTTACATGGAGGCATCCATGGAATTTGGTAGAAGTCTCAAACTCAAGTTTGAGCATAGATGCACATTCTAGTGTTAGAAATCTACGAGCAACAAAAGGTGTGAGAAAAAACCCAAGCTATGTTGAAGTAGCCTTGAATTTGGAAGGAGACTCAAATTGAAGTTCGAGCTATATTATACATTTAAAGAGTTGTAAGGTGGATCCAAGGTAATGATGAGCTTTACATCAAACCCAAGTTTCCTTGAATGACCTATCAAAAGAGTCGGAGCTTACAAGAAGGTGAGGCTTCAAAGTAGTTGCATGAGTGGCTCAAACTTAAGTTCGAGCCTAGTTAGTAATATAGTTTTCTTTTAGGATAGGACATTAGTTTGAGTATAGGTGGCCTTGGAGACTATGCTATGAAAATTGAGCGTTGATGGACATTCAAAATACAATGAGGTTTTTTTCTCAATTGTTTATGTGTAAATCGATTCTTGGTGATTATAGTCCTGGTGTTTTACGTGTTGTAGCAGGACAATTTTACATGCAAAAAGGTGCAATGAAATCGGTTAAGGAAGAGGGTTGGTGGAGGTGGGTCCCTCACTCATTGGTCCTAAGAGGTTTTAGCCAAGGGAAGTCAAAACTATGTCCAACTTGTGAGTATTATTTTCCCAAAACTCTCAAAAAACTAGTTCTAGACACCCCTAACTTCGTCGAATTTTTTGACCCCTTAAACGTCGTTTTTTTGAAAACTGTTCATAAAACTTATTGTAAACAACAAGTTTTCTGAATAGGGTTTGTTTAGAAAAGCGTAGAGCCGCTCTCAAGCTACAGGCTCATAAAAAAAGTTTTTGCAATCGGACTCCGTATGTGAAAGTTATGCTGATTTTCGTGAAAAGTTTTTTTTTCACTTCTTTTAACCATCATGAAAACCATTAGTTTTGGTCCACACATATGAGTTTTCTAATATAACCTTGGTAGGGTTGGTGGGAAATGCTATTAAAGGCTTTTTAATGCTTTAAAACCTTCTATATTATAATAGGTTTGGATTTTTCTGCAGACTATGACGAATTCAACGACGGTGCGACAGGTGAGATTGTTTACTCCCGCATCTCCTTGCCCTCTGCAAATCTGCTCGCGGCCCCACAAGGCTCTTTTTCACAACTCTAGATTAATTCTCTCTCTCTCTCTCTCTCTCTGCCTCTCTCTCTTCTGCATTAAAACAGGGTTTCGGTTTTTGTGCAGACAGTGAAAAAACTGACGACGACGTGACAGGTATGGCTCTTTACTTTCCCATCTCCCTCTCCTCTATGAATCTATTTGCACTCCCAAAAATGTATACATTAACTCTGTGTGTGTGTGTGTGTGTGTGTGTGTGTGTGTATGCATATCTTTCTCTTTTTGATTGGAGGTGAAGATCTGATTGTAGTTTAGATTTGAAATTTGAATTTCAAATTCGAAAGGCTTATCCAGGTGCACTTCTTTGTCTCTCTCTCATGTGTGTGTGTGTGTGCGTGTGTGTGTGTGTGTGTGTGTGTGTGTGTGTGTGTGTGATATCTTCTTCTAATCTTTATGTGTAATTACCATCAGATCCTCTTAATCATTCCCTAATCTCTTTGTGTAATCTCCCTTGCCTCCTCTTAATCACTCCCTAATCTCTTCTAATCTCTCTATGTAATCTCCTTTGCCTCCTCTTAATCACTCCCTAATCTCTTCTAATCTCTCTATGTAATCTCCCTTGCCTCCTCTTAATCACTCCCTAATCTCTTCTAATCTCTCTATGTAATCTCCCTTGCCTCCTCTTAATCACTCCCTCCCTACCTCTTAATCTCTCCTAAACCTGCATCTCAAAAGTTCAGTCTTCAATATCATTCTATTAGTTTCTAATCTCTATTTAATCTACTTCTCATGACTACTTATACTCATTATTGTTTGCTACCGTCTCCTTGATACACCTTTTAAACTCTATCATTAAGTTAATCAAACTACAACTACGTCTAAAATCACGCTCTATAAATTGAAAGTAAGTGGCTATTCTTTAATTAGAGTACTTAATCAATAAGTACTTTAATTAACTTTTTTTTAAACTATAATTAAGTAATTAATCTACGTAAAGAAAAAGATAGATAACAACACTTACTTGGTTGGGTATTGAGTGTGACATTTCCACTTGACGTAGATTCTTTTCTTTTGATATTTAGCTCGTTTTTGGTGCCTTGTTTCGTTGTTGAGAAACTAGAACAATGAGCTGATGTAGCTTAAACCTCACCTTCTAATGCTCTCAAAGCACTAGCATATTCCACTCTAGTGTGACCTCATGAGCTTATTGTGGATATTTTAGCATGATAGCGTTGCCTCATGCAAGTTCTTGACACTTAACTACTCTAGGGAAAGCGCCTCAAATTTAAGTTCGAACCTCGCCTACATATGCTATTGTAGCAAGTTTGGCTTAATGGCATGCTTGTGGCTACTTAGGGAAAGAGGCTCGAGCTTAAGTTCGAACCTTGCCTACATATGCTAATATAGCAAGTCTGCCTTGAACTTAAGTTTGAGCCTCAACTGTATATGTTACTTTAGCACTAGGGTGTACGGTTACCCTCATGACATCTGTGTGGCTACCAATTCCAGTAGGCTCAAACTTAAGTTCGATCCTCACTTGCATATAGTAGAGTAGCACCATCATGTAGGGCTTGTTGCTACACGGGGCATAGAAGAACACCTTTAGGCTCGATCTTAAGTTCGAGCCTCAAGTGCATATTCTTTAGAACTAGGATGCAAGGCTTGCCTCCTAACATCCTTGTAGCTACCAATGGAAAGAGACTTGCTTGCTGTGTAGCCCTACTATGCAAGGGCACAGCCTCACGACATCGTTGTGGCTATCAAGGGCATGTAAAAATATCTTAGACTCAAGCTAAAGTTTGAGTATTTCATACTATAGCGCTAGGAGGAAAGGTTAGCCTTGTGAAATCCTTATAGCTACTAAGGTCATAGAATAGCATCCTTGTGGCAAACAATGGGAAAAAGCTTGCACTTAAGTGTAGACCTTGCCTACAAATGTCAGTATAGCACTACGATGCATGTATAGCTTCATGACATCCATGTGGATACCAAAGGAATTAAAGAAAAAAACTTTGAGGCTCGAGCTTAAGTTCGAGCCTCAATTGTATAAGCTACTGTAGCACTAGGGAGTATGTCTAGACTCATCCTTTAGAGATACTAATTTCAAGAGGCTCGAACTTAAGTTTGATCCTCACTTGCATAGGCTAGTGTAGCACTAGAATGCAAGCCTAATGCCATCCTTGTGGCTACCATGGGTATAGAATAGCACCTTAAGCTCAAGCCTCATTTTCATATGCTAGTGTAGCACTAGGATGCAAGGCTTTCCTCATGACATCCTTGTGTCTACTAAGGGCAAGAGGCTTGAACTTAAGTTTGAGCCTTGCCTACGTATGCTAGTATAGCACTAGCATGAAAGTCTAGCTTCATGACATCCTTGTGGATACCAAGGGAACATAACAACACCTTTAGGTTCAAACTTAAGTTTTAGCCTCAATTGCATGAAGGGGATCGGGGAGCACCACAAACGGAGAGTGAGCGAGAGGTGGAGACACACGACACACAGATATGGGTGGGGAGACTCAAAGAGTGAGCAGCCCCTTATACACTTATGCTATGTATAAGGTATACAAGTCAGTGGGCGCCCAGACTCTGGGCGGCCGGGCAAGGCACAGGCGCCTATACCCCAACAACCTCCCACTTAAAGGTGACTGTGCCTTTAAGCAAGGGAACCTAGTCTAAAGACTACAAAAGGTGAGAGAAAACCGCTCTCAATCGATGCCCACTGGCTGGCTGTGATCGTGTGCATCCGGCTGTCCTACTCCCGTGTAAGTCCATACACCACCAGACGTACCGCACACGTACTGCAAGTATGTACGCAATACCTACATATCTCCCTCGTGCACTATGCCATCATCAGTCAACAAACGACTGACAACCCCAACTGCAAATGCTCCCACTTCAGCTGCGATATCCGGTCTCAAGATCAACATCTCATACATGAGACCATCGAATGCCGATGCAATGCTAGAGGGCCCTTCTAGCTCTACGGAGCATGCATCAACATATATATCTCTGGCAATAGGCATCTCTGACTGACAAGGCGTGTCAGCCACATGCATCTCCTGACTGTCCACAAAAGACGCATCAACCTGTCGTGCAACCTCAGAGCAAACTAGCTGCTCTAGGTGTCTGCTGGAAGACATATCCTGCACAACTATATCCCCATGCTCACTGTCAAGCATAGAAAGGAATGATTGCATAATCGTTGACGTCTCAGCCTCCTCTACAATCATCCACTGCAAACATGACCACTCAATCTGTTGTGACTCACTAGAGCTCTCATGCTCTAACTCCGTATGCATAGACTCTTGTACAATGTCCTCCTGTCGTGACTCACTAGAGCAAGACCGCTCTACCTGTCTATCCTGCATAGAATTATCCCGCACAACTGACTCTCTGCTTTGCTCAGTCACTAGCAAAGCATGCATGTCTGACTCTGTCACCTCTCTGTGTGACTGCTCAAGTCGTGCCCCAACTGTGTGCACAACGAGCTCACTACTCTGCACGCCATGCAAAGCATCCTGCAACCCACAAGTAAAAGAGACTCGCCTACTCTCTCGCTCTCTACCTGGCTGCATGATCACAGAGACAACATCGTCTCTCCCATGATCCACATGCAATGGGTAACCTGTACCACTCCTGGCACCTCTCGCAATCACTAGCGAACCCAAATGCATCACAAAATCTCGCTCTCGTAGCGAAATCTGACATCCACAATCTCTAAGTTGACCAATCGAGATCAAACTCACTGTCAAATCTGGTACATAGCACACATGTCGTAACAAGTAAGATGCACCACTCGGTAATGACAGTCTCACATCTCCTGCACCTGCTATCGCATGCACCGATCCATCGGTCAAACGTACACTGCCACGCATCCCGCTAGAATAGCTACAAAACCATTCACAATGCGGCGTGACATGAAACATAGCATCTGCGTCTAGCAACCACTGCGAAGGGAGTGCACTATCCACATGTTTAGCATCTCATGCATAGCTCAAGGTAAAAGTGACATCCCCGTCACTAGTATACTCCGACACTACATCTCCCTCAACTGTCAAAGCAACTGAGTCCATGGCATCACTACATACATCTCTGAGACTGCCATGTCTCCTACGATGTCGCATACGACGAAAACAACGTCGTCTAACGTGTCCAGAATGACCACAATACCAACATATCACCTATCGGCATACTCGTGAATGTACATGTCTTACACGAGTCCTTGATGACTCAGATCTATCATACATATCATGTAATCTGTGCCAAATTTCTCTCGAAGTAGTCTCATACATAACAAGAGCATATACAGATTCCGCAAGGTGCAAAGAGAGTGTAGATAGTGCCATCTCCTCTAGCTCCTGCCACTGATCGTCAGACATGTTTGAAGGTCTACCTGCATCACCACTCAATGGTCGATGCAACCCTTGCTGTGTCAATGCATCAAGCATACACTCTCTCCATGCTGCAAAGTCTGACCCATCAAACATGCACATTTCAGAGAGATCATAATCTGAGCGATCACCTGTCTCTGCCATGAGCACAATGTAGAAAACTAGAAAGCAAAACCACCTCACCAACAACACCTGGAAACTGTCTACAAATATGGCCAGAAACACAATGTAAAACCTGTGAGACACACTCCAAAATAGAGCTCCCGCAATGTCAATACAAGCCTCGCCTGCTCTAGTATCACACTGCAATCTGTGAGCTAATCACCAAGCCCACACTGTGCGGTATCGATGCATATACACACACAAATCTCCCAGCTGCAGAGAACACCGCACGCAAATGCTGAGTGCAACCCGCAATCTCTACCTAGATTGCATAAATGATGCGCATAAAACTCCTGGGAAAATTTTGCCAGAGTTCGACGCACAATGGCTATCAACACAAAATAACCATTGTCCTGCAAGCTCAATACAACGAGCAATCAATGCGCATCAAACTACACTCAACATACATGCATAAGCTCTACAAACCTGTGTCCAACAAATACTCACAAAGAGTACCACATGTGACCATACATGTCATCCACAACCAACCTCTGCACTTGCTCATAAGATCTACTGCTCACCACATAAGCATACATAGAGCATTACCCGCTCAAAGACCATGTATGCAAGCCACAACACTGCAGAAGAACCACTCAACTACAACTGGCAACACCTGTGGGAGTACTAGACTCAACATGTACCTGGGAGTCAAACCCAATTTTGTAACACCTCATATGTGCCTGCTACTTGCAGTGTGCACGGGTAAGCTGTCTGCAGCAAAGAAAACAACAGAGCCCAAAATTGTCATGAAAAAACAGTCTCTGTGTTTTTAATTTCAGACCCACCTGCACTCTGAATTAGAAAACAATTCCTTCTACAAAGTCGTAGAGCTCAAAGCCAGCTCCGTTTTGAACCAAAAAGTTTTGAAATCAAAGCTCTGTAGCTCAAGTTATGAGCAAAATAGTAGACTGCTATCAAACTGTCAAAAACTGAACGACTTTCTTCTGTGCTTCTTTGAGCTCATAGAAAGGCTCAAACTCACTTCCCACCTCGATGCATGAGATGAATGCATCAATCTCACAATGCTTCCATGTCTATGGAAGCTCCAAGCTCCAACCTGTCGTTGTCGATGTAGCCGTTGCAAAGCTTGCCGAGAAGAGGGAAAATGATGTACACTGTGGGCTGATTTGTAGAGGAACTCTGATCTGTGAGCACTAGGAAGCTCCTGAGAGCTCTCCTGCAAGCCTCTGTATGGCTGCCCACAAGCCTCCTCTATTTCTTTGCTTAGATCTGTGACCTCTCCGCCATAGTCGACGAGTTCATCGCGAAGCCGTCCATCTATGCTCTCACACCTGTCGCTCTGATACCAATTGAAGGGGATCGGGGAGCACCACAAACGGAGAGTGAGCGAGAGAAAGGAGACACACGACACACAGATATGGGTGGGGAGACTCAAAGAGTGAGCAGCCCCCTATACACTTATGCTATGTCTAAGGTATACAAGTCAATGGGCACCCAGACTCTGGGCGGCCGGGCAAGGCACAGGCGCCTATACCCCAACATTGCATATGATATTGTAGCACCAATGTGTAAGGCTAGCCGAGGGATATCCTTGTGGCTACTTAGGGAAAGAGGCTCGAACTTAAGTTCGAACCTCGCCTACATATGCTAGTATAGCAAGTCTAAGCTAATGACATCCTTGTGAATACTTAGGGAAAGCGGCTCAAATTTAAGTTCGAACCTTGCCTGCATATGCTATTGTAGGCTATCTTAATGACATCCTTGTGGCTACTTAGGGAAAGAGGCTCAAACTTGAGTTTGAACCTTGCCTAATTATGCTAACATAGCAAGTCTAACTTAATGTCATCCTTGTGTCTACTTAGGGAAAGCGGATCAAATTTAAGCTCAAACCCTGCCTACATATGCTATTGTAGCAAGTCTCGCATAATGACATCCTTGTGGCTACTTAGGGAAAGAGGCTCGAGCTTAAGTTCGAACCTTGCCTACATATGCTAATATAGCAAGTCTGCCTTGAACTTAAGTTTGAGCATCAACTGTATATGTTACTTTAGCACTAGGGTGTAAGGTTAGCCTCATGACATCTATCTGGCTACCAATGCCAGTAGGCTCAAACTTAAGTTCGAAGTTCGATCCTCACTTGCATATACTAGAGTAGCACCAACATGTAGAGCTTGTTGCTACCAAGGGCATAGAAGAACACCTTCAGGCTTGATCTTAAGTTCGAGCCTCAAGTGCATATTCTTTAGCACTAGAATGCAAGGCTTGCCTCATGACATCCTTGTGGCTAGACTTATTTGCATATGCTATCGTAGCACCAGGGTGTAAGGCTAGCCGAGGGACATCCTTGTTGCTACCAGAGGCAAGAGGCTCGAGCTTAAGTTTGAGCCTCACCTAGATATGTTAGTATAGCACTATCATGAAATGTTAGTATACCAGAGGCATGAGGCTTGATCTTAAGTTCGAGCCTCAAGTGCATATTCTTTAGCACTGGGATGCAAGGCTTGCCTCATGACATCCTTGTGGCTAGCTTTATTTTCATATGCTATTGTAGCACTAGGGTGTAAGGCTAGCCGAGGGACATCCTTGTGGATACCGGAGGCAAGAGGCTCGAGCTTAAGTTCGAGCCTCACCTAGATATGTTAGTATAGCACTATCATGAAAATCTAGATTCACTAAGTCCTTTTAGGATTCATGCAAGAATAGAAAAACACTTAGGATTGAACTTAAGTCTAGCCTCATGGCATCCTTTTGGTTACCAATGACATGAGGCTCAAACTAAAGTTTGATCCCCACTTTCATATTTGAGTGTAGCACTAGCATGAAAGGCTAGCTTTATGACATATTTGTGGCTATCAAGGGCATAGAATAGCACCTTTAGGCTCGAGCTTAAGTTCGAGCCTCAAGTGCATCAGGGAATAAAAATTCACTTTTAGGCTCAAACTTAAGTTTGAACTTCCTCTCCATATGCTAATGTAGCACTAGGGTGCATGCCTAGCCTCATAACATCCTTCTAGCTTGAAAAATAATAGAGCTTCACTCTTAGGCTCAAATTTAATGTAGCACTAACTTGCAAGACTACTCTCATGACATCCTTGTGGCTAGCAAGGGTACAAAACAACATCTTTTGGCTCAAACTTAAGTTCGAGCCTCGCCTACACATGCTAGTGTTTTTTTTTAATGTACTATTTAACTTAAACATATGCTCCTTGTTTAGGTTCTAACATTGTTCTTTTTGGTTGTTTCAGGAATGGAGGTTTGCAATGTACCAAGTATACCAGAGCAGGGTGCACAAGTCTTCACACTCGATGTTCTTGGAATGTCCACTCACGCCAAAACTACTGCTCCAAGAATAAAGGTTGACAAGACCTTTGAGTTAACAAAAGAAGAAGGAGTGAAGTGGTTTGTGGATACCTACGATATAGATGCAAACTACAAAGGTGAAATCCATCTTTATTTGTCACAAGGTGATATGAAATACGGAGACATGGGGATTGTTGTGGGTGTCAAAGATGATGTGGATGCAACAGCAATGCATGTAATGTGCTACCTATCGGAGAGACCATAAAGGCAAACAAGTTTTTCTTATCATTGGGCACTTTTCATGTAGCAGACATGAATGGTAGCAAACTAGGAAAAGAAAATTCTATTGTAAAATTAGGATTGAAGATCTCCAGCTTCACTAATCAAGAAGACTCGGGTGTGGACTGTGTGGAAGACCTAGTGAAGGCAGTGAAACATGCAAAGCGAGTCTTGAGCTTACCAAAGAAGATTGTACCTGCAAAGAAACCAATAGGGGCACTACCTAAGAAAGTTGTGGAGAAGACAGGGAAAGCCATAGTTAGGAGTGCACTTGCAGCATCAAGAGGTGCCCGTGCAAGCGCTTTAACAAATGTAGAGAAGATCACTGGCACCATTAATTTAGAGGAGCAAGAAGGTTCACAAGGGCAAGATGCACAAGGACTCAGAAGAAAAAGAAAGTCAAAGGATGATTCTACTCTTGAGGAAGATCGACAAAAACTAGCAAAGAGGAAGATGAAAAAGAGTGCAGAAGAAAAAGAGGTTTCGGAAGAGGAGTTGATGGACATGGAAACTCCATCCGAAGATAACAAGGCACTGACCTCTTTAGAAATCAAGAAGGGATTCTATCCTTTTGGGATCAATGAAGTCTTTAGCATTGATGTGACAAGGTGTTTTCCTGCTCCATCAAACTATGTGTACAGAAGATTAAATCTAGATTGGGTCAGGATTTTGACTTTAGACTTCATTCAAGAACCAAAGCAAGAGGAGATACTAGCAATGTTGATGCCTTGTGATCCTTCCAAAAAACACCCTCTTGACAAACTTGCCAAAGAAGATGTTCTCAATGTTGATTACTGGATCATCTCTGGACAACACTCCATTAGTGCTGCAAAACGTTTGCAAGGTGCAAACGTTGCAAAGGTTACCCCTCAATTGCGTCAACAATTCAAATATAGACGATCAAAGATTATTCTCAATTGCCCACCAAAGATCTCTCGTGAAATCTCCAAAGATGCGAATCTATCTGTTGCAATGTCAATGCAAAAGGATCCATTTCTTGACCAACTTATGCAAGCACGAGCACAGTGGCATGCAAATGGTTGTCCTTCTAAGCCACCACCTGGTGTCAACCAAACCAAAAAGGACTTTGAGGCTTGGAAGGTACTTGTTTGATTCTTTGAAAACATGGATGTGAGTCTTTTTAATCAATATCTATTTGTAAACTAGAGTCTATCATAGGCTCGAGCAAGACCTCCATGTGATCATTTAGAACTTAAATTGAGGTTTTAACTTAAGATTTAGTGTCACTTGCATATGAGGCTAAGCGAGGCTCGAACTTAAGTTTGAGCCCCACTTACATATACCCATGTATTTTGGACTTTTCATAGATGTATGTGAGCACATAAAGAAACAATTCAATCTAGCTAGGCTTGCACTTATTAAGTATACGTCTCAATCCCACAAGTTAGAGCCTTGTCAATATTGATGTTGGAATTTTCAATTTTGCAGACCTTTGTTGAGACAACAGAGCACACACTTCAAAAGGGATTTGTCAAGACCGACTTGCATTTGCTTCTATGTGATGAGAAGATATGGAAGAATTGGGTCAAGATCATGAGACAATATGCTCGAGGCTTGCTACCAAATACAAAGGGAGAAACAATTGACGAAGGTTCCAACGAAAATACTAAATTTCTAACTATGAAGGGTGGTTAGATTCGACAAGCACCTGGCACAGCAACACTGACACCTACATTGTTCAGGTGCATTTTAGGCCTCGAGAATAAAGAAGTTCTTGAACTACAAAATGCAATCCTGGACAAAACCATCTTGCTAAAGAAGAGCAAGCATACCCCTCATAGAATGGACATGGATGAGATGGCTTGGAAGCTAAAAACAGATCGAGTGTTGAAAGAAGCAATAATATCATTCTTCTTTGATTTGACAAGGGAAAATTTATCTTGGGAGCAATTTTGTGAGAAGTACAAGCTAGGAGAGCATGAGTACAATCAAATGAGGAGCTATAGCCAGTACTATGTCAAGGACTCCCTCAACAGAGCAAAGAAGACTCCACCCTCACTTCCAAAAAGTGTAATAACTCTCCTCAATCATCTTTATAGAGCTAATATGGGCATTATATCTCAAGATGAGTCTGTTCCATGGAGAATCAAGGGGGTGGGCTTTGATATGGGGAAGATCAAAGACTTTTGCAATACAGAGCACGTACCATTTCAATTGGTTGTCTTGGATCTTCATGGTACTAAAGAAAAGCTCTCTATAGATTTTTTTGCAAACTTGGCACTCAATCTAAATACATTGAATGCACAATACTAATATGTTCTAGTGTGTTTCATTGATTTCATCAATATCGGAATGCTTGTTGAAGGGGTTTCTAGCCAGTCAACTAAGGTCCATATTGAATATGGAAATATCGAAGCAACAAGAGATGACTCATGGATAGATGGAACTGTGGACTCTGCAATGGTTGCTCTTTTTGTTAGCAAGGTTGATAGATTTGAGGCTATTGACAAAGCTCATACAAAAAGAGTCTTTTTCTCAGGCTCTTGTGGCAAGGATCATGAATTTATTGATAGAAACTTCATTGATGGACTTATCACAGGGTTTTGTCTTGAGAAAAGCTATGTGTTGGAATTTTTTTGCGGTGGAGTTGTGTTGCAGCAAAGCTTGTGGAAGAAGAGAAGGGCAATTGCTTTATGTAAAGATGATTTTGAATCAATGGAGCTAGAATCTCAATGCTCTAGTCTTTTGGAGAGCAATCCGTCCTTGCAGGAGTGGTGTGGTGCAAGTCAAGCATCACTTGCGAGACAAACAGTGGAGCTGGATGATAAAGAAAAAGAAGACCTTAACAATCTTGACATCGATGAGCAACAAGGAAGTGGAGAGGATGTTGATGGAAATGAAGACAACGATAACGTAGACAACACGGATGATAGTGAAGTTCAAGAAGCTACGAATTTTGATCATTAAGGGGGGGCAGACAATGTTGGAGAAATGAGTCTAGTTGTGGATATTGAGTGAGAAAAAGAAAATGATGAAGATAATGAGGATGATGATGCAGGCAATGAGGATGCACAAGAGGATGATAGAGCCCCTCAAGACATTGTAGTAGCTGATGAAAAAGGTGTGAATGCTTCTTAGAGTATTTTTTATACTAGGTTTAATGATGCATGTCATTATCATGTACCAACAGACTCCTAAAGTATAAAAAGGCAGGATAGTGTATTGAATTGATCAATTGTGATACTTTAGGTCCTTCAAACACTATTTTCTTAATACTATCTTGTGTCTTTATCTAAAAGTCTATCATTTTAATTAGATTTAATTGTTGTTGTTTTAAAAAATGATGGGGGGGATCAAACTTGAGTTTGAGCCATCACAAAGCACATGTCTTTATTTAAAGTGTCAATTCACAAAGCATAGCTAACATACAGATGTGTTTTAAGAGTAAGAAATTTTGGTTTTGGTGAGACAATAATGAAGCATTACCAAACACTAATGAGGCTCAAACTTAAGTTCAAGCCTAACAAGGAGAGATAGTGAAGCACTTGTGTATGAACTTCAATCAAAAAAGTCATGGCTGAGTTGTTCTAAGTGAGACTTGAACTTCCTTATCCTAGTGTAGCACTTGCATATGTTACGTGAAACTCATAATGTCTTTGTACCTAACAAGGCATTGAAATTTAGTTTGTAGGCTTGAACTTAAGTTTGAACCTTGCCTCCACATGTTAGTGTAGCACTACCATGTGAGGCCGAGCTCATGAGCACTACCATGTTATGCCAATCTCAAGAGCATTGTAGTAATATAATCTTCCAAATAGCAATACTTATAGATCATGAAGTAAAAAGGATCATACCTTGAAAAATTCATAGTTAAGAGGTTTTTTTAATAGGCCCTAGATGTGCACAATATAATAATTTTATACATAGTGAATGCGTTGCGACTAGACATGGCTTGAGATTTAAGACTTACACTTGAAACATAAGCTTAAGGTTAAGACTTAAGCCTTAGGCATGAAATTAAGTTTGAGCCTCAAAATTCCTTGTCATTGAATCCTACCTCAACAACAAAAGTCCTTGTCATAGCATCCTACCTCAGTACTTCCAAGTGAAGCTCACAATTTCATATCCTATTGTAGCGATTACATATGTTAAGAAAGAGAAAAAGTCATAATCTATAATAAGAAACTAAAATTTATTTTGTAGGATCGAACTTAAGTTCGAGCCTTGCCTTTGTATGTTAGTGTAGCACTAACATATGAGTCCAGTCTCATGAGCATTGTAGCAAAAAAATGTTACAAATAACAAAATACTTATAGATTATGAAAAAAATTGGATGATACCTTGAAAAATTCATAGATAAGGGGTTTTATAAATAAGTCTTCAGTGCACATAGTATAAAAGGTTTTCACATAGTGAATGATGAAGACTAAAAAGGGCTTAGGACTTACATTTTAAACTTCAAACATAAGCATAAATTTTGAGACTTAAGTTTTAGGCTTGAAACAAAAGCCTAAACTTTGAGACTTAAGCCTTAGGCTGGAGCTTAAGATTAAGCCTCACTTTCAAATGTGCTTTACGTATTATTCTAGATTAGCATTTTTGTGTTAATGTGCTAAATGGAGCCTTTCTAGCATAAAACGTCTAGGTTAGATGATGGAAATGAAATGGATTCTATGGTTATTGAGAATCCACTAGACTATTTTCTAAATTGGTAAAAATTTGGCTTTTTTCATCTTTCAGATGAAGACAACAAAATAGAAGACGGACATAACATATCTCAAGCAGCACAAGTGCTACCCACCATTGTTGGAGAGACCAAGTTTCATAAAGGTGATTTTGTAGAGCACAAAAGTGATCTTGTAGAACAAACCTCTCAAAAAACTTCAAATGACATGACTAAAGAGAGCGAGAACATGCTACCTACAATTGGAGAGACCCAAATTCATGAAAGTGACATTAGGAATAGTGAAGAGGAGATGGTGGTTGTAGAGCATCAAAGGAGTTTGTTGTGCAAAATTCTCCAAAACCTTCACACGACACTAACAACATGCCTCAAAGAGATGAGGATGCAGAGGGTAGTGAGAAGAAGGGTGAAGCCAATGAAGAGCTCCAAGCGACTCTTGCAACCAAGGACATACAAGAAAAAAATGACAAAGGGACAGAAAAGCGACACCAAATATAAACAAAGTTCAGAGCATTCAAGAAAGGGAGCAAGGGATTGAAGTTGGTGAGAAAAAAAAAGGTACTTATTTGTCCAATGTGATTAGTATAGATATGTTGTCTTTGCAAGTGAAATTGACATTCAAAATCAAGGATCCAGTGTGCCACAAGTAGACATCAATGTTGAGGAGCTATGTCCCATGCACAAAAACGTAGGCCACTTGGAAGATTATATTCTTTTGAGAGAGATGGAGATAAACTAGTCTTTCAATCTTTCCACATCAATAGAGAAATGCAATCACTTTTAGGAGACATCATTATAGATGAGTATGGGAGTATGAGACGTAAATAAACGTGTGCAATTTACAATTGTGTGCTGCAAATATATGGTCCCTTGTTGTGAGATTTATAAGTGCAAAAACTTAAATTGTTATCATTCTTTTGTATCGTATGCAGAAAATATTGCTCATGCAATCAACATGAAGAAACATGCACTCATTCTTGATCTTAATGAAGTTTTACTCAGCAAAGAAGACAAGAGACATCCATGTACAGACTGTGTCAAAATTGACCTTGGTCACACCACAATTGTTGTTCGCCCGGGTTGTTTTGAATTTTTGGATGAGATATGTCAGTACTTTCATGTTGGTATTTGGTCCACCATGCTAAAAGAATGTTTGCACTTATGTGAACACTCTTGAAAAGCATGCACATACAAAATATCATTTCTTTATGGTATGGGGACAAGAAGATTGCTACATCCATAATCTTTGAAAAGTGTATAGACCGGATAAGCCTAATGTTGAGGCTATGTTTAAGCCTTTGTTGAGGGTTTGGTATCAATGCATGAATTTATGCAGTACAAAGAGTACATTGCTCATTGATGATAGCCCTTTCAAGGGATGTATTAATCCAAATGATAACTGCTTATATCCTGAAAGTTTTCAAGGGAGGCCTGACTATCTTCTTTGCAATGAGCTTCTACCATACCTTTTAAATCTAAATAATACAGATGACATTTGATCTATTATTTCACTCAATCAGCTAGGACAATCTCCAATCACAGAGGTTCATGAACTATTTACAAAGTTTCAAGACATTGTGGAAGAATGGGGCATGTTCAATGTCCAAGTTCTAAGGGAAGAACCTGACAACAATTCAGTCGAAGTGGAAAGCTCATCTTGTGCATCTTCACAGCTACCATTGTGCAATAACAAGTTAAGTTATGTTCAAGAAATTAGAGGCAAGAAAGTAGTAAACTCCTTAAGCAAGGATCCAGCTATGTTGGCATCCAAGTTTGGTGTGCCACTATTACCTTCAAACCAGCTGAACTTGTTAAAATTGTCTCACAAAACAAAAAATTTGAGTGATCAACATGCTATTGCTTATGCTACTAGCTTGGGGTATGGTCGTGGTCATTTCATGAGCGGAGTTGCAGCAAAAGCATACATATCAAAGCTACAAAAGGCCTACTTAAGCTTATGGGTAGGACTCACTTTAGATTTATCAAAAAATATAAAAAATAAAATCAAATGTTTATCTAATCTAGCATATTTGTTATTGCAGGTGGAAGAAAACAACCAATAAGGGCTTGGCGTGCGCGTTGACTCAATCACCTGGAATGTTCACATACATCTAGAGTGGTGGAAATGTGTTAAGAAGATTTTGACCAAAACAATGTGTTGGGCTCTAGTATTCTAGCCAAAACAATGTGTTGGGTCCAATTATTTGAACATGAACCAAATATGTACACTTTTATATTTCATCAACTAGATGTTATTCAGCCTTGGAAAAGAAGTCTCTCTTTTATCTTTATGGTTGGAGCTCTTTGCACAAAATTTCTTCTGTGTATTGAAGAAAAATATTTTCTTTTGTTGTCTTCTCAAGGTTTAAGTCTATATATATCATGGATAAAATAAATAATGTTGGTGCACAGTGTGTTAATTGAAAATAATATCTCTTCCATTGACCATCATGCCTTTGTTTTGGAACAGGAGATTCTGAAGCATATAAATTTGATTTCAAGTGTACAAAGCATTTACTATTGAGGTGGCACATGTCATTGAGGACTCATAGTCCTAGAAGGAAATTGATTCCACCACCCTCAGATACTATACGGAAACAAAGAAGAGTATTGATCCTTGAACTCAATGGTGTTTTACTTAAGACCATTGAAATGCAACATGGTGATGTATGCCCAGATTGGGGAAAACATATGCATATCATTGAAGAGAGTACAAATGTGTGGCATTTTATTCGCAAAGATGCATTCACTTTCCTTGATTTTTGCATGCAATGGTTTGAGGTGTGGATTTGGAGCACTAAAAGATTGCAAAGAACTCGTCGGATTCTTGAGTTATGCTTTCCACAACACCATCAAAAATTTAATGTCATAGCAGGACAGGCAGCATGCCAAAAGACAGATCTTCTAATTGGATATCGATTTGTATACCACAAGAACTTGGATGTAGCATGGAGAATTTTTCATGATCTGGATGGAAATAATACCTTAATTTTTTACGAGGCCCTTTACAGTGTAATGTGGAATATGCCCGGAACCTACTTGATTTTTCCAAAAATGTGGAATCAATCAAATGAAGAGCTTGAAAGTTTTTTGGAGAGAACAATCACTGCATGGTTACTTGGTTGGATCTATGCAAGGGACAAACGAGAGTATAATTGCAATATGTTGGTAAATGAAGAAGCTTGTGATAGAGAAACCTTGTATGTATTGGAGCAATACATGAAAAAAAGCAAAGTTTAATGATGTATTTATAGTCATTGAGCCTCTTAACATAGTATCATTTCCTCAGATGAGTTGTACAATACTTGGATCCATGTAAATATGTGAATTGGATTTTATTTTTTATCTTGGTGTTTCTAAACACCACACTATTTTGAGGTCCCTTCAATTCTAAAATTTGTTTTTGATTATTGTATTCTTTTTATGAGTGTTGATAAAGCCAATTCTTTAACGTTAATGTCTCAAATCTGAGCTACTGATTCAAAGAACATTTTCTACATGAATAATGTAGTATAATGCAAATTGAGTTAGTGCCATGCTTCCCTCATTCTTTTGATGTCATTGTAGTTAATCCATATAAGTATGTATATAAATACACATATCCCTATAGATATGTGTTAAGGGGTATATGAAACATAGAGTGTAACTGTGAATAGATGATAGCTCAAACTACACAAAAATACTAAGTTTTTTAATAGCGTTATAAGAAATGGGACTTGAATAATTCCCAAAATTCCTAAATAGGTCTTCTAAGAAGGTCAAGGAAGAGATTGACAACCTTCTCAAAGCTGGGTTCATCACTGAAGTAGCCAGTAGCGATTGGTTGTTTCCTATTGTAGTGGCTCCCAAGAAGAATGGGTAGTTGAGATTATGTGTAGATTATAGGAAACTCAATGCTCAAACCATCAAGGATCCATTTCCATTGCCCTTCATAGATATGTTTGTCGATGAGATTGGAGGGTATGAGATGTACAGTTCTATGGATGGATATAGTGGCTACAACTAGTTACAAATTGCTCCTGAGGTTCGGGGGAAGACCACTTTCATTATAGAGTGGGGAGCATTTATGTATCTGGTAATGCCATTTGGCCTATGCAATGCACCAGCCACTTTCCAGTGGTGCATGATGGAGATATTCAATGAGTTTCTTCATTGTTTCCTCGCCATATTCATGGATTATTTCACTGTATATTCAGCTAATGAACAACATTTACTATTCCTAGAAATGGTTTTTAAGCGCTATGAGGAGAAGCGGATTTGTCTGAATCCATTCAAACCTGTTTTTCTAGTCTAGAAAGGACAACTACTGGGACATGTGGTATCCCACAATGGAATAGAAATGGCCAATGACAAGATCCAGTGCGTTCAATAAGCCAAGGCACCCCAGAATGCATCTAAGTTCAGTTCTTTCTTGGGATATATTAACTTTTACAGAAGATTTGTGCATAAATTTTCCTCCCAAGCTTTACCACTATATGAGCTCACAAAGAAAACCAACAAGTTCAATTGGACTGCTAAGTGTGAGGAAAGTTTCCAAAACTTAAAAGGTGCCATTATCAGTAAACCAGTCCTTCCGCAACCAAATTGGGATGTTATTTTCCATGTACATGTGGATACTTCGGGGCTGGCGATGGGGGCGATACTAGCGAGATGGAAGGACTGAGTATTTTGTCTACTTTGCCAGTCGCAGATTCAGCCAAGCTGAACAAGGTTATACGACCATTGAACAAGAGTCTCTAGGGATGGTTTTCAGTGCTACGAAATTCAGTCATTACTTGCTAGGCAAATTTTTTTATTTTTATGTGGATCATCAGGCCCTATTATTATTGATTAATAAAGTCATTATTCAAGGCAGGTTAATACGGTGGATGATGTTCCTTATGGAATTTGAATTTTGAATTTTCCATAAACCTGGCAAGAACCACTGTGGTGTGTATTTACTCTCTAGGAGTAAGGAGGGCTATTCTGAAGCGTCCTTAAGAGACGAACCAGTGGATGCTGTATTATTTCAGTTGGAAGTGGCAGAATCAGTCGATTTTGAACTATATGAATTATATCAGTTTCTTTCTCAAGGTGGTTTCCCATATTACTGGAAGCAAAACTAGAAGAAGGCTCTGGTTATCAAAAGCTTAAAGTTTACCATCATTGGGGGTTCACTCTACAGATTAGGTGTGGATGGGATTCTTCATCGATGTGTGCCTATGGAGGGGAGAATGCAAGTTATCTCAGAGGAGTATAATGGAGAATCTGGTGGACATTTTTCTACTGATGTTACTTACAAGAAGATTCTGCAGGCTGGTTTATGGTGGCAAACCTTGATATCCAATGTCAGAAGTTTTTACGAAACCTGTGACACATGTAAAAGAATGGGTAGACCCACAGCTACATACATGACTCCTTTAACACCATTACATCTATTGGGTGTTTTCATGAAATGGGGTTTGGATTTTATGGGACCTTTCAAGAAGGTTACTCCTAGGAAGAATAGGTATATAGTGATGTCTACCTGCTATGTAACCAAGTGAGTAGAAGCTAAGGCTCTTCCTGACAACACAACCAAATCAAGTGCAAGATTTTTATTTGAGAATATTGTCTGCCGCTATGGCTGTCCTGGGGAGATTGTGTCGAATGAAGGGACACACATCATCAATGACACTGTGGAGATCCTTATGGATATGCTTTCAATCAAGCATCGAAAATCCACACCTTATTATCCTAGATGCAATGGACAGGCTGAAAGCAGTAACAAGACCATTAAGACTATTCTCACTGAGATTGTGTAGAAAAAAGCCAGACCAATGGGATTTGAAGCTTCAGACTGCTTTATGGGCATACACGACAGCTTATAAGGTCACTATAGGATTAACACCATTCAGAATGGTCTATGGTACTGAAGCTATTGTCCTTATAAATTTTGTTGTTCCAAGTCTCAGAACGGTTGTAGAATATGGGTTAGATTTTAATCACAATCTTAAGAAGCGACTGAAGGAGCTTACCCAGTTAGATGAACTGAGACAAAGGGCTATGCTGGAACAAAAGATTGTTCAGCAAAGAAGGAAACACTGGCATGACCGAAGGATTAAGCTCCGGGAGTTTCAGAAAGGGGATCTAGTACTCCTATATCAGTCCAAATTGGGTCCTAAGAAGCTGAATCTAAAGATAGCCTAGGCAGGACCATTCGAAGTGGAATGGGTTTTCTCCAACGGCACGGTAAGATTAAAATACCTATCTGGATTACTGCTACCAGGGGTGTATAATGGAGCTAGAATCAAGCTCTACTATTTAGAAGCCAGAGACCCTTGCCAGGAACAGGGTACTAAGGATCTAGGCAGTGAAGACCAAGAAATTCCGGAATCATCTATCTTGGGACTTCCAGAGCCAATTTCAGACCAGTACCAGCATGACCAAGCCATGCTTATACCAAGACCAACAAAGTGGGGACAAAGTTATCAGTTTTTAGGGGACCAACGGTCAGATGGAATATCATTGGTAATCATTTCAAAGACGGGTGAAGTTCTTGTCCAATGCATGTTTGCCACGTCATTTGTGATGCATAGAAGTCTAGGAACGGTAAGTGGTGGAGCTTTTATGGCGCGAACGCGTATAACAGTAAGGCGAGTAGGAGTTTTTCCTCGTAAATCTCCTGCGTGATGCTTGCATTCTGTTGTCCACTCACCATCGTCGAGCTTTGAAGTTTCTTCACTACAGCTGCAAACCTCGTCCTCTAAGGAGAATGTGGATTGTTGTCTGTCTTTGCAAGCCACACTTGGATACGGTGTTGAAGAATCAAGTTAGTCATCTTTATCTTCTCCTCCTTCATCATCTTCACGGTGCATGGGTAGGAAGAAACTGTCAGACAAAGAAGATGCAAGAGACTATCAACAAAACCCAAGCCCTTATTACTGCTACAAAGGCAACCCTTCCACTCATCCCGCACAGCAAAATTCAGTGCTATGTGTTTACTAAGCAAGATAAGGCTTTACTCCAATTGCGGGATTTGCATGTGGTTTTTCAAGCCACGAGGATTGAGTTTGACACAGCCATCATAAGGCAAGTCCTGGACTCTTTTAATGCTGAAGATGGCAGTGCTGTGGTTTATGGCATGAAGGTCTCTGTCACACCAGAAAGTATTGATTTTACATTCCACATTTCGAACGGGCCCAAGCTATCTGTGGAAACAGTAGAGTAGATCAGTGCAGCTCTGAAGGAAGATGATGCTGCCAAAAGGAAAAGGAAAGTCAGTGCACAAGAGATTCTAGTAGCAGGACTGGAATCTATCACTGCCTTTTGATTTGTGGCTGAAGCTGTGAGCTTGAACAATAATCCCACATATGTGTCAGAGAAACTTTTTTCTATGCTTTTAGCAAAAAGAATGGATTCCAAAGTCTCTATCAACCTCTGCCATATATTGTCGCATAATGTGATTCAACAAACTGCCAAGCTGAAATCTCAAAGTGTATTCAAGGCTTGGTATGTTTGGCAGTTTCTGTACTGGGAAACAGCTCTAGACACCCATGATTATGTGAGAATGGCTTAGATCTAGAAGTTGTTTCCAGTATCAAAGAATATAGACTTGTCATCAGATGAAGAAGAGCCAGAAAGCCAATCAACCCCCACAGGACAGAAAAGGAAGGCTAAAAAAGATGAAGCTGGTAGTTCAAAGAAGCCAAGGACGACACTCACTAAAAGCGCTCCTCTCCTCAAGCAGTTGGAAGTCAAATCAAAACAGTGTTTTACTCAAGGAGGTACGAAGGCTAGGAGTCATCAAGGAGCAGGCTTTACTCAAGGAGGTAAGAAAGCTTCTAGCAACAGGTTTCATTTATCTAGTAGAGAATTCAGAGTGGGTCTCTCCCGTTGTTGTCACTCCCAAGAAGAACGGCAAGTGGAGGGTGTGTGTGGATTACCGTCCACTCAATGAGGCAACAAAAAGAGATCACTTTCCCCTCACATTTCAGGATGAAATACTAAATGAGGTAGTTGGTCATGAGAAGTACACTGTGTGTGATGGCTACTCGGGTTACTTTCAAATAGGTATCGCATTGGAAGATCAATTGAAAACAACCTTTATCACTCCTTGGGGTTGTTATGCTTTTAGAGTCATGCCATTTGGTCTGACAAATGCTCCTGCAACATTCCAACGTTTCATGAACATGGTGTTTTAAGCATTCTTTGGAAATTCAATTAGGGTGTTCATTGATGATTTCTGCATTTATACCTCAAAATCATTGCATCTACAAAGGGTAGAAGAAGGTTTAAAGAAGCTCTATGACATGGGAGGTCAACTCAACCCCGACAAATGTCACATAGGTGAGGATGAAGTGATCTTGCTTGGTCACAAGGTTTCCTATAAAGGTATTGAGGTGGATCTAGCAAAGGCAAAATCTCTCATTGAGCTACCATCACCAAAGAGTCTTAAGGAGGTCATCTCATTCATTCAAAAGGTGAAGTATATGTCACGGTTCATTCACATAGCCTCGAAGTTACTTCACCCTTTGCAAAAGTTGACACAACAAGTAGAATTTTCATGGTCTAATGAGCTTGAAGAGTACTTTTGTAACATTAAAGTCATTTTGTCAGAGCTACCAACACTCATGCCTCCTTGTTGGGAGTACACATTCTTTGTTAGCTCTAGTGTTGGGAAGGAAACAATTGGTGCAGTTTTATTACAACAAGATCCCCACAGTACCAGGATGCGACCCATCTTCTTTGCTAGTAGGGTCATGAATGCCTTGGAGAGAAGCTACACAGAAGCAGAACTCATGATGCTTTCTCTCATGTTTGCGGTGAGAAAGTTTAGATCCTACCTGCTACCAAAACCTTTTGTAATCCTCACTGCAGAAAATTTGTTCCCTTGGGTGTCATCTCAAATGAATCTTAGTACTAGGATCTCAAAGTGGATTATGAAGTTGCAAGATTTCCAATACTCTTTCAAGGTAGAAGATAGTGTGCATGCACAATTGGCAGGGATCTTACTTATAGGGTACATGAAAAGAGGATTAAGGTGCCTGAAGTAAAGACCCTACCATTGCCACCACCTAAAAGTATTCCTAATGCTTTTACCTTGTTCTTTGATGGAGCTTTTCGACGAGCCATAGGAAAAGCAGGGGGAGGTCTAGTATTGCTCAACCCAAGTGGGGAGGTGGTCATGAAAGAGAAGGTCAATCTACCAGGTTCAACTAGCAACAATGAAGCAGAATATGACACACTACTTCATGGTTTAAAGATATGCATTGGCCAAGGTATACAACGTCTCATGGTAAAGGGAGATGCACTTCTCATTGTTAAACAGATTTTAGGCATTTGGGTATGCAAGAATGGAAGCTTAAGGACAAAAGTTCATGCCATTCGTAGGATGTTTAATCAGTTTGAAGAAGTGCAACTATATCATATTCCGGGGAAACAAAATGAAGATGTCGATTTACTTGCACAACAAGCAGTTACATGTGTTGAGAAAGAAGTGCAGGTCATCATGGTGGCAGCAGTTGTCAAGCAACCGAGATACCAAGGGTTGGAGTCATTGGCTCCCATTATTGGCTACATTTTGGAGGGCGAGTTTCCACAATACTTCACGAAGGCTCAGAAGAGGAGACTCATGAAGAAGGCAAACGCGTATCTCTTCCTAGAAGGATCGCTCTACCAAAGAGGAAAGGATCAAGTGTGCAGAAGAGTACCAACTATCGAGGAAATTCCAGTCATTCTAAAAGGTTTGCATGTAGAAACATGTGGTGGTCATTTTGCCCAAGAATTAACTGTGAAGAAGATTTTGCTTGCGGGGTATGTTCGGCCAAGCTTGCATGTGGATGTTCAACATTGGTGTAAAATCTATCACAATTGTCAGATAAATGGAAATAGAAAGTTGGTGCATGGCCTGAGGCAAATAGTGCTTGCAAATGGACCCTTTGAAAAATGGGGCATTGATGCTATGGGTCCTCTGCTTAGGACAAAAAATGGTAAACTCTACATTCTAGTGGCTATAAACTATATGACTAGGTGGGTAGAAGCACAAAGTGTGGCAAAGGTAAATGAGAGGACAGTGAGCAGGTTTGTCTACACTAATATTTGTTGTAGATTTGGCAAACCTCTAGAGATTGTCTCGGATAATGGTTCGGGGTTCAAGAAGGGTTTACTCACAGAAGTTTGTGAAGAGCTTCACATTCTACATCGTCATAGCACTCCATACTACCCACAGTCAAATGGTGTGGTGGAGAAGGCTAATGGTGTCATTGCAAGAATCATTAGAAAGATGGTGCAAAACAAGACAAAGTTGTGGGATGACTTCTTGGATGGTGCCTTGTGGGCATATCGAACCACATATAGGGAAGCCACGGAGTTCACACCATTTCACTTGGTCTATGGTCAAGAGGCTTTGCAGCCTATCGAGCTCAACATTCCAACAATGCGATTTCATGGCAAAGCAGCACAAGATGATCAAGAGGTATGGATGGATTGACTTCTTACGTTAGTGGAGCTTGAGTGGAAAATAGAAGCAGCATATGAGTGCTACATGAGGAAAGCCACACAAGCGAAAGAAAAGCTCGACACAAAACTGAAGGACAAAGGCATCAAGGAAGGAGAGCTTGTGCTAAGGTATGACAATCGACTTGACAATCATTTTGATGCCAAGTTTGAAACTTGATGGCAAGGGCCATATATAGTCAAGAAGGCTTTCAATTCAAGTTACTATCAGCTTATGGACTTGAATGGTAAAGAGCACTCCAGGAAGGTAAACGGGTATCGCTTGAATCCCTATTTGAGTCGCCTTCTACCAAAGGATCTACCAAAGATCTGTCAAAAGGCCGCTGTCTCATGTAAGTATTTTTATATGAAGCATGAGTGTAACTCCAGCCAAAATTATGAGGGCCCAAACAATGAAGATCTCGTCAAGGACTCTGAAGCACTCTCTTTGGAAAAGATGCTCTATGATGGTACATGAATATACCATCATCTTGGGGGAGGGCTAATGATAGCCATTTTTCAGCTCTCCATAATTTCCATAGTAAGTTACTCCACCCTACCAAATTCACCCAAACGCTATGGCTATCCCTACCATTTCACTGTAAATAGGCGTGTGTGAGTTAGGGGACTTTTCCCATATTTTCTTTAAAAACCCTCAATTAGCTAGTCACTGGGCTAGTTGAGTAAAAAAATAAAAATAATAATAAATATTATGGCCCATTTGTGTGTAAATATTTCATATGTGGCCTAAATATAGGGATTTTTATAATTATTTTGATATTTATTTAAATATTTATACCTAGGTGTGTGTTTTATTAAATTTACCTTCTTTCATCCTCTTACACCATAAGTATATTTTTTTCCAATATGTACATACTCTAACCTCATATTTTTCTTTTATACGAATCACCCCCACATTTTCACCCTCATCCTCGTGAAAACAAAAAAATTGATTTCTACTCATTGGTCACGTTTATTATATTATTTACTTGCATACCTTTTCCTCTTTCACCCAAAATAATTAAAAGAGGGGCCATATCATATGATTCCAATATCTTTCCATATCCATAACTCCTCCATATTTTTATTATTATTTTTACTCATTATTCTAACACCATGTGCTCATTGAGCTAAAGTCCATGAATAGTCCATACACTAGTCCCACCATGTATATATTTCTTTATTCACCAATAATCCTCCTCCATGCATGTTTCAAGGGCAACTTGGATGCTTTGTATTATGATATGACAAAGGAGGGGCTCACTCTTGGATGCATTGTACAAATTCAACAAAGAAGGGGGCCACTGAAGACTTTTTGTGAAGAAAAAACAGGTCTTTTGGTGGGATTTTTAATATCCATCTCCACTCCAAATTTGAAGCGGTGTTCAAAAGATAAAATGTAGCCCACTTTTTGAATAATCACCTCAAAATTTTTTCATGATTTTTGAAGTAACCACCGGTGAGCTATGATTTTTTGAGTGGACCCCAGTCTGCTCACTTTTCTCACAAGTAGCCCATAGTCTTCTCTCACCTCTTTCCACACTTCTACACACACACACACACACATCCCTCTCAATCCCTCACTCAAACCTGCACCTTCAATGGTTTCTCTCACCTTCTTCACCATTAACCTCCCCTCTTACTCCCATAGCTCTCATATGAGCTCTCCATGTACATACACCATCTCTATGCCTCTCTCTATTATCTCCAAAGTACAATTCCATCTTACTCCTTATATATATACATAAATTTAGCATGTGTACCATGCTTAACCTCTGAAAATCAAGAGATCTCATCAACGGAATTACTATTTTCATCACAATAATCAACCTTGGCGGCGGTGGCGTAAAGAAGGGAAGATGAAGAAGAATATCGATAGTCATTTTGAGAACCTACACAAGTAAGTCAAAAACTTCTTCAAGCTTCACCATCACAAGGATTTCCTCACTTCATTCAACCATCTTACTTCAACCATCCACCCCATTCTACCCATTGTAAATATATCATTAACTTTCTAGTGATTACTAACGACTAACATACTAACACAAAATAGCATTGACCTAACCATAAAAGACACCTCACCTCAAGACATGTGTATAGTAACTCTCTCTCTCTCTTTCTCTCTCTCCTTACTTACTTTCACCTTATCTACCATCAATAATGCTCTCTTTTGAGCCCACACCCATGACTCAAGCAGACAAAGAAGGCCCGCAATGTTTTGATATTCAAAAAAATCATAATCCTGATTTGTTAGCTTGTAAATTAAGATTTTCAATAATCTTAATGAGGGGTCTCCAACCTATAAATAGGCCCCTCTCCTTCTTGTAAAACAACCTCCAACATCTCACATAGCACCCCAACACTCTATGTGTGAGGAGAGACTTAGGTGTAGCAACCACTTGTGAGCTTCACTCTTGGTGTGAGAGAAGCCTTCAAGCTACACATTGCAAGTGAGAGAGCGTGAGTTCCACAAATCTCAAAACCACTATTGTATATGCTCCTTCATCATCAATAAATTGAGGTTTGGTGCATCAAAGGCGTGATTCAACGTTCAAATCTTTGTCCTTCCATTTGTGCAATACGGTTTGGTGAATTCAAGGTGACTTGTGTGTTTTGAGTTTTTATCGGTTGATCGTGATTTTAGAAAGTGTTTTAGTGTGTTTTTCATTGCCAGTTTTGTGTCCATTGTAAGAGGGTATTGTGGTGAGAGGTCTCCCACACCCTAAGACTGTGTGTGTGTGTTTTGGCAATGTTTAGCAATCACTAAGCATTGAGTGAGTTTTGTACAAGTTCTACAATAGCATCATAACGAACCATCTCCATTTGCAAGTCACAAATAAGGTATTACGCAAGATCCTTTCCTCTCTCTCTTCCCTTTGCTCTAGCTCTCTCTGGTCCATTTTGTGTGTGTCTTGGTGTGAGGTTTCTTGTGTGTGTTGTGTGGTGCATCTTCTTGGTTGTACCAAAATCTCTCTTGCGTCCTAGTTCGCATACCGTAACTAGGTGGTGCCCCTATCTTGTTTGGGTTTGGCTGTGGGTTTGTTGTTTTGTTGTGCTTGTGGTTGCCCATCCCCAATTGAGCAGCACAGGAGCCTTGAGGGGTGTTTAGAGGTCGCCTCTCTTGTTGCCCGCCCTGGACCGCCTCACTGGCTCCTATCATAGTCTATGAGCCAACTGAATCTGACCCAGCAAAAATTACTGATGGCTGTTCAATACTCATTGAGTCATCATGGAATACTATTGTTAATTGCATAGGACAAATGCTGAATGCTGCAGGATCAGAAGATGAGTTGAATAAAGTAAAAACTGAACTCAAGGAAGATGAGGAACAGATTGGAAAGCTAGAGCAAGGGAGAGCATCCCAGAACCTACGCCATAGTATCCTTGAGGCTCACTCAGATAGGACTATTCAATAGTCACAAAATAAGCTAGCCATGGTAGAGTCTGAGATGCAGACCATGCGGGAAGAAAAGGCAAAAGCTGAATAAGCTACTGATCGGTTCCAAACCATACTGAGAATGAAGCGAGTTTAGTTCAACTCTTTACTGATCCGCCACAATGCTCTGAAGGCCACATTAACAGAAAGATATATCTATAATAATCTAGCCAAGATCCTGAATCCAGTAGGCAATGTTGTTTTCAACATGGATAACTTGAAATCTCTTATGGAGACGATGTAGAGTGACTTGCAAAATAAAGGTACTGAATATAACAGTGCTCTGACGAATCAAGCTATCCTTGATTACATTGAACAGCAGAATACCATTGAAGAATATGAGGATAAGGAGGAAGAAGAAGCAGAGAAGGAGGATGAGCCAGATGAAGGGCATAATGATGATGATGATGATGCCTCTCCTCCATCTCCACCTTCAGAAACTGGTACTGGTGGTACAGGGCCAACTAGAGGAAATCAATCACAGGCAGACCAGCCAAACCAGCATGAAGGGTAGCGGTCAAGTAATCAGCATTTAGGAGAGCATCAACCTAGCGACACCGGGAATCCACCGGCACACCAGCACAAAATAGTCGAGATGTTAAAGGGAAAGGCAAAGCAATGTGACTGATGTACCAGTAGGTGATGAGAAACATTCATTATAGCTCATCATGTTGAACAACAGATTGAGACATTAGTAGGCTCCTATAACCACACAGTATCTGGAGGATGATGATCTTATCTTTGATCTAGAGCGCTTTCAGCGACTGTATGTCGATGCCAAGGAAATGGTTGAGCATTGGAAATCAACTGCTTTCTATGATCAAGAGGCATGCCACTTGCCTGCGCATCCTAGGACAATACAACTGTTAGAAAGGGTGCCTGAATGGATACTAATTGCTAAAGAGAGAATAACCAATCCACATTGGCAACGGCAGTCTACTGCAGATTGTCGCTCTCTGGCCATGGAATTAGAGCTTTTGCTGGGGAACAAACCGCCATATAAATGCATGAAGAATGTCACGAATCAATTGAAAGAGGTCTTAGTGCAAATGCAGATTGCTAGGAGAGTTCTGGATCAAAGGGTGCGAATTATTCTTGAAGATGAGACTGCCACCAGCAAGGGACCTCAAACTCGAATGTCAATGGGACAACAAGCAACTGCTCTCCGACGACTATTTCAGCTGGTTAAAGTAACCAAAAAGATGATGCAGCAAGAGAACCAGGCTATCCTTAACTTCTTGGAACTTGTGTCTGATTCCCCAGTTCTGTTGTATGCTTTACCAGCAAGAGAGGCAGAATTGCCAAGATTTTTTCCAGCACTTTATCCTCAACATCTAGAACCAGTCAATCGGCTCACATATTTCAAGATTATTGATGATCTTCAGGATTGGTATGAGCGATCGACTGTGGAATGGAAAACCTGGCAAGCACATGCTCTCCAATTGAATGATCTCCAGGAGCTGAGAGATGAGGTGCAGAGGATCAAACTGTGTATGGGACACTGGAAAATTCAGCTCAGAGGCCTTACTAAGATCACCAACCAACTGCTGCAGCTCAATGTTGAGTCCTCTAAAGTGTCTGAGAAGGACATTATGACTAAACCAGGCCTAGGACCACAATACAGAGAAATGGTTGAGATTCTATAATTGGGTTGGCATTAATCATGTGGCATTAATCCTTGTTGATGTGGCTATACTTTTGCTTAGCTTTCGATTCATAATCCTTAGTTCCTGAGCTATTCTTGAGCTACATCATCTTTATCTGTAATCTTTCATCGGTAATCCTAAATACAGAAGTCCAGTGTACTTCAGCCATCCATACTCTGTACTCATTTGCTCTGAATCTGAATCTGGACATCATTCTCAGTACTTCAATCTGTTTCTCATTTAAGTAGATGTATTCCAGTTCAGTTTCTATCTCCTTTTCTAGTCTACTGTTTGAACTAACACATCACCAGTAGTTGTAAACTTCTAACACTGGAATCAGCTATCTAAAGAGATCCGCTCCAATTCCAATGAGAAATATTGGAGTACAGTCTTGCATACATATAGTCGAGATGAAGCGTTTTTCAACTAGTGGATTGTAACCTACCTTTTGTATATGCTATGCACTTTGATACAACATGTATCAAGCTTATCTTTGAGCTACAAGGTTGGTGGCTTATTACCAATGTTAGGAAAGGTAATGGACCTTTTCGAAAACACCCAAGAGGATAGTGACTCTTTTTCTAGCTTCACATGTAGTGGTAAGCTAGGTTTTGAAGAGAAGTGGCACTTGCCACATCAACAAGGAAGCCATCGATGGAGGACTTTTGTACAATCTTGGGGATCATGATTCTAAATATTTTCTTGGAAGGAGCTAAAATACTCAATTATCCTTTCACTTATGGTGGTTACAAATCCTATGAAGTAAGAAGTCTTATTGTAAGGACATTGCAGGTGCTTATCCTATTATTTAGCTAGGATCTTGGAGGATATTGACACAAAATTTTGAAATTTGTAGGGTTCCCATTTACTCAAAGGTAGTTTGAGTTGTTGATCATTAATTAGCTCTAACCAAGGAGCCTTGTCAGGATGTATTGCTTTTCTTGAAAGCAGGTGAATGTTGCAGAGATCTCACTAATGGCCAAGTCCAATGGCTAGTTCAAAAGGCAACTAGATATCGACTCATTTGTTGCAGCCTGACTCAAGTATGGAACTAGAATCATAAATACCTCTAGCTTTAGAGGGAGGGCTAATGAGGGACACTTTTCAAATTTTGCTCCACCTCGCTCTTGGTATGCACTTAGTGGAAAGGCTTCAACGCTTCACGGAGGAGGAGGGACCTGATGCAAAAAATTATATCTATTTATTTTGTACATAGCTATGGTTTTGACACATTTGGATCTTGGAAATAAGGAGAGGTAGGAACAACCCCTATAAAAAGGAAAACATAAAAATAAAAAAATAACTAGATGCTGATTCTACCCGACGATCACTACCTGGCGGTCACTACAGGTGAAGAGTAAAAGTCAATAGTGAAAGGGAGGAGAATCTTATACATTATTGAGTTGGAGTCAACAAAATATTATCAAATTTAAGCATAATTCACTTGTGGACACAAGGTTTGCACATGGAGTCAAGAGGGGACCACCTGGAAGACTTTTTGAAGGAAAAAGACGGACACATATAACACGTAATTTTTTATAGGTTTCTCTTTATTATTGCTGTATTTTCTCTTATTTGATCAAGATTCTCTCAAATATTATAAGGAAGCTCTTGGACTCAATCTATGGAAGGTGACATGGAGACAAAGTGCACCATGATGAAGGCGATCGAGAGGAAATTGGTCAATAAGCATGGCACACACGGAGCTCTCTCATTGGGGGAATGCCTCTAACTAAGGTTACTTTGTAATAACTCCTTTTGCTCATAATCTCTTCCTTAATCACTCTCTTGGCCTATTAAAGGAGACCTCTTGTTTTGGACACACACACACACAACACACCTACACATACACACCCTTGTGTTACATGCTAGTTGGCATGAACCCTAATCACATAATCACAACACCATCACAATCACCTTGCACAAAAATGAACACCATATATCCACACACTTTTAATGAAGGATTAGAGGCACGATTTCAAGAAGAAGAATGATGGCTACACTCATGATATTCCTCGCCGTCAACTCCCATCCCTCCACTATGCATCTTACGATCTTGTTCCCTTCTCATATTCTTGCCCTATGCTACCTATTGTTTTCATCTTTTGCAATCAATCAACAGACTCCATCTTGGTGCCATACCTTGTGTTGTTTGGGATATACTTCATTGTGAGTATGGTTTATGCTTGTTTCTTCCATTTTGCTTACGATGAGGTGTGCGGATTCGCCACCATACACACACTCTCTCTCTCCCTCTCATATTCCAATCATCTCGCTACTTGCATCTTATGGTGTGCGGATTTTCCACCTCTGGTATGAGAAGTGATCATACTTGCATGTTTCCCTTAACTCACTATCTCCCTAATCTTATTTTTATGCAACAAAATGTAAGAAATGACTGTTTTCATGAAAATGTACTGGTCCATCAACTTTGGAGGCTTGGTGTGACCAAAAGATGAGAAATTGTACAAGTTTCTTATTTTTTCCATGTGTAGTAGGCCTTGAACTATGACCTCATGAAAGGATTTTACAAAATGAGTGGATCTACTATGGTTTTGGAGGTTTTTTTCAAAACCCTGAAAGGACACTTTTATGTCCTGTTAGGTTACCAACCTAGTGTTAACAATAAAGTCCAGGTTTCAAAGGTCCATAGATGCAACTAGGAATGGGCCAACAAAGGAGAGCTTTGGTGTGGACTCCTTGCTGCGGCTAAATAGAGATTGCACATATGCTTTTTTTCACAAAAGCAGGCTTCCCGCGTAAGGAGCGGAAGGGGAGCGTTGTTTTGTGTTCAAGATGTCTACAGTAGGTCCTACATATGGATTGGATTTGGTTAATCAAATGCGACAAAGTGAACCTAGATATCTTCGGCACGCTTGGGTGCAATTTGATCACACTCATCAAGTGGCGGATTGGGTGACCATGGCATGCCACGTTTATGATCCAGGGTTTGTTGTCTTAAGAACATATTTCAAAAGTTTGGCATATCTTAAGAAACAACCAGCAACGTGTTTACGAATGTGCTTGTCTTCTAGTGTAGCATGCAGGATCTCCTCACTATTGCAACATGTGAGATGAAAGAGGAAGACATGGAAGTACAAATTCTTTTCTTCAGGAATTGCATAAATGAATTTATGGAGGTTCATGGATGTGAGAGAGTGGATTTCCATGGATTCATGGCGGACAAAGCTCAAGCCATTTGGAATGCAGTTTCCACAGTGTTCAATGGTGGAAAAGACAATGTTCTACAACATCGAGAGTGATCTTTCCTTTTTCATTTGAAGCAAAGCATGGTGGTACACATCACAAAGTACATTGTCTCTTCATCTCAACAAACCCACAAAGACATGTGAAAAAAGTGGTGTCTAGCCCCCTCTAAAGAGGCAGCTACAATGGAGTCTTGTCTACTTTGATAATGGTGGCAAAATGTAAATTTCATGGTGGATAAAAACATGCCTGCAATGGACTCTTGGTTGAGTTGGTGGGAGGTGTGTATTGCCCATTGGGGGAGCATCATGTCATCAGTAGAGAGAAGTGTTGATGGGGAAAACACTCCAAGAACCAACTTGGCCGAGAACAAGCATGGTAGCTAGCTTGCAGGTGAAGGGTTCAAAAGAAAAATATCATTGTATGATGCATGTACTTTAGATATGGAAAATGAAATACTACAAAGCACAAAGGTAGTTTACTCTCAAGGTAAGCATATTGGAAAGGGTACTTCACTAGAGAGGCTAAAGGAAAGAGTTTCCTCTAGTCTAGCACGAGTGATAAGAGTAGTAAACGAGGCTACATCTGGAACAACCATGTATGAGGCTTGTACCCCACTTGAAGGAGACAAAGAAACCATTTGGAAAAAGCGAGGGCCAGTGATTATGATTGATGTTGAGGATGAATTGACACATAGGCCAGAGTGCAATGCAAAATCACGAACTTCCACAACACAGGAAAGGCTAAGGAAGATCAATTTCACGGAAGATTCAAGGGTAGTAGATGTGAGTGAGAATTCCAAAGAGAAGACGAATATTTGTGTTTTGGAACGAAAGGTCAATGAAGCTATGTGGGAAATCAGAAGAACCCCGATCGGTATTCGTGTGACATGGAGTGGCACTCCCAGTGGTGGAAAAAGCTGTGGACAAAATATTGTGGCATGAAGTAAAGGCACTCCTATACCATCCTTTGAGGGGTATAGAAAACATCCAAATGGGCTACTCAGACAATGGTTCTGATTTTGTCCTAGACACGTTATTCATTGCTATGTGGTGGATCATAATATAGAACCAAGGCGAGATCCTCCTCCAACAACTTGGCTAGTTGATCTAGGAACAAATATCACAGATGAAGAAGTTGAGGTACTACTTGAAGGAGGATTTCAAGTGGAGACAGTTGGAAGAGATCAAGAGAGTGCAACAACCATGCGAACTCCTCCTAGGGGTGGAGGTGATTCCTCTTCCGCTTCAACAACAGCAAGTAGTAGTGGTTCAATACTACGAAATGGCATAAGAGTCAAATTTTGGACTTCCATTTCAGAGGAGGCAATTAAGAAAATTGGGCTCGCTCTTTGTTTAAAGGAAAAGGTGATTGAAGAGAAATGCGTTGTAGACAAAGCATCTAAAGTCTTCAAGGTTGAGCATCACGCAGTACATGGACATGTGGGGGTTTATGAGATGCACATAAAGGATGAACCCTATTGCACATGTCGATTTCACCGATAAGGAGGCCAAGAAAAAATCTTATTTGGCTTGCAAGCACTTGTACTTCATTTTCTTGAGAGTTCTTGGATTGAACCAAAATGAAAACATGTTCATACATCAACCCGTGCTAAGCAAAGTACATGTTAACAATGCTCTTAGCCACAAAGGCACATATCCAAACTGGAAGTGAAGTCGATGATTGTACAATTTTTTGCCATGTATTATAACTGGCAAACTTGATATAGATTGGGTAGCAATTGGACCTTTGGAAAAAATGTTTTGGATTATCTTGGGCTATACAACTTTTAATCTCTCTTTTTGTTGTCAATAATCTTGATGTAAATTGATTTAGGTATATATTTCTCCTAGAGAGAGAGAGAGAGAGAGAGAGAGAGAGAGAGAGAGAGAGAGAGAGAGAGAGAGAGAGAGAGAGAGAGAGAGAGAGAGAGAGAGAGAGAGAGAGAGAGACGCGGACAGGTTAGGGGGTTGGAGAGAGAGAGAGAGAGAACTAATGGGTGGAGCAAGGGCGGAGAGAGAGAGAGAGAGAGAGAGAGAGAGAGAGAGAGAGAGAGAGAGAGAGAGAGAGAGAGAGAGAGAATCATGGGAGATAAAAAAGGAGCAAAAGCGATGGTGACGACAATGTGGGATCGATGTGTGTTTACCAAGGAAAAAAATCTAAGAGGGAGAGAGAGAGAGAGAGACAGAGAGTCATGGAGGAGAAAAAGGAGAAAAAGTGATGGTGATGACAATGTGGGATCGAGGTGTGTTTACCAAAAAGGAAAAAAAACCTAAGAGAACGAGAGAGAGAGAGAGAGAGAGAGAGAGAGAGAGAGAGAGAGAGAGAGAGAGAGAGAGAGAGAAAGGTTGAGAAAAGAAGGGAGAAAGAATCTTTATGGAATCTGCTCGATGGATTCCAAAAAAGCGCTCACCAAAAAATGCTCGTGAAAAAATATTCCTTGTGCAAATCCAGCATTATGTGGTTTGATCATGCTATCGGGTTTATCCTCAACCATCTAGACCAGCTCTTCCTCGAGAAGACGGAGGACTTTCATCTATCCCTTATCTGTTCTTGGTTAGGTGGACAAGCTAAACAATTAGTGATTGCTCAAATTGCTTTCAATATTTTTCGTGGGCTTATGTTGGATATCCTTAAAGAACTAAAATCTGATCAACCCAGGACATATTTAACCACTTGTGTAAACTACAAAGGTGTTAAGATTATCACCAATTTACTCAAGCCATGTATTGAGGATGATGACTCCTCCTCACTAAAAAGACCTAACTCTCTAGTTACCCCCAATTCATTCGCTTCATTTATCACACCTAGCTCTTCCTCTAATTTTAGTCTTGTAGCTTTACTACGGGAAGAGGAAGAAACACCCCTATTCGAAACCTTCTTGACTTATGATCACTTATGTTGTGCAGATTGTTGTTGGCCCATGTGGAAGGAGGCATCTTACCAAGAAGACTTCTTTCGAAGAGTATATTTACGTACATTGTCTTTTCCAAAATGAACTTCTAGATTGGGTATGCCCAAAGACACTTTTTTGTGAGTGTTTTGACTTACTTTTTGGAAACCATGAAATGCTTGATAATGTAGTTACTGGTTGGAAGTATCAACAACCTATTGAGAATCTAGTCTACAGTAATGGTTTTTACGATAGAACACCGTTCATGATTGTGCATGTGATAAATATATCCCTTTTTGTAAAGATTTTAATACTTATAGCAAGCATGGCTGCACTTGTATCTAGTTAAAAATACCACAATCTGGAAAATTCTAGCTAAAGGACTTGATCACATACCCATTTTTCCTAAAAGCCCATAGTGTCTCGCTTTATCATCTCTACTTAACTGTTTAACTGACCTTGTCAGTACTCTCTGACTGGAGAAGACAGTCCTACTGGACTTAGCAAATTTGGTTGAATAATGTTTTTTTTTAAAATCTTGCTCTTACCATATAAATGGTTGTCTACTGAAAGCTCATGGATCACACCACAACTGGAAGTGAAATTTTAAAAGCTTTCATGGGGCTGGTTTATAGTAGGCCTAGATAAAATCTCCAAATGTCCCTCTCTTTTATGCAAAAACTTGGCTTGGAAAGCGGCTCACCCCAAGGTGTCTGGGAAGGAATTCACACCACTTAACACTTCTCTGTGTGAGGTCACTGATATGATTTCAAAACATCTAGATAAACTTGGTTATTTTCTTCAATAAAACATTCTCAAAATAAATTAATCATATTTATCCTAATTGCCTAAAAATTGAACCAACCTATGGACAAGGGTTTACTACAGCAACCGGCTTAATTTCTACTTTGGTACAATTCTTTAACTTTACAGTTACACTTCATAACCCATGCTTGGGAGGCTTTGACGAATAGTTTACTTGGAAGAGAGACCTATTAGATATCCCACCCATTGATATCATAAAAAAGAACAGTAATGGACCACATAAAGCTTCTCTTAGTACTTGCATCAGCCTCCTATACTTGATAGTATACTCCTCTTCTAATTGCTTCTTAGCATGGGAAGATATCAAGATACTGATACATAAATTTTTGCTTAATGGATTCAAGAGAAATGACATAATTAACAAAATCACAAAATCTCTTTCTCAAAGTGACTGGCCTGGCTTACATTTCAACCACAATAACCTCATTTCTTTAATTAGGTAGTAGGCCCATTCACAATGGGCCTACTATCGACCCATTGTGTATGGTGTCTTGGACAGGATGGGTACACACACACACACACACCTAAGTACTTATATAGCTAGTATTTAACCTAGGACCAAAGCCGACTCTTTACCAAGTTTGTTTAAGGATTTCTTTACCCCCACAAATCCTCAATACAAAAAATAATTCCCTCCCCCCTTTGGGACTAGCCCCTTAAAGCATCACTTTGATAACTTTTTAGCCTCTCAAAGGCGCATGAAGTATGGGACACTACCCAAAAATAATTGGTAACTGGTAGACATTTCTTGATGTTGAGTTAAATGACTTTGTGCATATCGAGTAGTTCATCCTTCTCACTTACAATATCTACCTCACAATCTTATTGTCATATGAGCTCTGTGCACCCGCACGCTTCATGATGATGTTCTTTCTCTCTTCTCTCCCACTAAACCCCCTTAGGGGCCATGATGGCTGTCGTTTGTAGCCAGACACTTTGGAAATTGAGCAGAATTAAAAGACACGGGTATGCATCATCATGAAGCACTATATAAAGGTGAGGATGGCCCTGAGGCCCTCATTTAGTCTCTTTGCGTGGTGTTTGTGTTGATATAAAGAGAGATTTGAGGGATTTTCTTGGAAGCTTGCATACTATTTAACCATGGAGCTTGTGGAAAAAGAGGGTGCTTCTCAGGTCCGCATTCTATAAAAATATTTCTTTACTGTCTTTTTTGCACTACACGTTCTGGTTTTATATGGTTTGGAGGGAAATTTTCTAAACAAAAGTAAGAAAGATGGTGTGGCTTGAGATTTAGTAGCCATGAGCATTAAAACAAACTAGTCCATGAACTCACATGATTTCTCTGGTCTTTCTAGACAATGCAAGTTTTTTATGACGACTGCACGGGTGTGTTATCCTTGCATATTCTTTCAGTAAAGTGTTCTTGAACCTTAGTAGTTTTACTTTCAGTTTGTAATTGGGAAAGAACTTTGTGCCTCTTCATTCTTCCTAAGTAGTTAGCCTCGCACCTGATGGTAGCGTGTTGTATGAGACAGGGTTGATGAATGCAAGGCTATGGACATTAAGATTCTATGCTTCTGTGTGTATTCAGTCTTGAGTTTTCCTTCAATTCCCTGATTCTGTTCTGAACCTGTTCAAGTACTGAAACTATTTTTATTTTGTGGGATGATGATGTAATGCTTTAATGGTTAATTTAGTTATTATTCCCACTTCCTTATGCCTCACATTTTAGAGGCAGAAGACCAACACACATTTTAACAAAGATGGAATCATGTGCTAATGTGGTTGCACCACAACCCTTCAGGGGTAGATTTTAGAATACAAATCAACAAAGACCATTCCAACAAGGGAGTTGGAAAAATGGGCCAAGATTTTAGCAAAATACCAATCCAATGCAACCATGTACCTATTGTGGTACAATGGGACACAGGCAAGGACCTGCATGTGAGCTGTGGTGTAAGCATAGGAATGAGAGAGGTATTCCAATTATGAATTTTCATTCCCCAAATGCCAGCACTAGTTTTTCCAATGATGCTAGAATGAAGTCACCAGCTCAGGTAAATGCATTGTTTTTGAAAGAGATTGACACTTCAAATGAAAAACAAGGTAGTCAATTATTAGAACCTGACAACAAACTATCTACTGAGGAAACAAGAGGAAAGTTACCCAAACCATATACTGATTCTATGCACACTTCTCAGTGTGATTGCTCTCATTGTATTCAAATTGAGGAAGTGTTTGACAAACCACAGGAAGTACAAACTTTATCCATCACACGATCCAAGGGAAAGTTACCACTACAGGAAAAAGAGCCAGGAAAAGATGTTGGGGACCCTATTGATTGGAGAGCTCAGGAGAAGATCAAGAGAGGAGTCTTACAAGAGATCCAATATAATAAAAAACTTGACAAAGCAACAGATTTTTGGGCCACAGATTCAATTAAACAAATTTGGGAGAAGATGGGCAGTAATCAGTCAGATTCAGCATCACTGCCAAATTCCTTGAAGCCAGATAATTTAGTGCAAACCTCTACCAAAGGATTATCTGATGACCTTTTTGAAGCTCTTATGGATGTCCCAATTTGAGTCAAAGTGGGACAACTCTTGAAACTGGTCCCTGACTTCAGTCAGGTGTTCCTTAGGAAACTGACATATGAAGCTAAAGGAAAGACATTACCACATTAAGAAATGGGACAGATAAGAAATGGGACAGATTCGTCTATCACATATTGATTCTAGAGATGTAGCACTAGTGGATGTAGACTACAAAGGTCCAGTGATCAACATTTCCATTGGGAAGGTGTACTTGTCAATTGTGTTAATGGAGGTTCAGAAGTTAACATTCTTCCTGAATTAGTGTGTAAGAAACTGAAATTAACCAATTGGGTGCCTGCAGCATTTCAAGTGAAAATGGCAGATCACAGGAGAGTACAACCTTTGGGGATTCTTAGGAATCAAACCATCAATGTTGCAGAATTTATTTTCGTGGTGAACTTTGTGATTCTCAGACTCAAAGAAACAACCTGCTCCTACCCAATGATCCTGGGAAGACCATGGTTAAGAGTAGCTAAAGTCAAGCAACTTTGGGGTGCAGACACCATTGTGATCAAACAGGGTAAGAAAAAGGTTAGGATGCAGGAAAACAATCCCACTAGGTTTTAGACCTTTGTATGCAGAGGGTATTAATATGGGGGAGGCAGTTGAAGAAGATGAGGAAGAAGAGTTTCTTCAAAGGAATCACACAGTTATTCCTACTTTTGAGGTTGATGTTCAAAAAATTGCAAACACAATTCAGAATTAGGATCAATCACCTGATCCAAAATCGATAAACATGAGAAAAGTTTCAGGGATTTCAGCTTCCAACAAAAAGTCACAAGAGGAGCAGGAAGCATTAGAAGCAATTAAACATGCATAGCAGATCTTTGATGAGCAAATGGTAAAGAGATCAAGAGTTAGGGAAGATGATTTGGAAGACATGAACCTGGGAGAGGACAGAGATCCCAGAATAGTTAAAGTCTCCACTGAGCTGGATCTGAGCTTCAAAGAATCATTAAAAACCTTGTTAAAGGAGTTTAAAGATGGTTTTGCTTGATCGTACACTGATATGAAGGGATCATACCCAGCAATGTGCCAGCATAGGATCAATTTGAAAACTGATGTAGTTCTAGTTAAGCAACAAAGGTATAGAATCAACCCCAATTAGGCAAAGCAGGTTTAGGAGGAGATTGATAGTAGGTTTCATTTATCCAATGGATAAAGTAACATGGTTGTCACCCAGTGTGGAAGTGCCAAAAAAGAATGGCAAGAACAGGATTTGTGTGGATTACACGAAATTGAATGCTGCCACCATTACTGATCCATTCCCATTGCCTTACTGTGACACAATGTTGGATGCAGTTGTTGCAGGGAAGGAGATTTACAGCTTTTTGGATGGATTTAGTGGATACAATTAGGTTGGTATGGCTTTTGAAGATAGGGATAAAACAACATTCATAACAGAATGGGAGTCTATGCTTCCACAGTTATGAACTTTGGCCTTAAAAATGCATCACCAACATTTCAAAAATGGGTGATGGAAGTTTTTGCTCCTTACCTGACAACATTTATGAAGTTTTTTCTGGATGATTTCAGTGTGTCAAAAACTAAGAATGAACATTTGCATCATTTGAGATTATGTTTTCAGAAATGCAGGGAGGCCAGGATGTCACTCAACCCTGCAAAATGTTCATTTGCAGTGAAAAGGGGTATTTTGTTGGGACACATCATCAGTAGAGAGGGAATTTCCATTGATCCCAAGAAAGTGGAAGCTATTTTGAAAGCACATGCTCCTAAAACTGTTAAGTAGCTGATGAGGTTCATTGGACAGGTTAAATGGCACACCAAGTTTCTCAGATATCTGGCTCATGTGTGTTTACCCTTGACACACTTAACAAAAAAGAATGTGGAGTTTGCATGGCAAGAAGAGTAGGAAAGGGCTTTTACATTGTTGAAGAAAATGCTAGTAATTGCCCCTATCTTGATTCCTCTTGACTGGAAAAAACCATTCCACGTGTTTGTGGATGCCTCTTATTCTGCTATTGGTGCGGTCTTGATGCAGGAAGCTGAGAAGGGTTGGTTCAAACCAATCTATTATGCAAGCAGGGTTTTATCTTCTGCAAAGAGAAACTATTCAATAACTGAAAGGGAATGCCTCGGGATGATCTTTGGACTACAGAAGTTCAGGCATTATTTGTTAGCTAATCAGGTGACAATTCATGTAGATCATCAAGCTTTGGTTTACTTGTTAAATAAACCTCATTTTTGTCAGGAAGACTGGCAAGATGGGTATTGTTGATGCAAGAATTTGATTATTCAGTCATTCATAAACCAGGCCAAGAACAGGTTATTGCAGATTACCTAAGCAGATTGGATACAGGTGAAGTTCCCACTCAGGAAATTGATGAATTACCTGATGCAAACCTGTTTCCAGTTCAGGTCATTCAAGACAAAGATTCATGGTATGCAGATATGTTATACTTTCTTCTTGATGGTGTTTTACCCAGACAGATGGTGGATACCTAGAGGAAGAAACTTGCATGGCAAAGCAGGTCCTTCACAGTAATTATGGGAGTCTTGTACAAAAAGGGAATTGATCAGATACTCAAAAGATGTGTTGAGCAGTTTGAACAACATGCAGTTTTAAATGAAGTCCATTCAGGTGATGCAGGTGGTCACTTTTCAAGAGAGATTACTGCAAAGAAAATATTACAAGCAGGTTTGTGGTGGCCCTCAGTTTTTAAGGATTCCCATGAGTTTTTGAAGTCCTATTCAACTTGTCAGAGGGATGATAGAACTCTCAATGCTGATAGTATGCCTTTACAGTCTATTCTACCACTTGAACCTTTTTAGAAGTGGGGATTAGCCTTTGTGGGCCCTGTGAAGCCAACAACAAAATTTATAGGTAATAAGTATATTCTTGTGGCAAGAGATTACTGTACGAAGTGGGTAGAAGCAGAGGCAATGAAGGATAACAAGGCAGAGAGCGTGGCCAAGTTCCATTACAAAAACATAATGACCAGATTTGGATGTCCAGTTGAATTAGTTTCAGATCAGGGTGGACATTTCATCAATAAAGTCATCAGGAATCTTACTGAATATCACCCGATTATCCACAAGAAGTCCACAGTTTACTATCCACAAGCTAATGGTCAGGCAAAGTCTACCAACAAAACTCGAGTGAGGATCCTGAGGAGAATTGTTTCAAAAAACAAGAAGGATAGGGATACCAAACTAGATTCAACATTGTGGGCATTCAAAATAGCATTTAAGTTTAGCACAGGGATGATACCATTTAAGATGGTGTATGGTCTAGAAGCCATAGTCCCTATGGAATTTGTTGTTCCAAGTTTGAGGATTGCACTTCAGTATAAATTGTCAGAAGATGAGTCTTCAGTTTGCAGGCAGGAACAATTATTGAAATTAGAGGAGAGTAGAATTCAGGCAACATATATCACTGAAGCAATTCAAAGAAGAAGACAAGCTTGGGTGGACAAGAAAATTAAGTACAAATCCTTTGCAGAAGGTAATTCGGCACTTATGTACAACAACATCTTTGGCAAAAGACGTGATAAACTCAAGTTAAGGTACTTAGGGCCTTTTCAGATAGCAGAAGAAATAGGAGATTCAACATTTTTTCTGGCAAATGAGCAGGGTAGAATTTTCCCAAAGGCAGTTAATGGCTTTAGGCTAAAACCCAATATTTTCCATATAGATTGATGATGTGGATGTCAAAATTTCATGCCGGGTAAGTTCAAAATCTACTTTTAAACGTTATCAGAACCCCAGTAGGACGTTTATATTTGGCAACACACAAACTCTTTCTCCTACGCGCGTTTTCTACACCTCCTCTGCTGTGTTTTCTTAAACTTTCTAGCCATGTCAAAGAAGTCACTCACTGTTGATATCCCCTTTGCTATCCCTAGTCAAGAATTTGAAGAGCACACTGGTCCAGGGACGCGGCGCTCAGCAAGGAAAGCTTTACACAAAGCTCAGACTATTGCGGCTGAGGATGTTGTTATTGATGAAGAACTTTCAACTCCTTTGGAAGCATCTTCATTGGCAGTGGACACTGGTCCAGTTAGCTACACCTTTTTGGAGATGAGACAAGAGCTTGACTTGTCCATGTTGGCACATCACGAGTGGCTACAAAAGATTAACCATCTTCAATTTGCAAGACTTCCATGGAAACACTAGAGGAACAATGATTCCCTTATGACCTTGCTCAGTCATGTATAGGACACAAAGGGGAATATTTTTGGTAATTACTGGTTGTGCCTTGAACTGATCTCTACAGTTTTTTATCTTCATTTGGAGGAAGATAATTCAGTTGATAGAGCTTCTAAGGCCCTGTTGTTGAAAAAAGAATTTGGTCCGGCTCAGGGTGAAAAGGGATATTATCCCATCAGCAAACTTCAGATTCCTTTCAGATTTCAACAATTGAAATGGTTTTTAAAGAAGGTATGTGTTCTTGTAAAGCTGGAAGACATTGCAAAGGAGAATTTTGCACTCTTGCATGCTGCAGAGTGTGGCAGAACAATTGGTTGGGCAAATCTACTTTTTCAAAGGCTTAGTTCAAAAAAAAAATCAGAAGAAAAAGAGGAAGGATATGTCTACCAAGATTGGAGCATTCTTGATTGCTTTACAAATCCATGCAATGAGTATGACAACCTTAGGTACAATATCCCCAAAAGTCTCTGTCTTTGGAGGTCATCTTGAGGGAAACAAAGACAGTTCTCAGGCAGAGAACAGAAAGAAGAAGGTAGCAAATCCTCAGGAACAGGACAGGAAATCTAACCCAAAAGAACATGAGGAGGAAGATCTATGGAGAAATTTGGGTGATTAGTTTGAAACTAATCTGGATTCTTTCATTGAAACTCCCAAGCCTGCATTGAAAGCTCATACTACTACAATGTTTTCCCCTAAGTCTTCTCTAAAACTCAAAAGAAAGAAGTTCAGTAGCCCAATAGCAGAGGTCAAAACAGACTTGCAGGAGGGAATACAATTTGGTAAATTTGGTGAACAAATTGCAAGTTCTGATGTTTATAAGGCTCTTGAAGTGGTGAGAAATTTAGCATCTCAGTCACAACTGAATAGTTCAGTACTGCAGAGGAAAAAATTTCAGTTACAAACTCAGGTGGTTCAGTTACAAAATGTTTCAAAGAGAAGTGAAGAAGACATCAAGTTGATTGAGGAACAAGAGGGAATCATTCATGAATTAGCTACTGCTAAAAACTCTGTTGACTTTTACAGATCACAGTTGGAGAGAAAGGAGAAATCTTCAGAACAGATTCAGATTTGGAAAGAGCAGTGGATGTCTTGTTTAAATACTCAAATGGAAGTCATAGCTCGGGACTATTCTAAACTGCAAATAGAGAATAGTGTACTTTTGAGTAGAGTCCAGACTTGTCAAGGGCTTGAAGAAAAGATCAGGGATATGTCTGAGGAGGACCTTGAATTGAATGGTTGGTACCTCTTACCACATGATGTAGAAATTTTGAAGAATGAAGTCAAAAAGCAGGGTGACCAGTTGTGGTTAGAATTGAGAAGAAAAATGTTTTCCATGATGAATATTCCCTATCAAAGCTATGAAAAGGAGGAGAAGAATGAAGATTATGTTCTTTTGCAAAAGCAATTTGACGACTTGATGGAGGATTTTGAGAAATTGAAGATTCAGTAGAGTTCAAGGTTTACTCAGGGATATAAAACTGAACGATGCAATAAAGGAAAGATGGTCATAGGTCCTGCAGTTGATCCTAAATCCACTACTGATTTTAATACCTTGGTTAATGCTGTGGAAACTCATGAGGCAATGGATGTAGGAGATATGATACCTGGAAGTAAAATTGATTCATTTCAGACTTTGGAATCTGAACAAACTAAGACAGGTGCAGTGACAGAAATTGTGGGGGAGATCATGAGCACCAAGGAACTCATTGAGGAATTTCCAGGTTTCAACAAAGAGGAGGCAATGCTTGATGATCAACAAAAAGTGGAAGAAGGCATTGCAGATACAACAGTTGCTACAGAATTGAATCAAGAGACAGTTACCTTGGAGGAGCCCAATAGGGAGTTACCAGGGGAAACTGATGTTTAAATGATCAATAGTGTTTTTCAACGCTAAGTGGGAAAGGGTGGTGTTTCATTGGATATAGTAAATAATTTGTGTACCTTGGATTTGGTTCCAGGCACTACACTTTGTTTTACTTTATCTTGTGAGCACTAGATTTTGATTAACAAGGGATTGATGGGAAACAAGTCAAAAGTTTTTTTGGTTTTCAGAAACTTTTTGCCACCGGGCTGTGCCAGGTGTTAGCCTTGCATATTCTTTCAGTAAAGTGTTCTTGAACCTTAGTTGTTTTACTTTCAGTTTGTAATTGGGAAAGAGCTTTGTGCCTCTTCATTGTTCCTAAGTAGTTATCCTCGCACCTGATGGTAGCACATTGTATGAGAGAAGGGTGATGAATGCAAGGCTATGGCCATTAAGATTCTATGATTCTATGTGTATTCAGTCTTTAGTTTTCCTTCACTTCCCTGATTTGGTTATGAACCTGTTCAAGTACTGAAATTGTTTTCATTCTGTGGGATGATGATGTAATGCTTTAATGGTTAATTTAGTTATTATTCCCACTCCCTTATGCCTCAATAACAGGGTGTAGGTATCTCTACACCAATCCTTTGGCTAGCATTCACTTTGAAAAAAATGCGATTTGACCATCTTTTTGATGTATTGGGATAACTAGCATTAGGTCGTACCCATGCACTTCACAGGTAAGCATGGCAATAAGTCTAAGGCCTAGGTTTTGGGCTCGTAGTTTGGTGTATTGACTCAATATTTTGGGCTATTAGCTGCGGTTTTAGCCGCTAATGCCATTAAAAAGCAGGATACACTATTGATGTATCTACGTACTGGCTGGTTGTATTGGGATAATTGTTAAAAAAAGGGAGGGGGGCGGGTTCGATGAGCAGGGCTTTTTTTGGGTTGCTAGCGTAATCGGGGACTCACATTGATGATGTATTGTACACTATGGTTGGGTCATTTTGCATACCATGATGGGCAATATGAGTTGTTGTTTCTAACAGGGATTCGAGAATTTGACCCCCACCACAAGGTTAGGATAGTGTTGGGCAATATGAAAGTATGTTGCAAATACTTAAAGGAAGATATACCACCTCCCTGCAACATGTCAAAATTAGAGCTCTGGGATAAATTGTGGGAAGAACAAAAGGTAAAGATGAAGCGTGTGAAAGCGCAGGACCAAGAAGCCTTACCCAAGATATTGAAGATGGCCCAACATGCACAACCAGCTTTGGGAGTTCGATCCGATGCGAGCGGCGCCAGCACAATCATGCGCATGGCTTTGAATGCAAAGTGCACTCATCTTTTCGGCATCCCTCATGAAGCCTTGGTAGAAGTTATGAGGATTGGAGTAGGTTCCTTTGGTGTGTGTACATTGTACACCATCAAAGGCATCTCTTTTTTTCTAGACCACATTACATATGTGTGAAAATATTACAAGGGAGGGAGTGAGGCAAAATTTGACAGATTTCAAAAAGAGCAAGGAATGCAAACGCTTAACTCCTCCATTGTAAGGTGCATTGTCTTTACTACCGAAGCTCCTTCGATCACAATATTCCCATACTACAGTGGGGGTACCGTGGGAGACATGATGTGCTGCTTACCATTCACTCACGGATTGTTCAGACGACACATGCACAGGCTACAACATGGTTGGAGGTCATTGCATGTAGCAAATCTTCCTATACAAGAGATAGACACAGTGCGGATCAAAGCAGTGATCGAGTAGATGACAGCCATTTGTCACTCCTTAATCGATGGTGTTGCGGCTGCCCACTCAGCCGGTATAGTGTACAATGACCTGCACTCATTCAACATAATGTTGGACTTTACTTGCACCAATAAACCCCGCGTCGGCATCTTTAGTCATTTCAAATTTGTCATATTGAGTGTCAGTATTTCAAATTTTTCTTGTGGTTCAATTAGTCACATTTGCTGTGGTTTGATTTAGTGGATTTTGATGTCTTTTGTAGTGAACGATAATTTTCTATCTTGTGCATGTGTGAGACTGTTGAATCGTGAGAATATATATTTTCCAATGATATTGAATATTTGTTTGTTTGTTGATTGCATCTCTAAGAGAAAATGGCTGATGGAGAACAATATATTGGCACCCAATCACTGCTTGATGATCAACAAGTGGTTGTCAATGCATTTCAGCACGTGAAGTCTCTAGCACACGATAGGTCGGCACAACAAGCGATGCATACTGCTCGATGACTCTCAAAATGGGAAAATCCAAACCACATGTAATGGAAAGAGATCAATAAAGAAGTGACAAAGGACATGATCAAGACAATATGGCCATGTGAGGATGCAGAGATCAAAAAAGGAAGGTGGAAGATTCTGAAGTGCAACCATGATGCGATCAAAGAAAATGCTGAGAGGATTTATTTGGAGGTTTATAGCCATCCCCTGCACAATGCAGATTGTGCGCTATATTTTGCAAAAATGTTATATGTCCACTTTGTCCAACAACGATTAGTAGACTTCTCATCAACGGAGACAATTGTTTCCACTCATGATTTAAGGGAGAGTTGTGTCACTTTCACCCGAGATGAGCTGGCATTGATAGTGGAAGGCGCCAACCTATAGTTAAAGAGAGAGAAGGATATTTACACGACACAGCTGGCAGAGAAAGATGCAGAAATAACACAGCTTTCTATAACCACCCAGACACCCCAACCCTCACAAGTCCGGATGGAGAAAAGCATTCACCGCTTAAGCCAGGACGTTCAAAATCTGACACAACGAGTGAATCCAACACTTGTACAAGGGACACACATCATCCACCTTGTCATGCATCCAGATTTGGTCCCCTTGTCTACTTCAGATGCATCCTCATCTTCCCAATGTCCAGTTTGCTACAAGAATTTTAATGGATGGAATGGATATTATACATTGACATGTGGTCATTATTATCATTTTGTTTGTCTTATTCATTTAATGCAAAATAGTAGTCAATGTGCAATCTGTTCACAAGATATTCCACAAGAAATATATATTATGTTTGGCATGGCAAACGAGTATAGATCCAAGCAAGCCCGCCAAGATACCCTTAGCGCAATTAGAAATCAATTTGATGAGCAAGATGCTGCTTCAGAGCAACACAATTGAGATCGACAAACTATGTACAGTTACAAATATAAAGCATTGTAATTACTCATAACACATTTGAATACAAGGTCTTTTACAATGGTTTTTGACATTTACTCACTCTACTCTCAAGCTATATTGAATTTATTAAGTTGTTATCTGGTTCTAAGTCTGAGTGTTGTGGTTCTCCTTGTAATTCAACCTCCACATCTATTATCAAATTCTCTTCTATTTCATCTACAGTGCATTGAGATACACCAACATTGAACTCTTCTTCATCTTTGTTTTGACAATCATACAACCAGGTTGGCATTTCCTCTTCATAGCCAGAACTTTCGATGTGATTCAATATCTTTTCGTTGTAGAACATATACACTAATTTTTTTGCTCTCTCTACTAATAGTCTGTTGTGATTTGTGTTGTGAACATACTTGTACATACTCCAGTTTCTCTCTAAACTTGAGTTTGTTGCACATTGTGCGAGTACTTTCATTGCAAGGGGATGTAAGGCAGAGTAATGCTCTCCACCATTCATCATCCACCACTTCCATGCATGTTGCTCTTTTGCCATTACCTATACAAAATCATTCGCAAAAGAACCTTCTTTTAATCTAAATGCACTCATTTCTTTGATGCAATCAATTGGATCCTAAACGTTGGAGTAGAACGTGTTGACTACGTGATAGAAATTGCTTACCACCTCTGTATTTGAGACAAATCTAAATTCTAACACTCTGGATCGAGCATGTAGGCGACACTATGGAGTGGACTATGAGCACTCTTCCACCTTGCATAAAAATACTTGGCCAAAATTTTTCACTGTTTGCCAGAGAATGATAATCACCACTCCTCTACTACAGACTCTTTCAACTCTTCGGGATTTTCAAGACTCTGTTGGACTGACCACCATGCCATCCAAACTTTGCCCAAGTTTGGCGTCCTTTGATCAAGATTGCGGATCACAAACATAACAGGCATCATTACATGGTATGCATCCATTACACTCCTCCACCAAGCAGCCTTGTTTACATTGCCACGTAGACATGTAATTTTATCTTTCACTTTTTCTTTCTGCTCAAGCTGCCATTCATCAAAGGCCGCACAATTGAATGTGTGACCAATCACAACACATTTATTACGGAGAAGTGATTCCAAGGTATAAAAGTGTGTGAAGAACCGAGTTTCAGCAGAAAGTTTCAACATCACTGACATGTGCATCCTATACAAATCAAGCACTCTTTGTCGTTTCAAGATAAATTTCACAACCTGACGTGTTGTATCAATTATTTTGGTGAACCATGTGGTTTCTTTGCTAGCGTACCAATCTTTCAGCACCAAGTTTAAGCTGTGCGTATTACAACCATTGGAAAAAATGTGTGGAAAGCACTTCATTATTAATTTATTGGTGTTTTTATAATTATTTGCGCTGTCCATGACTACTTGAATGACATGTTCAGCACCAATTTCTTTAATTACATTAATCAAGACCTCAAAAATGTATTTACCACTTTTAATTGCACCAGAACTATCGATCGTATTTATAAACATTTCTCCCCTTGGCCAAACCAATATTACATTGATCAGCAGTCTTCTTTGAAGATTTGATCAGTCATCACTCACAATCGTATATCTTGAAAGTGAAATATTCCCAAGTATTATTTTGCCAACATGCTCTTTAACTTCGACGTAAAATTTATCCAAGAAAACATTTCTTATCGTGTGATAAGAAGGAGCTGAAAATCCTGGACCAAACTCACCGATTTTCTTCCAAGGAGCCTTCCAATGATTGCTGTCTACCATGACCAAAGCACTTTGAGTAAAGAATATTTCTTTCGCGAGTGCAGTTTGTGCTTCTTCTAGAGGCTGCACTTGAAATCTTTGATGTAATGATTTTTTACGCATTTGACTAACTCCACCTTCGTTGTGACGCTTACAAGGAACAGTGCCTGAAATTTCCTCTCCTTGCGTAGGTTGTTCTCCAAGGTTAGTTGGCATCACTACAGGATCTATAGAGTTAATACTTGGCTCTGAGAACTCTTGACTCAAAGCCATAGATCTATATATATGTTGTCTCTTGCCATCCTTTTTGGCGAGCTCTTATCTCAAACCCTTTGCAACTGTAGGTGCCTAAGCATGTTCACATTTCTTACAACTCTTTTTAACGCTACCTAGAAAATGATACGTAATGTGTGGTGCACCGCCTGATTTTGTTGTGTGACAAAATTTACATTGCCAATCCATATATTGGCCGCATACATTGTGAGCATAATCCCACTCTTTGCCATGAGCTTTTTTATTCTTTGGCTTCTTCGTACCACTTGTGCCCACATTTTGCTCCATTTCTTTTAAATTAAAACCGAAGATGAAAGAACCAGATGTTTAGTTTTTGAAACATTTTTCTTATTTTCAATATATATTAAAATTTAAAAACCATTCAATATGAAAGTAACTATGATGCACAATATGAGATTTTCAATGCAGGCTAGTGAATCCACATATCGATCACCTATATTGTGAGCAACCATACACATTGAAATGCAGTCCGTGCATGGCATAATAACTATAACAATGCTATGAATCTCTCAGTGCAATTATTATTATAATGATTATTTATATGTCCACTTTGATTTGCAAACAATAAGACACATATAATTTCAATTGCTACAACGAAAAGAGAACAATAAAATATATGATTGGTCATTTCATGCACTAATAATATATTGTAATACATAATGCACTCTCTATATAAACCAATGCATGAATTAACGCAAATAAATCTTCAATATAATCACTGAATTGAGGACTACTTGTACCCAGTGAAGGATTGTAGCCCACACATACAACCAGTTCAATATATAAAAGCTATTTTAACCCAATTAAGGATTATAGATCTTATATTGTGGAGTGACAAGTGTAAATCAAATCAAATGCAAAACTTCAAGGATCTTTATATGTCCTAGTACACTAGTATAGGGCATCCGACCCTTGACTATCGACTTGTCATTTACATATACTCATCTTCTAAAACCAATTATAGCCCTCATTTGGACCAATGGCTTCTTTGCAATGAGCATGACTCTCGAAGTTTTCAGTTGTTTTGGTTTTGTACCTTTATGTCGGTAAACAAATTAAAACTTTTTAGAAGCGGTTAAGACATTGTTTACTATATATAATTATTCCCATCGGGCTTTTTCATTTTCCTGGCGGGCCCATCGGGAAAATGAAAAAACTCGACGGTCCTTGTAGGGAAAAATGAAAAACCCAGAGGGCTAACCGGATCTATAGGTTTTTGCAGGTCATAATCAAAGTCACGTTAACGATTAACGTGATCACGTGATTTTTTTGTGTAAATACTAAAGTTATTGACGTTAATGAAATCCCTGATTGGGCAGGTTGTTTCAACACGTGAGTTTCCACAAGTGGTTTTTTCATCATTCTTAGCAGTTCATGTATATCATGGTTGAGCAAGAAGAAACCTAATGTGGAAACTTCTAGTTGTGAGGCTGAGTATAGGGTAGTCTTCATAGCTACGGTTGAGTGTAGCCTTATGGTTGATTTGGGTGTTGGACATGACACTATCAACTCTATATACACTGACAATCAGAGTGCATTGGCAGTTGCAAGGAACCCAATTTTTCATGCTCGCACAAAGCACATTGAGGTACATTACCACTATGTCAGGGAGAGACTCTCCCAGCAGGAGAGATCAGCTTGGCTTATGTGCCAACATAGGACAACCTTGAAGATCTTTTCACAAAGGTATTGTCTCTTGAGAAGTTTGAAGCTTTTCGCAAATCTTTGGACTTGCTCCCCTTTGTGAACTGATTATGTCCTCATGGCATGACTCTTCCCTTTACTCTATGTGCTTGCTCTTGTTTACCGCATCACTCCAGGGGGGATTACCATTTACATGTGGCAGTGATGTGTGTGAACACACTTAGGACCGTTGGGGCATTTTTTCCCTCACTAGGAGGTTTTACCCCCCGTTCATTGTATATATGCCCTCGGGGGGTTTACTATGTGTAAAACTACCATATCACGTACATTCAAGACATGTTTGTAAAACCCTTATCTGTGAGTTTTGTTAGGAATATAATGTACCCTTTTCTTTTAAAATCTGTAAGTTTTTTTCAAATTTGAAAAAATAATGCCCTTCTGTATATATTTCTGTAAGTGTCAAGAACTTTCGATACCCTTCTGCTGAACTCACGTGATAGGTTGCATTTTTATTAGGTGACCTCCCCGGGTATACGCCCATCATTCTAGGTCTATACATCCTTCCATTGCACACTAAGTAATACACTCTCTGTTGTGTGCCTTGAGATTTCTTCGTCTTCTCCAAGCTATTTGTGTTTTTACTGTAACCCTAATTCCAACATGTAAAAGAACTTTTTGATTGTAGTACTTGAATTCTTCTAGATTCTAATCCTTGTGTGTGGTATTCAGGTGACCGACGATAAGTTTGGCAACAATGAAAGCACAAAAAGAGAACTCAAACAAAGAGCCAATACAAAACAAGAGGGGGCCACCAAACATAGACCATGCTTCATGCTTACATTTTACTTCTCCCATGAATATTGGCTATTGAATTCATAAATATAACATCTCTATCAAAAATATTGAAGAAAATAAGGCTCTAATGGCCTCTACAAAAAATAAAAGGTAAGGGCTCTAAAAAAAATAAAAGGCTTCCTAATGGCTCTAATGGCTTGAAAATGCCAAATGAAAGAAAATTAAGAAGAAAAACACGAATCTATAAGAATCTATAAGGTGCATTCAACCATCTATATTTATATGCACACAACAAGTCTTTTGACTTTCCACCTCCATGGTCTTTTCATTTCCTAAACTCACCCTTCACTTATGCACTTGAGATGTTTAGAAAGGATTTTTAATTTTCCAAGATTGGGTGGACCTAATGGCCTCTACAAGAAAAATAAAAAATAGCTAGGAATGAAAAACAAAGGAAAAAGGAGAGAAAAATTTGCGGGGGCGGCAAAAACCATGGCTATGCACGCAGTAGTGGTTTCTCAGTAGTAAGCATGGTAATAGTCATGGCAATATACCCGCTGCTATTATCGTGACCTTTGCCGCTTTTATTACCGCGCTTATTGCCGCTACACACCAATTCAAAAATAAAGGTGCTTATTTGGGCCACCCAAAATGAGCACCTTTATTTTTTACCTGCATAAAACAATGAAACATCAATTGTTTTTTGGAAGAGTATAAAAAATACCAAAGAAATGAAATTGAATTTACTTTACTTGACAACTAAAAATGTAGAAGATCAACTATGTAAAAAAGTTACAATAAAAAGTAAATAGTTGTATATACATTGTGCCACATTGGGACTTTACAAAAGTTTTGACAAAACATTTTTCTATTTAATCCTCCTCTATCTCGTCATTGTCCAGAGGCACATATGTTGGATCACTTTGAGTCTACATAAACCCAAACCAAATTAAACAATCATCAACAGCTCAAAACAATTGATACAAAATTACTTGTTTAAATTTACCGCTTGTAGTGGTCCAACCGTCATGTCAAATTTCTCACAAGAGATGTGGTTGTTTTCGAACAACCATCGCCAAGTATCAAATTCTGTATGTCGCTCCCAATACTTGACCATCTCTCTGGCTGGTTGAGAGAGAGAGTGATATTTTCCTAAGTTAGCAATAACAATACCAAATCATCAACTACAATCTTTATAATCATCGATAGATGTTATAATTCAATTAATATTACATATTTATCCTTCCAAGCTCCCTTGCCTCTTGAGCCATAGTGCGTGGGAGTTTATCTTGCGCGAGCCTCGCGTTGTTGTCTATATGATGAGCCCATCGTAGCTTGATCGCTCTTCTCTTGAACTGCCCACTCCCACTCCACGTCTGCCATGTTGCCACCGTAGTAACTCCTGTCTGGATCTTTCACCTGGTTGGCTACTACATACCGCACACTGGACTGCTTGTATTTTAGAAATGTCTTTATATAGCCCTTCAACCATTGTTGTGAAAACCGTTGATCGGGGCCATTTGGAAATCTAGCTAACAGAGCGTCCTCAATGTACCGTGCATGATGGGACAATTGGTCTCTAAACTTTATAAAACAGTTCTTATACATTGAATGTATAAGAATTTGTAGATGGCGTCGAAATGCCTTGCCATGTGCTGTGTTGAAATGCATCTCCCTGCCATATTTAACCCTGTAGTAGCGTCCATGTTGTGTGTCTGGCACAGGTGCGTCAGTATCCTTGTCCTCTGTGTCAGGGGTGGCACGCTCTGAAATTGGGGACTCCGTTCCCCCACCCCTACCAAAACATGCAAAACCACAAGATCCATTGCCGCTTCATCTCTCACGGTGCTCGCTGCCCTGAGACGAGCGTTGACACGCATCGCCAGAGGAAGTCCGATGACGATGTTCTGGTGAAGCAGGAGTGGAATGGAGTGGCATAGGACCCTATGATGCCATGGGAGTAGGACCCTCCAATGCAAGGGGATTAGGACTATCCGATGGAATAGGAGTAGGACGATAGGAAGGGAGAGTAGAGGGAGGTGTCGTCAGTGCGAGGCTCTATAGGTAAGGAGTACCTCCCTGACTCCCCCATGGTGTAGTATGTGGAGAAATACCGTAGGCCACAAGCTATTGCAGAGTGTAGCAGCCAAACAAATCCTTCGTCGAACGGAGATAATGCTCTCGTAAAGAGATAGCCTGCTGTAAGTCGGGATCTACGACCAGTGGAAGAACGTGAGAAGGGCAGGTGTAGGATGGTCATGCCTACAAATAACAAAAAAAACCTATGACACTCATGGTTTAGGATTAACTATGTAGTAACATTCTTTATTTCTTTGTTTGTTCTCACCAACTCAAGATTTGGCTCCAATAGAGGCGATGTCCACCCCGGGTGGGAGCCCACATGAGATGTGAACCAACCAAAAGAAGAGCCAGCTAGCTTCTCCTCACTATTGGTCTCTCCTCTGACATCTACATTACAAAGAGCAATATAAGATTAAGCTTTCCACCCTACTCATTCATCTATAAATACGTACACAAGTATATTAGCACACAAACATGTAGATACATATACATACTAGTAGACCTAAGTAGAGGCTAGTAGTGCCAAAGGTCAACTGCACCTCTTTAGATATCATCGCAGTCTCAACCGTGGTGAAACCAAAGGTACATTGCGGTAATCCAGCATGAGTGGATCAATGACCGCAATGCCACGATTAAAAAAGTTCTATACCCAAGAGGAAGCATCTAACCTTCAGGTGCTATGCTCCCGTACTTCGTGCCTACATACATGCATAAACAAATATATATGTACACACATATATATGTTATGGTTGTAAATGTATCCATCATTTTGTGTTGGATGCACCTAGATTCAACGTCTAAGTGATCAATTGATTGTAACATTACAATTCTCTCCCAGAGGATATATATATTAGCACACAAACAGATAGATACATATACATACTAGTAGACCTAAGTAGAGGCTAGTAGTGCCAAAGGTCAACTGCACCTCTTTAGATATCATCGCAGTCTCAACCGTGGTAAAACCAAAGGTACATTGTGGTAATCCATGCATGAGTGGATCAATGATCACAACGCCGCGATTAAAAAATGACTATACCCAAGAGGAAGCGTCTAACCTTCGGGTGCTATGCTCCTGTATTTAGTTCCTACATACATGTATAAACAAATATATATGTACACACATATATATGTTATGGTTGTAAATGTAGCCATCATTTGTGTGTTGGTTACACCTAGATTCAACGTCCAAGTGATCAATTGATCATAACATTACAATCCTAATGTAATGCAATGAGTAATTCTATTTCTCTCACTGAGTCTCTCACTCTCTATCCCTCTCACCCTCCCCTTCTCGGTCGTGCAGTTGAACTACAAAGCAGAAGCTCCATCCCAGATTCATGCCTGCACCTCCATGTAAAGCAAGCACTTCATTCAACAAAGTGTCCTCGCCTTGGAGGTAATCTTGGTGATGTTTGCTCAGGTATCCCTTTGGAGCCCAATTTTCCTCTCTCCCTTTATCTCTCCCTCTTTCCCTCTCTCCCTATCTTTCCCTATCTCTCTTTATTCCTCACTTTCCCTCTCTCTCTCTCTCTCTCTCTCTCTCTCTCTCTCTCTCTCTCTCTCTCTAACTATCTATACTCTCTCTTTTCCTCTATCCTATCTCTCTCTCTCTCCTTCTCTCTATCTCTCCCTCTTTCTCTCTATCTCTTTCCTTATATATATATCTCTCTCTCTCCCTATCTCTCCCTCTTTCTCTCCCTCTCTCCCTCCCTCCCTCTCTCTCTCTCTCTCTCTCTCTCTCTCTCTCTCTTTCTCTTTCTCTCTCTCTCTATCTCTTTCTCTCCCTCTTTCCTTCTTTCTCTCTTTCTCTCCCTCTCTCCCTCTATCTCTCTCTCTCTTTTTCTCTCTCTATTCCTTTCTTTCCCTCTCTCTATTTACTCTCTCTCACTCTCTCTCTCTCTCTCACACTTTTTCTATATCTCTCCCTCTTTCCTATCTCTCCCTCTCTCTCTCTCTCTCTCTCTCTCTCTCTCTATATATATATATATATATATATATATCTTTTTCTACCTATCCCTATCTCTCTCCCTCTCTCTCTTTCATATCTCCCTATCTCTCTCTCTCTCTCTCTCTCTCTCTCTCTCTCTCTCTCTCTATTTCTATCTATCTCTATCTCTCTCTCTCTCTCTTTCCTATCCCTCTTTCTCTCTCTTTCTCTCTCTCTCTCTCTCTCTCTCTCTATTTCTATCTATCCCTATCTCTCTCCCTCTCTCTCTCTCTCTTTCCTATCCCTCTTTCTCTCTCTTTCTCTCTCTCTCTCTCTCTATCCCTCTTTGAATTATGGTGTGGAGAAGTGTGTGATGGTCTTCTCCATTCAGGAGGTGATGGAGAGCGAATGGTGGAATACCCCCTTCGCCAAAACTTGGACGAAACCCTCTTCGATGAAACTTGGGAAGCTTGGGAAGGGAGAGGTGGGGGGGGGGGGGGGGGGGGGGGGGGGGGTTGGGGGGGGGGGGGGGGGGGGGGGGGACGGGGAGGGGGGGGAATGGGAATCTTGGGAGAGATGGCGGAGAGAAGAACGCAGGGTATGCTGTAAAAACGCGGCATACTCTGCCTTCTTGCCTTTTTTACGCGCCAGTTATTATCGCAGATATTACCACTTATATTACCGCGACCAATCATTTCAAACGGATACATGCGAATCAAAGGTTGCAGGGGGGGTGGGGGGGTACAAACCATCCCCTCTACCTTAGCTATATATACATTATTTCATTTTTTAGACTTTTGAGTTCTTTGATGAAGATTTTTAATTTTTTATGGATACTTTATTTTGTAGTACTTTTAAATGTTTATTAATTGCATTTTTGAAATTCTCTTTTAGTTAAAAAATAATTCTTACACTCATTGTCATTTATTTCCTTTGACTTTAACTATATGTAATTTTCTAATGGAATTAAGTGCTTTTCTAATTATTTATTTTTTAGGACACATGACTAAATAAACAACATTTCGCATGTGCAGGACATCGACTGGGATGATCGTGGTCCTCCTGGAGACCCAGAGCAAAATCGTTGGCTCAAGGAAAAACTACCTTGTCCTTGCGCCAAGTGCAAAAGGGAAATCCCTCACTTGAGGCGCATTGCTTTGGAGCACGTGGAGAACCAAGGGCTTTGGAAGCCTCTAAAAAACGCTTGGAGAGATGATAGCGCGACTCACCCGTTGCTTGAGGAGGTACCCCATTGGTCTGTTTTCAATGGTGGTGCACTGGCGCGCAAGGCCAAATGGCAGAGGCAAGAGCAATTGGGCAATTTGGGTGCACTGCATGGTGATCCTCCCGTTGTCTCTACGTCGATAGCTCCTATGGCGTCTTCCTCACACTTTGAGGCAGAGGATGAGCACATGTTTGACATGTGTGATGAGTTACTAGCTCATGAGCGCGACATGTGTGAGGAGGATTTTTAGCCCTACACTAAACGGTTGTCGAAATGGAGGATAGATTGATGATGAGTGCCTGAACACATCTTTACAATAGTGCACGGTACTCGGTGCTCCGAGCATCATTGGAAGTCCTCAACTTGCAAGCAAAATTTGGTTGGAGTAATGCAAGTGTCAATGCACTACTTCTGTAAGTATGGAATGTGGCTTTTATATACTCTCTCTCTCTCTCTTTATGGTGCCATCTTCTAGGAATTATACTAATTCGCATGTTTGTTGTAGTTTGATGGGAAAAATGTTGCCAAAAGATCACCACATGCCTCCAGATCATCGATGAGCTAGATCATATGTCACTGCACTTGGAATGGAGTATGAGTGCATCCATGCGTGCGTCAACGATAGCATGCTATAATGCAATGAGCATGCACATGCTACCTCATGTCCCATGTGCGGGGAGGGACGATACAAGACAGGAGTGACCGGGGCACTCCTACCGTGCAAGGTATTGAGACATTTTCCATTAATTCCTCGCATCCAATACATGTTTAAAAGCAGGCCTACCGTAGATCTTCTCACGTGGCACACAAACCATCACTCAAATGATGGAATGTTGCGTGTCCCTGCTGATTCACCTGCATGGAGACACATCGAAACTCAATGTCCAGAGTTTGGGTTGGAGCCTCGACCCTTGAGGCTTGGGTTAGCAAGTGATGGTGTCAACCCCTTCAGCACTAAGTCTACTTCATGGAGCACTTGGCATGTGGTGATCGTCAACTACAATATTCCACCATGGGAGACAACCAAGAAGGGCGATAAACTTCTTTCGCTTGTGCCAAAGAAGTACAAAGTGTCAAATATTGACATTTATCTTGAGCCCCTCATCGCGGAGTTATGCAGAGGCATTCCTGTTGTCGATGTCTCACTTGCAAAGGGGGGGAGAGAGGCCCAAGTGAGGGGAATCCTTATGTGGACTATGCACGACTATCCTGGGCTTGTAGATATTTATGGTAACCCCCTTTTCTTTATATCTCTTTCCCTCTTTCCCTCTCTCCCTTTAGTTCACTTTAGTTCACTCATCACTCTAACCATATGATATGTATGCAGGTTGTCCACATTGGGGCACAATGCATGTCCTACTTGCGGGCCATCGTTGGTGACAGAGAGGCCCGATTCCTTGTGCAAGGTAATCTATCCAAACAACGATCATTTCTTGCCCCAAGGGCATAACAAGCACAAGGCTCCAACAAATAGGAGGACTCCTCTAAAGCTCACAATGGCAGATTGGGCAACCATTTGGGAGGAACACCACAACAACAGTCCGGCTCCGTGTCCTCCACCAAAAGGTATGTCAAGGTATTCCATATTTTTAAGGCTTCCATATTGTTAAAATATAGCACCTCTTGGATCCCATGCACCTATGTACGCACCACATTGACGAGCGTAGAACCACCATGGATTGTGCAATCATGGGCAACTTTGACACAGATGGTGATGAAGCCAGGTACTGCGGAATTATTGAAAGGATACTAAAGGTTAATTTTAGAACCTTTCATACCTTCATCTTTGAGTGAAAATGGTTTGCAAATGTGTCTAGACGACATGAGAATGGCCTCTACATGGTGGACTCTAGTGTGCATCACACAAGGAGATATGACAAATTAGTTTTACCGCGCAATTGTGAGCACGTGAGTGATATGTATCTTTTTTATTTTTATTTTCTTGTAGAGTTAGCTATACCAATGTTACTCACTTTGAGCTTCTATTTTATAGGTCATCTATATCCCAACAATCCACCAACCAAAACTTTGGTTCATAATTCCCGTAACACCTCGGGAGAGAACCATTTTTTCCACTAATGAATTGGAGACTATCTTCGACCCTCTTCCACCTCCGACTTTGGATGAGGTGGAAAAAGAGGAGAGGGAGGTCGATGAGTCAAGGCCGGTGGAAGAAATCTATTCTTAGCGAGGATGATTGTCATGATGAAGATGATGATATGGAGGATGACGAATTCAAAGATGATGAAACTGGCAATGCATCCACAAACAACAATTCCGTTTCTCTCTTTATTTATTTAGGATCCATGAGCTTAGAATTGGATGATGCTTCATGTAGAGATCTTTTGGAAGATGATTCATAAACATTTTGCAGTTATGAAGTTTTTTGGTCGTATAATCCATTCATCTCTCTCTCCCTCCTCTTCCTCTCTTTAGATTTGAGAATATGCTCAATAATGTTAATCAATTGACAATGATTATTTTAGTTATAACCAAGTGTAATCTTATATCCCCCACCTCCTTCTCCCCCCCCCCTGTCTCTCTCTCTCTCTCTCTCTCTCTCTCTCTCTCTCTCTCTCTCTCTCTCTCTCTCTCTCTCTCTCTTATTTTTTAATTTGAAAATTATATACAATATTCTTTAAATTTTATTGATAGGAGGGAAACACCAAAATTTGAAGGGGGGAGAGGAGTTAAGCCAGAATCTAAAAGTTTAGGCGCTAAATTTGGTTGTCGGATATAACAATGGTAATAAGCGCCGTAATAACCGCGATAATAGCAGCGGAAAAAGTCACAGTAATACTTTAAAACACAAACAACACCCCCCACCCCCCCCCCCCCCACCCCCCCCCCCCCCCCCCCCCCCCTCCTCTCTCTTGTTTCTCTAAATGAATTTGCACCTTCTCAATACAAAATGCGATAAAACATCGCGGTAAACACTTGGAGATTTTCATAGTGAGTGCTATAGAGAAATAAAATAGCTCAGAGGAGCTACATCAATGGACACATAGCAAACTTATTCACATTCCACTTTGTAAGGAACATTTAAAATACATCCATATTGGCCATCCATTGAGATTAGCTAAAAAATGACGAAGGAGGAAGATGTGGGAGTTATCATTTGTGGTAAGACAACATGCAAATTGGCGGCTGTAGAAACAACACAAGGGAGGAACTGTTTTGATAACATTGTTTCAAGTTTTTCATAACTCCATATACAAACCATAATGTATCTAGAAGACTTTGTGTAATTTCAAATTTCTATAATGTGAATGATGGTTGTAAAAAAATAAAATACTTTGCAAGATTTTGGTACAAAATCAATCTAACTTTGATTCATAAAACAAATACATTTTGATTGTTTTTAGACATCAAAAAATGATACAAAATACTCTAGCCTCTAGCCCTCATCTAAAGGGCCCTCCTCCTCATGCCTTAGTCTTTTTGAGCAATGTGTTTCATCATTAGCATATGCTTTGAGCACATTGAGGTCAAGCAATCTAGTCTCCTCATTTGCCTCAGATTGTGGGGCCTCTTCTATAAGTTGAAGGACTGGCTACTTATTTTTTAGCAGATCATATTTTATATATTGTGCCAATTGGCATGGGTCTATGATTCCACAAGCAAAACCATACATAGAATGAGTCAAAAAGTAGTGATTGCATAGTCTATAAAAGCTAGGACCAAGACCAAATATTAAATGAAATGCTTGCATCTCTAGCAACATGTCCTTGTATGCATTCCATCTAATAGCCACATATCCTAGATATCTTAGGAGTGTCTTCAATCAAAAAAGAGAAAATTCAAACTTGTCCTTGAAGAAGCTGGAATGAAAGCGAAGGAAATTTGGAATCTCAAATTCTCTGGCAAGTAGTAATGTCCAAGGGAGGAATTCTTTTCCAAATCTCCCTTGCCCTACTATCCATAGGAATGAGGAATGAACTTATAACACTATATTGGTGAATATGGGCATTTCCCAATTACCACTTTCAAAACACACTACAAGAGGTTGTGTGCTCTTGTGACGTTGTTAGCGACAGAAATACACTGGGTTTTTATAACCCCCGGCGTCGTTACAACCGTCGCTACGAGAGCGTCGCTATATGCGTCGCTATAAGCGTCGCTATATAGCGACGCTCATAGAGACGCTCATAGCGACGCATATAGCGACGTTTACACAGAAGACTATAGCGACGCTACAGAGCCATAAATAGCGACGCTTGAGAGAAATTTTTTTTGGTGGCAGGGCATTCACCCATCAACCATATTGTACTTGATTCACTTTTTAAAAAAAGTGCAAGGGTAGATAATAGACCCAAAATAGTCACCCACAAGACGCATTGTTTGCAAAATTGACAATTGTACACATCATAGGCAAAATGAATTGATTGGCAAATGTAATAATGAATTGTACAACATCATAGGCATAAAGAATTGATTGGAAAAAGGAACTGCGGTGACAAATGTAATAATATACATGGTTCAAAAAGACGTATAAAATCCGTCTCATGATACATAAGCTATGAGAAACCCTAAACTAATGCTATCTAGCTACGGCTAAACTGACATCGTCTAGTCAGACGTCTCATCGCGTCCAAGCGGCGTATCTGTCGAATTCTGCAAAAAAAGACAATAAGACAGCTTTCAGTAAGTATAAACATATAACGACATTTATAAAACAATACAAAAAATAAAAAAGAGTAAACCCTAATACTAACCATGCCGCCGCGAGAACTGAGAATGTCCATCAGGGCGTTTAAGCCCTTCCTACCTACGTACTCGCGCTCGTACGGTGTGGGATCACGTCCTGTCATCGACCACTGTCAAAACATACAAAGATTTCATTATGTTAGAATTAAAAAACTCATAAACCCTAAACTATCAAACATAAAGAGCAATGTGAAAACACTTACAAAATCGGCCTCAAATGATGCCTATCCACCGCTCCCCAAGTGGTGCGAGCTCCCTGCCTCTACTCGCGCTCTGGCTGCATCCTTTTGTTGCTTCCACTTGTCGGGATTCTCGCGCGCTGCTTTCTTCGCATTCTTCCAATCTTCCTTGGCCAGCCAATCTGGCCTGTTCCACCCATTCTTGATTGCTTTTTGCACTTCTGAACGCTTGTGTTTGCAGTATTCGCGCATTCGAATCTTCATCAGGTCTTCATTGAAGCGCTGATCACGTGTTGGAACGGGAAACTCATCATGAAGTATGCTGATGACTCTATTTTTTAAATCACTTGGTACTTCACTCCATTTGTTTAGTATGTAGTGTCTAAACAGCTGAGAGCAAAGACCACGCATGCGCGAGATCACCTTCTTGCCGTCATCATCCATGATGATGCCGCTGATGTCGACGGAGTAAGGCAAGCCCTCTGGCCGGTGACGCGTGAACCTGGGTGTCCCGGCAGGGGTCTCTAGCGGCGTGTCGATGGGGGTACGGACGTCAGGTGTCTCCACCGGCGTCTAGGCCCTGAAGCGAGGAGTGTCGAGTGGGGTGGCTCCTCGCGGAGTAGGTAGAGGTGTGTAGCTTCTAGGAATAGTCAGCCGTGCAAAACCTGGCGTAGATGGCGATGTTGTGGCTGGTGTGGGGGCGGGCAAAGAAGGAGAGGGTAAAGAGCCTCGTCGAACACGAGGCGGTGTGGAGGCATCGGTGGCGGAATCCCCACAACAACCGCCACCGCCACCACTAGAGCGCCGGTGTCTAGACGAGTGTGAAGCTCGTCTCGTCCACGCCGAAGCTTCGGAGCGCGCCGAATGCTCCGAAAGACAGGGAGATGCGGATGGTGTAGGAACGCGCGATGATGCGCCAGAGCGATGACGCTCCACGTACCACTGTCTCTGCTGCGGTGACAAAGAAGAAAGAAACTCCTCATCATCCATACCTGCATTAAACACACGAATATTTAAACCTAATATTGAATGAATAGAGTAGACAATGACGCAAAGACCATTAAATACAATGACGTAATGACGCATATAAATACAATGACGCAATGAATCGAGTGATAGAAGAGGCAAGTCGAAAACTCAAAATTTTCAATCAAAAGATGTGAGCGCGAGTAGAAAAGAGCGTTATACACCATGGAAGGTACTTAGAGAGCCAGAGCTTTTACAACACGGAGCAAAATTGTTCAAATACAATATTTGTGGCTTTAAGAGATCTCTCTCTCATCCTCGCATAACTCAGCATAACTTCCTATATCTATATAGAGCTCTCCGTTTAAACACATATCCTCTGTTTCATTTTGTAGCTCCTCTGCATGCACCCCATATAGAGTAGTAGCATATTGATGCTCGTCTGGTACCACCGCAGCGGCTTCTGATTGAGCATCTTCTCTGATCTCCTCCATTGATGTCGTTGTGATTGGCACATGGTAGCCTTCATACGTCCTTGCACTACGAGGGGCTACCTCTATGACGTACCACCAGTTTGATGTAGACTTTGTAGGATGAAATATTACCAGCCAGAGCCACATAACTTACATGAGAGCTTTCAAGCACATAACTTGTAAAAGGGGGATGTTAACTATTTACATACTTACTTGTTCACAATGCTCGGGTAGTACGAAAGTGTCTCTTAGGTCAGTCCATTTCTTAGTAGAATCCACCTCAAGAAAACCAGACTCTCCTCTACGCACAGTAGCGTTGCGACCCTCCATGATTATCTTGAACCATTGCACATCAAACAAGTCGACAAAAAATCCTCTGTAATCGATCCTCAAAATCTCTTGCAGCGTGCCGAAGTAAGTGAGTTCCGCCACCACAGGATCTGCATCAGAGGAACGTCGTCGACTAGACTGTTCAAATTTTGCCATGATTCCACAATCTTGAGTAAAACGCTTTTTGTCGATTCGTTCCACCCTAAAATGTCGACCTTTACACCATGCTGCTGTGTATGACTTATACTAAAACGAACAAAGATTATGAGTGGCCGTTCAAATGTTTATAAATAAAGTCACTTGCTAGTCGTACATTGCAAACTTACCTTGGTCGCGCAACGCTGAGAGTACTCCCACTCTTCTTTAGTCACTTCGTCACCGCATTGTTGTGTGCTTTTCAATTGGTTGTGCAACCATCTTAAGCTCATGAAGGTTGGTAGGCTCTCCAGAACCACTGGATAGTGCATCGGTGGTCGTCTTCCCCGTCTCCACTCGATTCGTGCCCTTTGTCGCTCTTGCTTTGCATCCTCATATTGTGAAATCCACTTTTGCATCACTGGATTGTGAAGCATGCAAAATTGGTTGATTTTAGCCTCTAGATCTTCCGTCATCTTCTTCTCAACACCGAGATTGCACATGACAATCCTAGATATGCGCTCATCATCTATGGTTCGCCATAGCGTGTCCCGGGATTTATCAAATCCGTCTAGCCACTCTCCAATGTACACTAGGGACTCTGATACCAACCAACCTTCTGCCATGCTACCCTCCGGACGTGCCTTTTGCTTCTTCAGTGAGGGTACCCTACGTGCATTCAGTCTAGGTCCACATGTGACACATGCTCTGTATCCGCTTGTTTGAAGCCCTGCATGTATACACATGATAATAGATCAACTATGGGAAAAAACAAGATTTATAGTGTCTGAGTGAGGAGTGTCAATAGATCACCTGAGCATTCTGTTAGCCCGGGATAGTCATGCATGGTCCACATTAGAATGCCTCTGATCAAAGCATTCCGTCGTCCTGTGTGTCGGCTCATATCCACCACCTCTATGCCAATCCACAATTGTTGTAGCTCTTCCAATAGTGGACGAAGATACACATCCATATTCCCCACTTTATATCGCCCTGGCACAATCAAGCTTAGCCATAGGTGCCCTTTCTTCGTAGTCAACCACGGGGAATGTTGTAGTTGACGATGACAACGGGCCATACACTGTAAGATGTTGATCTTTGACCAAATGGATTTACGCCATCCATAGCCAGGCCTAAGCGCAAATTTCGAGCTTCCCTGGCAAAATCCGACCATGTTCCATCTATATGTTTCCACGCTACGCAATCTGCAGGAATTCGTAGCACACCATCCGAAGATTTATTCTCCTCATGCCATGATGCTAGGGCGGCCATGGACTTACATTCGAAGAAATGCTTGATGCGAGGAAGCAGAGGGAAATGTCGCAAAACCTTTTGTGGAATTTTTGTCCCGTGGAGATCTACTCGATATCTTTCGGAATCACATTTCGGACACTTCTCCATGTCTATGTATTCCCCTCTGAAAAGAATGCAGTCATTAGGACAAGCGTGGATAGAATTGTAATCCATCCCCAAGTTTCGCAAAATCTTTCTTGCTTCATCTCGCGAATCTGTCATCACATTGTCAGCTGGTAGTATGTGCTCTTTCAGCAATCTACACAACATAAAAATATGATACAGTCGTGTAAAAATCTATCAGATCATTAAACATTTAGAGTTTTATTAACACTACAAGAGGTTGTGTGCTCTTGTGACGCTGTTAGCGACGAAAATACATTGGGTTTTTATAACCCTCGACGTCGCTAAAACCGTCGCTAAGAGCGTCGCTACGAGAGCGTCGCTATAGGCGTCGCTATATGCGTCGCTATAAGCGTCTCTATATAGCGACGCTTATAGCGACACATATAGTGACGTTTACACAGAAGACTATAGCGACGCTCCAGAGCCATAAATAGCGACGCTTATAGCGACGCCCGAGAGAATTTTTTTTTGGTGGCAGAGCATTGAATGCCCTGCCACCCATCAACCATATTGTACTTGATTCACTTTTTAAAAAAAGTGCAAAGGTAAATAATAAACCCAAAATAGTCACCGACAAGACGCATTGTTTGCAAAATTGACAATTGTACACATCAGAGGCAAAATGAATTGATTGGCAAATGTAATAATGACAATTGTACAACATCATAGGCATAAAGAATTGATTGGCAAAAGGAACTGCGGTGACAAATGTAATAATATACATGGTTCAAAAAGACGTATAAAATCTGTCTCATGATACATAAGCTATGAGAAACCCTAAACTAATGCTATCTAGCTACGGCTAAACTGACGTCGTCTAGTCAGACGTCTCATCGCGTCCAAGCGGCGTATCTGTCGGATTTTGCAAAAAAAGACAATAAGACAGCTCTCAGTAAGTATAAACATATAACGACATTTATAAAACAATACAAAAAATAAAAAAGAGTAAACCCTAATACTAACCATGCCGCCGCGAGAACGGAGAATGTCCATCAGGGCGTTTAAGCCCTTCTTGCCTGCGTACTCGCGCTCGTACGGTGTGGGATCACGTCCTGTCATCGACCACTGTCAAAACATACAAAGATTTCATTATGTTAGAACTAAAAAACTCATAAACCCTAAACTATCGAACATGCATAAAGAGCAATGTGAAAAGACTTACAAAATCGGCCTCAAATGATGCCCATCCACCGCTCCCCAAGTGGTGCGAGCTCCCTGCCTCTACTTGCGGTCTGGCTGTATCCTTTTGTTGCTTCCACTTGTCGGGATTCTCGCACGCTGCTTTCTTCGCATTCTTCCACTCTTCTTTGGGCAGCCAATCTGGCCTGTTCCACCCATTCTTGATTGCTTTTTGCACTTCGGAACGCTTGTGTTTGTAGTATTCGCGCATTCGAATCTTCATCAGGTCTTCATTGAAGCGCTGATCCCGTGTTGGAACGGGAAACTCATCATGAAGTATGCTGATGACTCTGTTTTTTAAATCACTTGGTACTTCACTCCATTTGTTTAGTATGTAGTGTCTAAACAGCTGAGAGCAAAGACCACGCATGCGCGAGATCACCTTCTTGCCGTCATCATCCATGATGATGCCGCCGCTGATGTCGACGGAGTAAGGCAAGCCCTCTGGCCGGTGACGCGTGAACCTGGGTGTCCCGGCAGGGGTCTCTAGCGGCGTGTCGATGGGGGTACGGACGTCAGGTTTTGTCTGGGCCCCGAAGCGAGGAGTGTTGAGTGGGGTGGCTCCTGGTGGAGTAGGTAGAGATGTGTAGCTTCTAGGAACAGCTAGCCGTGCAAAACCTGGCGTAGATGGCGATGCTGTGGCTGGTGTGGGGGCGGGCAAAGAAGGGGAGGGTAAAGAGCCTCGTCGAACACGAGGCGGTGTGGAGGCATCGGTGGCGGAATCCCCACAACAATCGCCACCGCCACCACTAGAGCGCCAGTGTCTAGACGAGTGTGAAGCTCGTCTCGTCGACGCCGAAGCTTCGGAGCGCGCCGAATGATCCGAAAGAGAGGGAGATGCGGATGGTGTAGGAACGCACGATGATGCGCCAGAGCGATGACGCTCCACGTACCACTGTCTCTGCTGCGGTGACAAAGAAGAAAGAAACTCCTCATCATCCATACCTGCATTAAACACACGAATATTTAAACCTAATATTGAATGAATAGAGTAGACAATGACGCAAAGACCATTAAATACAATGACGTAATGACGCATATAAATACAATGACGCAATGAATCGAGTGATAGAAGAGGCAAGTCGAAAACTCAAAATTTTCAATCAAAAGATGTGAGCGCGAGTAGAAAAGAGCGTTATACACCATGGAAGGTACTTAGAGAGCCAGAGCTTTTACAACACGGAGCAAAATTGTTCAAATACAATATTTGTGGCTTTAAGAGATCTCTCTCTCATCCTCGCATAACTCAGCATAACTTCCTATATCTATATAGAGCTCTCCGTTTAAACACATATCCTCTGTTTCATTTTGTAGCTCCTCTGCATGCACCCCATATAGAGTAGTAGCATCTTGATGCTCGTCTGGCACCACCGCAGCGGCTTCTGATTGAGCATCTTCTCTGATCTCCTCCATTGATGTCGTTGTGATTGGCACATGGTAGCCTTCATACGTCCTTGCACTACGAGGGGCTACCTCTATGACGTACCACCAGTTTGATGTAGACTTTGTAGGATGAAATATTACCTGCCAGAGCCACATAACTTACATGAGAGCTTTCAAGCACATAACTTGTAAAAGGGGGATGTTAACTATTTACATACTTACTTGTTCACAATGCTCGGGTAGTACGAAAGTGTCTCTTAGGTCAGTCCATTTCTTAGTAGAATCCACCTCAAGAAAACCAGACTCTCCTCTACGCACAGTAGCGTTGCGACCCTCCATGATTATCTTGAACCATTGCACGTCGAACAAGTCGACAAAAAATCCTCTGTAATCGATCCTCAAAATCTCTTGCAGCGTGCCGAAGTAAGTGAGTTCCGCCACCACAGGATCTGCATCAGAGGAACGTCGTCGACTAGACTGTTCAAATTTTGCCATGATTCCACAATCTTGAGTAAAACGCTTTTTGTCGATTCGTTCCACCCTAAAATGTCGACCTTTACACCATGCTGCTGTGTATGACTTATACTACAACGAACAAAGATTATGAGTGGCCGTTCAAACGTTTATAAATAAAGTCACTTGCTAGTCGTACATTGCAAACTTACCTTGGTCGCGCAACCCCGAGAGTACTCCCACTCTTCTTCAGTCACTTCGTCACCGCATTGTTGTGCGCTTTTCAATTGGTTGTGCAACCATCTTAAGCTCATGAAGGTTGGTAGGCTCTCCAGAACCGCTGGATAGTGCATCGGTGGTCGTCTTCCCCGTCTCCACTCGATTCGTGCCCTTTGTCGCTCTTGCTTTGCATCCTCATATTGTGAAATCCACTTTTGCATCACTGGATTGTGAAGCATGCAAAATCGGTTGATTTTAGCCTCTAGATCTTCCGTCATCTTCTTCTCAACACCGAGATTGCACATGACAATCCCAGATATGCGCTCATCATCTATGGTTCGCCATAGCGTGTCCCGGGATTTATCAAATCCGTCTAGCCACTCTCCAATGTACACTAGGGACTCTGATACCAACCAACCTTCTGCCATGCTACCCTCCGGACGTGCCTTTTGACGCACATATCCCTTAAGCGTTTTCATGAAACGCTGTAAGAAGAACATCCATCTGGAATGAACTGTGCCAGCTATTTCCACCTCATCAACTATGTGAACAAGAAGATGCACCTGAATGGTTAGCATGTAGTAGGAAAATGTTTCTCAAACATGCACACAAGCTCCGCAGCATTTAGTTTGGCGAATGGTATGGAGTCTACGTTGATCTCCTTTTGTGAGATCCATTGCACCAGCTTTGCAAGTTTGTAGATTGTGTTACGGATGTCGAGAGACAAACATCCCTCAATGGCAACCTGTAAAATAAACTGTAAAGTATGTGCAGCAATGATATTAAAGTCCACATTTTATGCAATGATATTAAAGTCCACTATGAACGTACCTGACACATTTTATGCCAATCGTGTGACTTCAAACCGGTAAGCTTTTCTTCTTTAGTAAAACACGTTCGGAGCGAGTGCATTACGCCAGTGGGGGTCCGCAAAGATCGAATGGCCTCTTTTACTTTGCGTTCTTGGGCTCCTGTGAAAATCCATGGTGCTTTAGGGAGTTTTATCGATCCATCAGACGCTGTTTGCGGACAATATTGCTCCATACGATCCACATTTCTAAGGTCAACTCTGGCTCCCAAAGTATCTTTCTTGCCGGTCAAATGGTCCCATAGTAGATTACCCACATTCTTGAATATGTGCATTGGATCGAGCAAGTGATTGATCATGAGTCGGGGCCAGTATGGTAACTCGTACCATAGAGATAGTCTCTTCATCCCTGGAGGCAATCCGTCATCGCACATCTCCTTCTGCTCTAACCATGCTTGTGCAGACATCCTTGGTGGCTCTCTTCCCAAAAAGCCGTCGCGTAACACATGATTCTCTGGAAGATACGCTTGATGACCTTCGTAGATTTTCTTCTTCAGTGAGGGTGCCCTACGTGCATTCAGTCTAGGTCCACATGTGACACATGCTCTATATCCGCTTGTTTGAAGCCCTGCATGTATACACATGATAATAGATCAACTATGAGAAAAAACAAGATTTACAGTGTCTGAGTGAGGAGTGTCAATAGATCACCTGAGCATTCTGTTAGCCCGGGATAGTCATGCATGGTCCACATTAGAATGCCTCTGATCAAAGCATTTCGTCGTCCTGTGTGTCGGCTCATATCCACCACCTCTATGCCAATCCACAATTGTTGTAGCTCTTCCAATAGTGGACGAAGATACACATCCATATTCCCCACTTTATATCGCCCTGGCACAATCAAGCTTAGCCATAGGTGCCCCTTCTTCGTAGTCAACCACGGGAGAATTTTGTAGTTGACGATGACAACGGGCCATACACTGTAAGATGTTGATCTTTGACCAAATGGATTTACGCCATCCATAGCCAGGCCTAAGCGCAAATTTCAAGCTTCCCTGGCAAAATCCGACCATGTTCCATCTATATGTTTCCAGGCTGCGCAATCTGCAGGAATTCGTAGCACACCATCCGAAGATTTATTCTCCTCATGCCATGATGCTAGGGCGGCCATGGACTTACATTCGAAGAAATGCTTGATGCGAGGAAGCAGAGGAAAATGTCGCAAAACCTTTTGTGGAATTTTTGTCCCGTGGAGATCTACTCGATATCTTTCGGAATCACATTTCGGACACTTCTCCATGTCTGTGTATTCCCCTCTGAAAAGAATGCAGTCATTAGGACAAGCGTGGATAGAATTGTAATCCATCCCCAAGTTTCGCAAAATCTTTCTTGCTTCATCTCGGGAATCTGGCATCACATTGTCAGTTGGTAGTATGTGCTCTTTCAGCAATCTACACAACATAAAAATATGATACAGTCGTGTAAAAATCTATCAGATCATTGTACATTTAGAGTTCTAGTATTAAAGTAAACTAATTGTAATAGATCACCTGAAAAGCGCTGTGACGCTAGTGTCACTCCATCCAAACTTTGCCTGCATGTTGAGAAGAACCAGGAGTGCTTTCAATCTAGACATACGTGCTCCATTATACAATGGCGTATCGGCTTCACTTTTCATATCATCATAGATAAGCCTTTCTGAATCCATGATCGTCTCGATCATTTCATCAATCTCGCGCTCAAACATTGCCTCGTTTGGAATGTGCTCTGCATGATCATCTCCCGAGCTGTCAGAGGCTACATCTTGTGGCCTCACATATGCTGCTTGACCAAAGCGCCTGCGAACACGTCTATTGGGTTGCAAGATTGCTGCTTGTTGGCCAGCGTCAAAGTCCGACGAGTTATAATTGGCAACAACTCGAGCTATAATAGATGGATCGAACTCGCCAAATTCGCGAACGTGCTGCAAAGAAACACGTCTTGTCCGTCGCACAGCATGCTTGCATTGATTACAAGGACATAAGACCCTCGTTGAGAGATAGGTGTTTCGGTTGGACGGTCCCACATCCTCGTCGCTACTCATAATGAGGATAAAAAACTTATAACCTGGACAACAAATTTAATATTCTATTGGCATTCTTCGTTTTATCTCTCTCTCTCTCTCTCTCTCTCTCTCTCTCTCTCTCTCTCTCTCTCTCTCTCTCTCTCTCTCTCTTTACCTCACATTCTCTAGTCATGTCCAATCCCCGCACACCTCGGTCTAGAGGTGCACGGAGATCAGAACCACCGGGTTATAATCTCGTCTTTATTGGTCAATACCTATATTTGTGGGTACAAGAAATCTACACACCCACGTCTACATGATACTGCATGTAGTGGACAAAACCCCTTTGCCTCTTCTCTAGCTGTAGCACTTCACTTCATCTTAACATCTTTTCACAGTAGATCTTTTCACTGTTCGTCTAACTCTAAACCCTAAACCGTAAGTAATTCTTGCGTGGACTCGATCTAACGTAAATAAGCGTAAATCTAAATAAACGTAAATCTAACTAAAAATAAACCTAAATCTAATTTAACGTAAGTCTAATGACTAGAGGTTGTCTAGATGGTCATTGTGTCGGGGATGTAGTGACTCTTGCCGCCCTGAAGATCCACCTTCTTCCCTATCTTCTGAAGACATTTCACCAGTACTTTTGGATCGACGGAGCCCACCATGAGTGAAGGCAGCAATACCCTATATTCCATTGAGGGCTTTCTTCACCCGCTTCATGCAGGCATCGCAGTCTATGGAGACCTAAATCTAATCTAATATAACGTAAATCTAAATCTAGCTTAAATAAACGTAAATCTAGTTAAAAATAAACCTAAATCTAATTTAATGTAAGTCTACATATAACCTAATCTTTAACGTCTTTTAAGATAGTTTCCTACGACGTTATAACTCTCTTCTTCTTGTGTGTATGCGCGTGTGTGGATGTGTGTGCCAATAAAAAGAGATAAATGGTATAACCTTTCTATCACCCATGCCAAGTATGATAGATTGATTATGCCATTTCCCTCTTGAATAATAGGTCTTGAGTTCAACTCCTCGTCGGCTAGATCTTTAGGTCTTTTAATTTTAATTAGTTTCCTACGACGTTAAATTAGTTTCTCTCTCAATGTGTGTGCGTTTTTTTGGATCGTATGCATGTTTTCTCTCTCTTTTCCTCTCTCAATGTGTGCGTTTTTTGTTTATGCATGTTCTCTCTCTCTTTTCCTCTCTCAATGCGTGCGTTTTTTGTTTATGCATGCTCTCTCTCTCTTTTTCTCTCTCAATGTGTGTGTGCATTCTTTGTTTATGTATGTGTGTGTGCGTTTTTGTTTTTGTTTGTTCTCTCTCTCTCTCTCTCTCTCTCTCTCTCTCTCTCTCTCTCTCTCTCTCTCTCTCTCTCTCTCAAAAACACTATGTGTGTGTGTGTATGTGTGTGTGTGAGAGAGAGAGAGTGGGATAGAGAAAGAGGGGAAGGGAACATGAGAATGAGGAGAGGGAAGGAGCATACCTGGCTCTCCTTCCTCTCCTCGTGTGTGTGTGTGTGTGTGTGTGTGGAGAAGAAAAAGAGAGAGAGAGAGGGAGAGCATTACCTGCTCCTTGCTTGAGGGCGCCGAAAAACTCAGATCTGAGATCTGAGTTTTTGGGCGCGCTCGGTTATTTTTTTACCCCAGCTGGCGTCGCTATGAGCGTCGCTATAAGTGTCGCTATGAGCGTCGCAAATTTACAACAAAATTTGCGACGCTCATAGCGACGCTTATAGCGACGCTCATAGCGACGCCGGGAAATTTTTTTTTGAGCGTCGCTAATATGAAGAGCCTCTTGTAGTGTAAAGTAAACTAATTGTAATAGATCACCTGAAAAGCGTTGTGACGCTAGTGTCACTCCATCCAAACTTTGCCTGCATGTTGAGAAGAACCAGGAGTGCTTTCAATCTAGACATACGTGCTCCATTATACAATGGCGTATCGGCTTCACTTTTCATATCATCATAGATAAGCCTTTCTGAATCCATGATCGTCTCGATCATTTCATCAATCTTGGGCTCAAACATTGCCTCGTTGGGAATGTGCTCTGCATGATCATCCCCCGAGCTGTCAGAGGCTACATCTTGTGGCCTCACATATGCTGCTTGACCAAAGCGCCTGCGAACACGTCTATTGGGTTGCAAGATTGCTGCTTGTTGGCCAGCGTCAGAGTCCGACGAGTTATAATTGGCAACAACGCGATCTATAATAGATGGATAGAACTCTCCAAATTCACGAACGTGCTGCAAAGAAACACGTCTTGTCCGTCGCACAACATGCTTGCATTGATTACAAGGACATAAGACCCTCGTTGAGAGATAGGTGTTTCGGTTGGACGGTCCCACATCCTCGTCGCTACTCATAATGAGGATAAAAAACTTATAACCTAGACAACAAATTTAATATTCTATTGGCATTCTTTGTCTTATCTCTCTCTCTCTCTCTCTCTCTCTCTCTCTCTCTCTCTCTCTCTCTCTCTCTCTCTCTCTCTCTCTCTCTCTCTACCTCACATTCTCTAGTCATGTCCAATCCCCGCACACCTCGGTCTAGAGGTGCACGGAGATCAGAACCACCGGGTTATAATCTCGTCTTTATTGGTCAATACCTATATTTGTGGGTACAAGAAATCTACACACCCACGTCTACATGATACTGCATGTAGTGGACAAAACCCCTTTGCCTCTTCTCTAGCTGTAGCACTTCACAGCATCTTAACATCTTTTCACAGTAGATCTTTTCACTGTTCGTCTAACTCTAAACCCTAAACCGTAAGTAATTCTTGCGTGGACTCGATCTAACGTAAATAAGCGTAAATCTAAATAAACGTAAATCTAACTAAAAATAAACCTAAATCTAATTTAACGTAAGTCTACATCTAACCTAATCTTTAACGTCTTTTGGGATAGTTTCCTACGACGTTAAAACTCTCTTCTTCTTGTGTGTGTGTGTGTGTGTGGGGGTAAACCTAAATAAACCTAAGTCTAATCTAATATAACATAAATCTAAATCTAACGTAAATTATGTTATATTAAAAACAAAGAACTAAACTAACAGGGATTATAAGAACCTTAAAACTGATTTAACACATAATTTTTCACATAACTCGGCAAGATTTGGCATTCTCATCACTAAAGATGTGAGAGTTAACTTCCGGCGGTGACGCTGCCTCATCTCCATCCACATCTGACGACAGCAATTGGCCCTTTAGACCGTTCTTGCTCTTGTTACTAACTTTGAAGTTGCTGTTGAATGACTAGAGGTTGTCTAGATGGTCATTGTGTCGGGGATGGAGTGACTCTTGCCGCCCTGAAGATCCACCTTCTTCCCTATCTTCTGAAGATATTTCACCAGTACTTTTGGATCGACGGAGCCCACCATGAGTGAAGGCAGCAATACCCTATATTCCATTGAGGGCTTTCTTCACCCGCTTCATGCAGGCATCGCAGTCTATGGAGACCTAAATCTAATCTAATATAACGTAAATCTAGTTAAAAATAAACCTAAATCTAATTTAATGTAAGTCTACATATAACCTAATCTTTAACGTCTTTTAAGATAGTTTCCTACGACGTTATAACTCTCTTCTTCTTGTGTGTGTGCGCGTGTGTGGATGTGTGTGCCAATAAAAAGAGATAAATGGTCTAACCTTTCTATCACCCATGCCAAGTATGATAGATTGATTATGTCATTTCCCTCTTGAATAATAGGTCTTGAGTTCAACTCCTCGTCGGCTAGATCTTTAGTTCTTTTAATTTTAATTAGTTTCCTACGACGTTAAATTAGTTTCTCTCTCTTTCTCTCTCAATGTGTGTGCATTTTTTTGGATCGTATGCATGTTTTCTCTCTCTTTTCCTCTCTCAATGTGTGCGTTTTTTGTTTATGCATGTTCTCTCTCTCTTTTCCTCTCTCAATGCGTGCGTTTTTTGTTTATGCATGCTCTCTCTCTCTTTTTCTCTCTCAATGTGTGTGTGCATTCTTTGTTTATGTATGTGTGTGTGCGTTTTTGTTTTTGTTTGTACTCTCTCTCTCTCTCTCTCTCTCTCTCTCTCTCTCTCTCTCAAAAACACTATGTGTGTGTGTATGTGTGTGTGTGAGAGAGGGAGAGAGAAAGAGGGGAAGGGAACATGAGAATGAGGAGAGGGAAGGAGCATACCTGGCTCTCCTTCCTCTCCTCGTGTGTGTGTGTGTGTGGAGAAGAAAAAGAGAGAGAGAGAGAGAGAGAGAGGGAGAGAGAGAAAGAGGGGAAGGGAACATGAGAATGAGGAGAGGGAAGGAGCATACCTGGCTCTCCTTCCTCTCCTCGTGTGTGTGTGTGTGTGTGTGGAGAAGAAAAAGAGAGAGAGAGAGAGAGAGAGAGAGAGAGAGTGAGGGAGAGCATTACCTGCTCCTTGCTTGAGGGCGCCGAAAAACTCAGATCTGAGATCTGAGTTTTTGGGCGCGCTCGGTTATTTTTTTTAGCCCAGCCGGCGTCGCTATGAGCGTCGCAAATTTACAAAGAAATTTGCGACGCTCATAGCGACGCGGGGAATTTTTTTTTGAGCGTCGCTGTGTGAGCGTCGCTAATATGAATAGCCTCTTGTAGTGACAAGCTTAAGATTTGACTACATACCCAAAGTTTTGAGAGCATGGCTTGAAGGAGGTTTTTAAGTACTACCTTGTGAAAGGATTTGACATTGAAAAAAAAGTTGATATTTGTCCATTTGGACAAATGTTAAAGATATTGGTGATTCCCAAATTGTCGCTAAAGTCTCAAACACTATAATATGGTGTTTTATTATCATAAACTATAGGCTATGAAAAATTAAATCCAATTGTTGGTGCATATACATGAAACTCTTCATCTATCGTTATTGAAGTCAAATTTGGTAGAGAAAGTGGAAGATCTTGTCCTTAGGTTCCTCCTTAGAGCAAGGCATCTCATCCTCTATCTTGATCTAGAAGGGATCCATTTGTGAAAGGAAGCAAGAAAATTTTCAAAGGTAAGCGTGGGAGTAAGAAGACTCTGGCTAGGACTTGTAAGTACAAAGAGAGGAAAGAACAGTCTGATATTTATAGTCATCTCAAGAATTCCATGATGTCATTCTATCCATCCCAATGATTTCTTTAATATAGCCCGGACATGTGTCATATGCTGTGGTTGAGCCCGAGGCAACAAGCTCAATCACAACATATGACACATGTCTTGGCTAGGTGATTATTGTAGTTATTTATATAAAGTACCTTGAGTACACAATCTTGGACTCACCCACAAGAGCATGGGAAAAGTGAAGCTCCTCAAGAAGATGATGGCAGACATGAAGGAGGTTGCAAAAATGTTGGCTGAGGAAAACGAAATGCCAAAGGGGTTGAAGAAGAAAAACAAAGAAAACCAGAACGTGAAGGTTATGGGAGATATCTAAGTTGCATTATATGTTATACGCAAAACATATAATATGTCATATACGGGTGTACTTTTCTTCAGCTCATATTATACGAGCGTATTATACGGTGCCACTTTAGCAAAAATGGGCAACATATTTTTTTCCCAGTTTTTTGATCAAAAAAAAATTAGGAAAAAATATTTTTCGATCGAAGAATGTTTTGATCAAAAAAGGAAGTATATATATCGGCAACGTGCCTTGCTGAGACTAGTATTCATCACAAAAGGTATTCTATGTCAATAGTAGACTAAAAAAGTGATTTTTTATAGTTCAAAAATATCAAAATTTGAAATAGTTTTAAAATCTTTTGATTAAAATCAATTTGTTGTTTTGTTAAAATTTGATTGATTCTTTTTTTTAAAATCAAATTATGTAAGCTATGTATGTTGTGTAGAGCTCAAACTCTCACTCATACAAGGTGTTTAGTTTTTAGGAGTCACTTCCTACGTGCGCAGTTTACTGACATGTGGAAGTGAATTAGTGATATAATTTAGAGTTTGTCATTGTGTGCAGAGTGTACTCTCAAATGAGGTTATCTATCTGCAAAATATAATAGAATAGAGGTCAATTGTACTTAGGTAGGTTCAATTTTGAGGCGTAGATACTTTCTCACCTCAAAGTGAACATATATAGAATTTTTTTGGTGCTGTGTAGAGCCATTACTTTATACTCTCACTGGAATCAAAATTTAGGAATCTCATGTCCAAATACATTGATATTATATTATCTTTATTTGGATTGCTACATCTATCATACTGTGTGATCGTACACGTGCATCAACTGTAGATAGATAAGCTTTTAAAGATCTATTATGGAGTGTGATAACTTCATGTTCGCACTTCAAATAGATATGAAAATTGTCAAGGTCTGCCATTAATCCTCATGTTCCAATGAGAATCAATTGCATGATTTGATCAATATTATTGATTATCATAATGTGAGAAAGCTTTAATCTTGCACTTTGACTAATCAATATAGTGTAGCATGATGATGAGTTTTGTTTGTATTGTTTTAAATAATTGATTAAGATTATTGATTATCGTAATGTGTGAAAGCCAAAAGCTTGCACTTTAGATGAATCAATATAGTGCAATGTTATTGAAATTTTTTGTTTGAAGTGATAAAGTTATTTAGCGTAGCCTATATAATTCGATTAACATGAGTTTATTGAAGAATGCTAAGATTGTCATTTTTTATTGTTAATTGATAATGTAGCGTGAGACTAATTGATAATGTGGACAGATTTTGATTACTATATAGAGCATTTCTCGTGTAGTTTGTTGTTTTGAATTAGTTTTGACCTCGAAATTAGCAAGTGGATTTGTTGATCTGGCAATTTAAATTTATCTATCCTGGCATAGTGAAAAAGCATGAGTGGAGTTACATCCATGAGCTACATGCTGGAAATAATACATCTCAATTGAAATGCAAGACCTACAGACATGATTTTAGTAGTAATGTGACCAAAATCAAAGAGATATTGTTTAAAGTCCCTAGTAATGTCTCCAAGTGTACGGCTCCGCCAAGAGATATCGAGGCTAGATTGCCAGAGTATGCTCGCATAGCAGATCAAATTCTTGCAGCTAAAAAGGAAAGTGCTAATGCCAAACAACTGCAACGGATATTGAAATGTCTGTTGTCAATGAGAAGACCGAGAATGTGCCTACGGAAGCAAATGATCACACTCCCCAATCAACTCCTTTTCATGGACATGCTTCAATGTCGGCAGCATCAATAAATCCTAGCTCAACTAAAGTAAGTAAAGCTTCATCCAATGGCCAAACATTGTATGAAGCTAGAGATAAGCAATGGTTGCTTGAGTTGCACTTGAAATGGACGCAAGCTTTTGTGGCGTGCGCTACACCATTCAATGTTATGCGCAACCCCATATTTCAAGATGCTTTAATGAGCACGGCCAAAAAGGGGTTTGTGCTTCCTGATTATATTAAGATACGCACAAAGTCTCTAGATAAAGTGAAAGATAGTACTAAAGCCATCCTCAAGCGCACGGTGGTGGAAGTTGTTCCTGCATATGGTTGCACCATAGCCTTGGATAGATGGACCAACTGTCAAAAGAAGCCGCTCATCAATGTGATGATTATCAATCCTAGAGGGTCTATGTTTGTAGAATCCATTGACACCTCTTTAAAAGAGAAGACCAATGATTATCTAGCAAGGATATATGAGCATGCCATAGCAAAGGCAGGTGGGCCAAAGAATATGATTGCAATTGTCACAGATAATGCATCCAATTACAAGGCTACAGGAAGGGTTATCCAAGTGAAGTACCCAGAAATTACTTGGGTGCCATCTACTGCGCATACTCCCAATATTCTATTAAAAGACATTGGGAAAATGGCCGTCATGAAACAAACGCTTCTCGATGCAAATCATGCGGTGAAATTTATTAGAGAGCATCAATTTTTGTATGCTCTTTTTTGAATAAAATCATCCTATGAAACTTTGCAAATATTTTGTCCAACAAGGCTTGCAACTTCATACTATGTTCTTGCCACATTGCAAGAAGTGAATCTTGCATTTGATTGAAACGTTAGCCGATAGAGGATGGGATGCTTGGCTCAATAAATATCCTAGCTACCAAGATGCAGCTGCAAGATGTATAAAGCTTGTGAACTCGCAAGTTTTTTGGCGCAATGTAGAGAGAATTGTCACCCTGGCCAAACCATTTGTAGATCTTTTGCAACAAAGACTCTTTTGTCTTTGGTTGAGTCTATTGGTATATGTCAGAGGCATTACGTAAAGTAAGAGATCATGCTGGCTTTGGTATAAAGGACAAAGCTTCCATCACAGTTGTCAACAAGGGATGGGTGCAATTGCATACGCCATTGCATGGTGCTGCATTTGTATTGGATCCTAAATTTCAAATGCACCAAAAATTGTCCAATAAAGAAGTCACGAGTGACTTCAAAACAGTGTGCTCTCAACTATTAGGACAAGAGGATGAGAAGACTGCTTTTCATCAGTGAGTTGATTATGCTAATAGAACTGGCATGTTCCAGGATCCATGGCATATAGATGCCATTGCACACACAAGTGCATCTCTATAGTGGAAGGAGTATGGTGGGGAGAAAGTGGAACAACACATTGATGTTAGAGCTCTATCTATTTTTGTTGCATCAAGTGGAAGCTCTGATAGAAATTGGTCAGCTTTTGACTTTATGCATACCAAGAAACAAAATCAGCTTCATCCTAAATTCGTGCTGCTGATTTGGTTTATGTTTTTTGCAACATGAGACTTACCCATTTGCCAATGAACATTGCTTCAAGAGCAACACAAAAGCACTATGGTGTCTTTCAAACCCATGAAGCTATAGCTGTGAAGTAGACAATGATGATGATATAGAATGGAAGATAGCTTCAGAATGCTCTGATATGGATGAAATAGATGATATGATTGGTGTGTTTGATGGAGACAAAGATGTATGACTAAAGGCCATAAGTTTTGCTCGGTGTCAGTATGTAAAAGTAATGACACATCGTCATTTTACACTACAAGATGTTCACCTCTCTCTCTCTCTCTCTCTCTCTCTCTCTCTCTCTCTCTCTCTCTCTCTCTCTCTCTCTATATATATATATATATATATATATATATATATATATATATATATATATATATATATATATATATATATATATATATATATATATATATATATATATATATATATATATATATATATATATATATATATATATATATATATATATCTCTCTCTCTCTCATGCACTCACTCACTCACTCAAGTTACTTTTGCAATAAGAGTCATAATTACAGTTAGATACAATACAATACAATTTGTTTGATAAAAATACAAAAATGGACATTTGAGGGGATAAATGACAAGCTATGATGATTACAAAAACTATATCCCTTTGCCAAAATAGATAGGGGTAAAGTGAGCCAAGTGCTCAAGCCAAAGATTGAATCATCTCATTGAGTAGTTCATCTATGTCGAATGTTGTACTTGCAGGCGCAGGAGATGGGCCTGGAGGTTCTTGTTGCGAAGGACTAGCCTGATCTCGCAATGGTCCGTAGAGTGTTGCATATTGTTGCAACTTGGCTTGGGCCTCTGATAGCTCTATCTCAAGCTCAAGGATACTGCTGTGCAAAATATTAGGTGTCTCTCCTTGGCTTGCAAGATCTTGCCCTTGTCTTTCCAATGCAACGAGCATCTTTGATTCTTCAAGAAGCAGAACTATGGGATGTTTTCATGTAGGCATTGGATTATTGACATGACTTGCTTCCACTTTCACTGCAATCCAACCATGCCCAATGCCAAAATTCTTGGGGCGGTGTGACCAATGTACACATGGAGTAGATATCCATGGCTTTATTCTAGGGAGGGGGATTAGTAGATATGCATTCTGGAGAAGCCCATGGAAAATCTCTCTAGCTTTGCTCTCTAGTTTCTATTTGCAAGTTGCGAAGAGGACGAAAGCATGTCATTGGTTTGGTCTTTGTACATGACCCTCAATCCACAATGCCTACATACACCCTCTTCTATCCAAAGTGAAGCACCATGTTGCAGGAGTGAAGGTCATTGTGGAGATAGTTTTGTGCATGTAGATACTTTAGAGTCTGAAGAAGAGCGTTTATTATCTACAAAGTGTTATTTTGGAATAACTCTAGTATTCTTTCAGTGGTTACATAATCACAAATGGCAAGTTGACTGCTATCTACAGTGCACTCTCTTATCCACTGCTCTACAAGGCCGCCATTCCAAAAACGTGAAATGAGCATTGGACAGTCTATGTGGCGGACCATGGCAAGTGGATAAATAATGCTGCAATAAGCAATGTCCAAAAATGTGGCTTCGTCCATGACTTGCTAATCCACTGTGGGTCCATGCAAGTGGACTTTTAAGATCTTCGTTGCATACATTGGCTCTTTAAACACAGGATGTGTGACACTTACACACTTCACATGTGCCCATCTCCCTTCTCCCAGTTGCGTAGCCCGTATGTTGAAGATTGCAGTTTCTGACAAAAGATGTAATACAGAGGGGAGCTAAGATTGATCAAGAGCGAGAGTGGCACTAGCAGCAGACTCTATTTCTAACCGTAGTTCTCGGCTCTTTTGTAGCATCAGAAGAGCTAGCTTCCACTCTTGTGCGCTTTGTGGCTCTTTCTAGATTTCCCTTGCTCTTGAACTCAGTATACAACTGTTGCACAAGTTGTATGCAAGTAGCTATGTCTAGCAAAATAATGATTTTAGGATTTTCTAGATCCTAAAAAAACTTCACAATCTGTCCAATAGACTGCTTGACCATGTTCAATAATGAACATGATGTCATTAGAGATACATCAATAGCATTGCACGTAAATGCGTGCTGAAGTTGCTCAAATAAAGACTTCAAAAAGGCCTCTATGAATTGATAATAATGTTCCGGAGTAGAGGGGTTTAGGCAATGATAAAGCTCAGGCTCTGATATGTGATGAAAGTGACATACTATCACTTCGAAGTAATTTTTTTGTTGATGTCCACCATATCTGCAAGATATAATTTCAAAATATAAGCATTTTCAGAGGGGAGGGGAGACTTTCAAAATTGTGTCGTGATCCTAATCCATAGACTATTGACAGAATTTATAGCAAACAATGATATATTATGATTGCAATACATACATTGTACAATGGAGAGGAGAATACACAAAGAGAGAGATGCAGAGAGGTGAACATTCCAGGAGTGTGAGGGATGCTCATCACAAGAATTGGACCCTATTAAGTGCATTACATAATACACGTAAACGATCAAGACATGAATGTGAACAACCCATCTTGTGTCAGATATGCTCAACGTTGTTGTAATGTTGATTGATAGTTTAATCAATCTAGTCCTTGATGAAGTGTGTGGAACTTCAACGCACAATACAACCATCAATGGATAATTTAAAAATCTCAGATTGTGGCCAAACATCGTACATATTTACATCTAAGACAACATCAAGTCTAATATTGATGAGTGGAGTATCTACGGATAGAAAGTACAAGAGCAAGGCATGTCATGCTAAGATGAAGAGGGCATAGGTATGCATCTCTCTACTCTTAGGTAGACAAATGTATTGCTCATATTTCTATGTAGTAATAAAGATGATGTGACTTAATCCAATCCCTGATGAAGTGTGTGGAACTCACAACACAAACATCAACGGACAACTTAACAATCTTAGATGCAGACCAAATATCGTATGTATCTACATCCATGACAACATCAAGTCATCTAGTGATGAACAATGGCGTGTCTTTGGAGTTCAAAATAAAAGAGTAAACAGACTAACAATGCATCACACAAAAATGAAGAGGGCATAAACTATGCATCTCTCCACTCTTTGTGTGATGAGCAAAACTCTTGCGTTTCTATGTGATACAAATGATGATTTGAGCTGATCTAAAGTTGAGAAACCTATAGGTCACTCTGAAGTGAGAGGTGTAGCATCATTCCTACTGCACTCCACGAGTCGACCATTAAATTTGAACTCAGCCCGGCCCTGTGGTGATAGATAGACTACTGCACCATACAAGTGAGAATCTAAGTCTATCCTAAAACCCTTCTCTACAGTGAGCCAAGTGGCTGCACAACACAAGAAAAGTGACTAGTTTCTACCCACTTCTGGAGTGAGCCGAATTGCTACACACCACAAAGTGGCTTATAGCCTATAAGCCAACTTTGTGGTGAGGGAAAAACAATTGCACCACATGAATCTGACACAACACACAAAAACAAGTTAGAAGAAATGGTAACAATTTCAAAATTATACCTTAAGCTCGAGTTGTCTATTGCTCCTTCTCTTTTAGTCGTTGGTTTTGATTGAAACCGGCGACGGTTCTTATATAAATATTTTTTTGATCAAAAGACCTTTCGATCAAAAGATATTTGATCAAAATATGTTTTGATCGAAAAGAAATAAAATGGCTATCCGATGGTTTTTTGGGATTTCAACATATAATGACGTTTTATACATATATTTTTTTCAGTACGGGCATATAAATGCAATGTAGGGAGACATCAGTGCAAAGAAAAAACCTGCAATGATAAAGGAAGAGGGAGAATAGTAGGAAGGGATAAACAACATAGTGCAATGGTCACCTATTGGACTTGTCTAAAGGAGAATCCATTGTATATTTTTCTTTGAAATTACATAATGGTCATACTATCTTGTTCCTATACTTGCACCTCTATGTTTCATTTTTTGAGGTTGGGTGATGATGCCAAATTTATTGTCAAACTGTTTCACGCCACAACATGAGAGGAGGTTTTCATTCCACAAATGCTCACTACCTCGCGTTGTGGAACAACGATCTATTTTCTATGCCACAACATGAGAAAGAGGTATGCACCTTGAAGACCACTTATTTGTGTCATGCAATAATCAGAGAACATATTGTGAGTGTGACAGAGGTACCTCCATATCGCGATATAAGGAGTCTTGACAAAGGTAAATGTCACCCTACAACACAAATAATGCAAGAGGCTTCTATTGACATGTCCATATTGCATTGTGACACAACATTTTTATGTCATTCCACAACGCAACATGGACGATTGAAATGCCTCTATATCACATTGTGGCATGACATTTTTATATCGCACCACAATGTGAAGTAGTGATAAGGTGAGCAAAGGAATCCAAGAAATCATGAAAGGCGAGCAAGAAATCCTTTTATTCCTTAGAGGCATCATCACATTATCCCTTCATAGTTACCCTTAATCACTTTCCTTTAACACTAGAATGGTAACCTAACAGGACATAAAAGTGTCCTTTCAGGGTTTTGGAAAAAATTTCCAAAACCATAGTAGATCCACTCATTTTGAAAAATCCTTTCATGAGCTTATAGCTCAATAACTACTACATATGGAAAAAATGAGAAACTTGTAATTTTTCTCATCCCTTGGCCACTACAAGCCTCCAAAGTTGATGGACCAGTGCATTTTGCCCAAACCAGCAATTTCTTACGGTTGATTGCATATAAATAAGAGTGGGGAATTTTGTAGGACTTGCAATAAAATGCCTCGTTAACTTCAATGGGTTGGTGACCAAAACATATGGTTACTTTTACCTCACTATTTTTTTTTGGGAAAAAAAAATAGGTACAAAAAAGTTGCATTTTTGCCATTCTGCGGACCTATCATCAAAGTTTCTATAGTCACGCTCAATACAGATACTATATACATGTTTTCTTAGTTCCCTTTGGGCCTTTGGATTCAAAAGGAGACATGGAGCATGTCAAAAGGATAATGGATCTCTTACAATTGGAACCTTGGGGGCAATGATAAAGTGCTAAATACAGCAAACATGAAAAAACTGGGTTTAGTAGTATGACCTCTAGAAACCCATAGAAACTACTGAATATCTAGCCAAGTTTGTAGTCTATGATTAGATATGGTCGCTACCTACAAAATACACACAATTGGCCTAAGAAACTAGCAATATTGAGAAAGTTATACTTGCTACTCTAAAATGTATCGTATTCTTCAGCAATCAAAAAACTCAACCATCATCATATACTATGCTATATAGCATATTAGGTCCCCCAAAACTCAAGGAAGATTAGCTTTATGTTATACATTACACTTACACAATCAAAATTGAATTTGGATATCAAGAAATCCACCAAAAAAATCATAAAAGTGCTAATTTTGGCCAAAAAACAGGATTATGCAATTCTTGTAAATTGGTCATAACTTTCAATTTTAACACTTAGCTCTCCCTACAAGCATCAAAACATGTTGAGAACTATGAATGCCTAACCTCTAGCCATCTAAACCTCACAAACATGAAGTTTAGAGTGGTATAGTTGCCAAAAATTGAAAAAAGGCCAAAAATAGGACCCGTTTTTTCACACAATTTAGGTTCAAAAATGTTGTGCAAGAGTAAGGTAATGGTGAGATCGATACTCAAAAAAAAATGCTAAGTTTTTTTCAGCTCATAAGGCAACTTTGTGGATATATAGCACCTAGAAATTCATTTTCATACTCTTCAAATAATTCAAGCAAAATGGTCACTTAACAGGACACAAAAGTGTCCAAGGACATAAAAGTGTCCTGTTACCATTCTAGTGTTAATGATGTTCTTCATCTCCACGAGTCAATAAACAAAAATATGACATATATTACAAAGCTATCTTGCTTCAAAAAAAAAAATGTATAGACTGTTATACTCCTCTAGTAATGTATGTAGTCTCCATGTTCCCAACATGTAGATTTTAGACAACAAAAGTCCCAATTTATCTTGGAAACAAGTACAAAAGCGTGTTTCAATTTTTATACCGGCTAGCAAAGCCTTTGAGTGGAATCATAAGGCTAGCAAAGAGCATAGGGATATGCAGCTACAAAATAATATCAATTTCTTATACAAATAGATGAATGCAAATATTCCCAACTTGGTCTACTAATACACAAACCACTTAAGCAAGCGATGCCAATCTTGGTCCCCCATAAGCCTTCTCGATGCAAGCTTGAAAATAAAATGATAACATTTTAAAAATGATGAGGTCCTTGCAACCATCATGATCCTCACTCCCATCACATTTAGTGAGAACTAGTATGTGACCCATGCATTGCTGCAGCTAGAAGCAATCAGCTTCCCCCAAAGGTGGCAACATGTACATATATACATTAGTATGTGACCCGTGCATTGTTGTGGTCGTGAAGAAGTAACTGTGGCACTCTCCTCTCTCACCTTCTTTGAAGGTGTCAACATGTGTGTGTGTGTGTGTGTGTGTGTGTGTGTGTGTGTGTGTGTGTAAATACACACACACACACGCACACATGCCCGTGCACCATCCTAGCCCCATGATCTTAGAAGACAATTCACACAATCAAATGCACTCTTGTCAAATTTGATAATGGGATTTTTACAAACCTATTCTCTTTACCATCTCTCTCTCTCTCTCTCTCTCTCTCTCTCTCTCTCTCTCTCTCTCTCTCTCTCTCTCTCTCTCTCTCCCCCGGCCCCCCGTGACAAACTTGAACTACATTTGGAGTTGGTATGTAGAAGGATTAACTTTGCCATAAGCAACTGAGTCCCTCTCTATTTGTAGAAACATACTAACCTTTGAGTTTTCCTTAGTCTCTCTCTCTCTCTCTCTCTCTCTCTCTCTCTCTCTCTCTCTCTCTCTCTCTCTCTCTCTCTCTCTCTCTCTCTCATGTACGCACGTCTCGTGTACGCATGCATACACACACTCATCGCAACAATCAACAACTCAATTGGGGATGGGAGGGGAGGGGGTAGCACAATTGCTCGTGACACGTGGAGGTATCAATTTTTCAAGAACTTTAAGAAAGAGTATAGGAGTGCCTTTTTTTACCAGCATGAGTATAGTTGCGGGCATCATAAATAGCATCTATCCATGGGGAAATTTTGCCATCTTTAGGGCATTATTTTCACATTAACATCACTATCACCTTTGGGGTCGGAATTCAAACAAGTGTTGCCACAAAGTGGATGGAACATGATTTCTCGCTAGGCTACCTACATTGCTTTCAAATTGTGACACTCTTTCTTGATGGCTATCAAGGAAACACTGGTTGAGCATTTGATTGTGGTCTTCCTAGATTGGCCATAGCATATCATACATGTAGACTCATAAAATAATTGAATTTATGACCTTGAGAGAAAGGGATGATTTTCAATTGACATAAGCTATCATTCCAAAACTCCCATGATTGATTGAGACAACTAGCTATTATACGTGCTAAAACCTACTATGTTCAAAATGTAGTAGGTTTGGGTGATAGAGAGAGATTCTCAATGTTTTGGAGAGTGGGATTGCACTACTGTTGAGGCATGTTTAAGAGGCACTATAATCTCAATTAGGTTGTGTCCATTGGTGAAGAAAGGCTATACACTTATCTCCATAGGTTACACTTATACATTAAGCGGATGAAGAAAAGGCTATACACTTATCCGCATGATTACACGGTGGCACATGCTCTCTCTCTCTCTCTCTCTCTCTCTCTCTCTCTCTCTCTCTCTCTCTCTCTCTCTCTCTCTCTCTATGAGGTGGCACCGAATGCTCTTCTCCCTCATGAAGTTTGGACCTGCCATACTAATGTGGAGGGTATTTGGCTATTGGCACCCTCCCCTATAAAAGGTGATCTTCCTTTGCTCACTTAGCATTGGTACCTATGTGCTTCTGTGGTGTGTGTGTGTGTGTGTGTGTGTGTGTGTGTGTGTGTGTGTGTGTGTGTGTGTGTGTGTGTGTGTGTGTGTGTGTGTGTGTGTGTGTGTGTGTGTGTGTGTGTGTGTGTGTGTGTACTAATGAAGGTTTACATGTACCTTTGGATTTCAAGGGTTTGCCAGCAAGGGTAGTGTGTTTGTCTCTATGGAAAAAAGGCAAAGATAAGCAAGCTATTGTGGAGCTGGCTACTCTGACTCAATCTTAGGTGACTTAAGATACTGCTATCGAGCTACCGTCCGAGCTTCATGGATGTGTTGTGATTCATTTTTGATATGGTAATATAACTCATGCATGTTTTGACTTAACTAGTGTCGTAGTATGTAAGTTATGTTGCTATGTCATAACTTGCTTGCTTATGGTTGGAAACTTCCACTGGCCCTTTGGTATCTGCGGCACTGGTTTTTACTCTCCTTTCAAGCTTAGGGACTTCTTTCAGTATATGTCTACTGACCTATCATAGGTGTGTATACTATCAATAAAACACTTTGAAAGAATGTATTCTTTCTCTGCAATGTAGGTTAATAGGTTTCCTTGAGACCTTTTATGGCTAAGAAAGTAATGCTATTATAAAAAAAAAAAAAAGCATCAATGAGGAGGAGCCATCTTACATAAAACTTGGTGGATGGACCTATGTTATATGGTGGGTATTTGCTTACTTTTGAGAAGTTTTAGAATAAGCAAGACTAGTCTATTCACTGAGACAGCTTCCGTGTTAATTTTCTCATGAGGTGCCTCTAGGGTTTGTTATTTTTACGTATAGGATTGAGATTCCTATTCTTGCTTAGATACGATCATGAAACGAGCTATGACTGTTTCTTGTTGTGTGACAGAACTATGGTAAAGCTCTTGCACAAAGCATAAGCCTGATGTTTTTTATGACGGTCAGAATATCAACTACCTTGGACCTTTTTGTTAACTTAAACATGAACTTCTATCTAAGGACTCGCTTGAATCTGGCACTTGTAATTAGTCTTGCCTTATAGCTACTCTTGTGGCCAAATATGGTTGTAATAGTTTGTTATATTTAAAGGAAAATAACTATCTTTTGGTGGATATGGTTCTTTGTGTGTGATACTAATAGTTGTAAACTTAATTTGGTTTTGGGTAGTGTGTTTGCTGACCTATTAGGCCTTACAGGGTCGGTGTCATTGGTTTAATGTGTTATTTCAAAGCTCAATGACTACTTTAAATGAGGTCTCCTGACATATCAATTGTAATAGACACTTTAGGTTTGAAATCTTTTCAAGAAAAGTTAGTAAGTCATCTTGGGCACTTCATGGTTCAAAAAAAAGATAGATTAGATGCATTGATAGCATCAACAAAGAAAAAACCTCTGACACAAGCTGGGTTTGGTGAGTAATGACTTACTATTAAGTAATTGCAGACCTGGTCTGGTCGTTGAATCAACTACCATGGTTTATTTTTCGATAAAGTTACATTTAGGGTTGTTGCATCATTTTTATGTTCTCTAATGGGCCTTGGCGGCACACTCCCTTGGCCTCTGGGAACAATTGGGGGATTTTGGAATATCCCACCTCTACGTGTTTCTGATTAAGTATAATTGAACATTCATACTTACTACTTTTTAGTGGTCTTTTAACCTCCATCTAGGGGAGGTGTAATGCATACTTATACTAAAATTTATCTGTGTTAAAGGAGACTCCAAAGTATAGATTGACTGCATGTATGAGCACTATTACTGACCCAAAAAAATTAGCGGCAATTATATCAAGCTCTGTAAAGTTAAGAAACGGATGTATGTGGCCCACTTTTGGGCTAAAAATTCTCGTAAAACTCATCTCCGGCCTTATCTCATGAGAGCTTGCAAATCTAAAGGGCTCCACATGTTTTCCTTGCAACCCCTTGTAAAAGAAACCAGCTTTGAATATATGTTATTGTTAGCTTTACCTTTTCTTACTATTAGTCTTTGAAAGCAGTCTAGTTGGGTGACATCTATAACATGTGGGATACCCATGCATCACCTGCATACAGTGCCAATTCTAACTATATGTTGTGATGTTTCCATGGGTGTAGTTACCTTCTCAACTCTGGTTTTCAAAGCTCCTTGGCTTGACTATGGCGGACTTATATATCTTCAGACTCTTGATTCTCTCTTACTAGTGTATAAAGATTGTTATGTACTAT